>NC_071537.1:5219301-5520134 GCF_026979565.1 Vidua chalybeata | reverse complement strand
TTCCTATAGAATATTCTCTAGAAATAGTGTAAGAAACCCAAATTTAGTGATGCTGTCACCAAAAGGAAGTCAGTGTGATTCCACCACTGATGTTTTTTCACAGTCTACAAGCATTTCTCCTGTAAGGCTTCTTTGCATCACTGAAAAAAACATGGTAATCCCCTCATATATTGCTAAATATGTCTTTTTTTCCCACATGCCCTGCCTTCCCCATGGAAAATTTTCTTCAAGCAGTCAGCCTTTTACCATGGGTAGCTTGATAATCACACTGACAGTGCTGCCCAGCTGGTGGATCTGTATTTGCTGCCTTTAAACTCTGAAAGTGCAATATGCATTTGATTCCAAATGCATTCTCTTTTTTTCCAAAGCTTGTCTGTGCTTAAAGTTTAGAGCCATTTCTCATTGTGTCTCTGCTGCTGGGGTAGTAGGATTCCTGTAGAAGGCTTGGATTTTTTTGGTGCTGCCTCTCTCAGAGGAACCCACAAGAGTAATAAAACATCTGTGTAAGATGTTCTGTTTTCTTATGTCCTTTTACAGGCAGGTCTAAAATGTTTCCTTATTCCTCTAATTAAAACAAAATCTTGTTTACTCATTTTTTTCATCTCTTGTAAACTCCTAGAGGAAGGCTCTGGATAGCAAGTGAGGTTTTCTTGCTAATACTTTATCAGAGCAGGAAATCAGAGTTTTAGAAAGACATAGAATATCTTCTAGATTACTAGGTTTATGGTTTGGTTCATTGATTTGGTTCTTTAAATTCCTCCTGTGTCTGGCTTTGTTTGCTAATTGATATCACTGGCTGGTGGAAATAGGAATTTAAGGCTAAATTCAAATTTCAAATTCAAAGATAAAACAAATTTCAAAGATAAATTCAAAGATGGCAATAAGTAGATGAAGTGTGAGACAATGCAGCTGTAGAAGGGTCCCAGGGTTTAGACAAAACTGGGAAAGAAGGTGGAAGGTTTGGGAGTGAGGGAGGCTGCCTACACTGCTCTTTGCTGCTAGTGCAGATTTCCCACTCGGCACTGAGATTCTCCTGTGCGTTATTTGGAGTGAAACTGAGCTCAGGCTGTTCTAGAACTTGTGCTGTATGAGCACAAATGTGCCAGAGGATCCAAGATGTGTTCAGGTGCTTCAGCAGGGATTGAGGGCACATCAAACCTCTCATACCCACTGTCACTGATTTCCTGATGCTCAGCTGTGTTAGTCTCCCAGGGAAGTTCATTTGATTCTGCCATTATTCACATGAGGTTCTGTGCAGCTCAAGTCACTGTCCAGAGGAAGGAAGAAACAGGAATTTGGTCCAGCATGGTTACACACATTAATTGCAGCCCTGCATGCTGCTGCAAACATTGCTTTAAATTCTGCTACTGTAGGCTTTTAGTTCTTGCTTATCAGTGTCCAGGCATGTGTGATCTATCCCATTTAATGAGTTTATTCCAGATCTACCCTGACTGCAACTGTTTCTATTGTAGCTCATGGAAATGCTTGTATTTAATGAGGAAAATAGCTGAATCTAGTACTTTTAATATGTGTGTTCTTGGAATATCAAGGCCTCAATTACAAATGTTTCAAGGAGGATTCGGTGTTTTAAAACAAGGGTGTAAAAAAAAAATCATACTATTAGTTGTCACCTGCAGATCTCAGTTTTACAAGAAGAAATGAAGGTATTGTAGATAAAGTTTGTTTATTTAGATGATTTATACTCTTTTGTGAGTTTGTTCTTTCAAATGTTCATCTACTTACACCAATAGCTAAGATATTAAATTTGTTTGGATGTTAAAAGTGGAGAAGCTCTTTTTACCTTGGAACAAGTGTGTTTTGGTAAATAATAACAAACGTTATAGAAAAACCTCTTCTCCTCTGAGATTTTTCTCTCCTACACAGATATTTGCTTTTAAGTATTTGTTTTCACTATAAATATTTGAATTAGGAATTTCTTTCTTTCCCCCACTCTCAAATCCTTGAACAGGTACTGCACCACAGTTAGAAACTAATTTTCTTCTTGCTTTCTCTTCTGCTTCCTATGTGGTTCACTGGAATTTGTTAAGAGTAGGAGAACTAGAAACCTAAACCTTAACTTTGTGTGCTTTGATATTCCATGTACTTGTGGAGAGTGTTTTAACAGAAGAGGAAGTGTGTGTGTGTGTGTTTATAGAAAGAGGATGTGAAAGTAATAGTAATTGGATACAAATGGGAGGGAGCTGGGGATGAAAGTCAACATCTGCTGGGTTTTGAAGCTGTGCTGCTAACTCAGTGACCTCTATTCAGTTTCACTACAGCCATGTAAAATTTTGCTTACGTGAAAAATTCTAGTGGATATGAGAAGAATTAAGCCTCCATTAAATTTAATTACTGCCCCTCAGAAATGTGGAAAATATCTGTGGTAGGGCTTTATGTTGGGAACGTAGTCATTTTTTCATACCTGCTTGGTAGCAAGCAAAATTGGATGTGTACATCATCTTATTATTGCTGGAATTGTTTTATATTTTCTACCCTCTAAGGTGGGGAAAGTGGAAAGAGTGACTGTTCAGTTTAATTGTCCTGTTTGGTTTACTGTTTAAAAACAGGAACTTTGTTCTTTTTTGCAGCCACTGATCTTCTTTTGGCTTGGAATCCCATTTGTCTGGGCCTGGTAGAGGGAGTCATTGGGAAAGTCCAGCTTCACACAGGTATGTGCTTTGCTCTCTGCTGCTGGGGGTTTTATTTGTTTACTTCTGAAGTTCTGTGACATTACAAATGATCCTGCACAGCTCCAGTGGAACGATGTAGTGTTCTTTGCTGTGGAGGAGCACTCCCCAAATGGACTTGTCAAAGTCATTCTATTATAGCTGCACATGCAAATTCACTCTGCTCTCCAGTGAATGTATTGTGATTTGGCACTGTCTTATAAAAATAGAGACCTGCATTCACAAATAGTAGAAACTTGTATTTGAAGTTCTATTTGAACCTCCATGTGAGATTTATAAAATTCTCAAATCTTTTGGAATAATCCTTTCAAGGAGATTCCTGTTGTTCTCCTGTGGTACAGTGCAAAAACTAATAAAGGAAGCTTTCACGGAAGTATAAGGCCTGAATTCTCAATGCTATATAAAAACCTGAATAATAATTGCTGCCTTGGTAGAGGAATATTTGAAAGTAAGAGAAACACTTAAACTTGCTTGCAGTCAAATGGCAGAACTATGAAACTCAAGCAGGTGTAGAATTCATTGTTATTTTAATGATAAGCTTGTCTCTAACTGATAGTAGTAACGTGTTCCTGTAAAATAAACTCAGTACTCCTGCAGCTTTATCAGCTTCAAATTCCTGAAGCCATAATAAGTATTTATTTTGATATATACCAGCTTTGTCCAGCAAGATACCTCTGCCAGTAGAGCTCTGGCTGTCTATTTACCTGCAGGTGGAAAGGTGGCCATAAAGCCTTGCTGTGTGGCATTGTTTTTGTGAGTCCCTGCATTTAAAGTAGTGCCTGGCAATATGATCAATACAGGTAAAGTTTCAAGTGTGTTCCAGGAGGGCAGGATGGATTAAATGCTGAGATGGATCAGATATTTGTAGTCCCTTGAATAGAAACAGATTGCTCAGGGTGGCAATAATGGGATGGAGGACAGGGACTGGGACACCCTGGCATGAGTGTAGGGCAGATAAATCCTAGGAATTACTGTGGCTCCACAGGTACTGTGACCCCTGGTCCTGTTTCTGGGAGTAATAGTTTAGAGCCCACCTCTCCATGAAGTTCATGGTCATGTCCTCCTCCTAGTCACATCACTTCATCTTCTTTGAATTCACCTGATATTTTTGTCTGTGCTCATTCTCCAGATTTATTCCCACCCTTTTTCAGATCTGGTCATATGAAGTGGTTCAGATTGTGCAGTCTCACTTTTTCTCTTCATCCAGGTTGTCTGTGCTGGTCAGCATGTGCTGTCCATGAAGAATGATGGCTAAACTCCAGTAATGAGCTTTTTCTGCTGTGGGAAAGTGCTCAGTGATTGGTTTTGACACATGTTTTTTGTGTTTGTGGGGGGTGTGGTGTTTTAAAACCAGGCCCTTGGGTACACAAAAGCCTTCTCCCCCCCTTCTCTCTAGGGAGTCTAGTTATAAAGGCCTTGGAAAAGGGAGACCTCAAATGCTTTCTGGAAGGTTTTTTAGTATGTTGTGGCAACTGGAGATCTTTGCATGTGTGTTTATTGTGAGCTGCTTCCTCTGCTTATGAAATCTGAGTTGAAACTTTCCCAGAGTGTGATACTTCAACAGGTGTCATCTTGCTGTTGTCAGGTAAATTAAGATTATCAGGTAATAAGACTGATATCTCTTCTTTCCATGTGTCCTATAGAGCTACTGAATCAATTAAGCTCATCCAGGCATTCCACTCAGCTTCTCCTTAGGTCTGTGGAAGTGTTTCCTTTTGTCTCTGCCTTGTTCAGATGACACCATCACAGACTGTTCATCCTTTCTTTTTTGTTGTAGGTATTCTGCTGTTTAGTGATGCAACTGTCCTATAAATGGTGTCTTGTTTTCTACTATTAAATATCTGAAAAAAAAACAGCCTCCAGCTATTTATCGTTACTTTTCTTTTGAGAGCTCCTGGAATTTGGTGCCATTTCCTGATGAGTGTCATCCATCAGGCTGCAGTGACAAGGAGAGGGCTGACTGAGGTGTCTCACACAGCTCTCTCCTCAAACCTGCTATTTTCAATGAACTCCTACTTGATCATATTCAAGTGTGGCTTGTTATCCTCAGGCTGAATCATCTAGCAGTCTGTAACAGTAACCTGTCTTCATTACTTATTCTTGTATCAATCTTTGTCACCTGGAAACTTTATCAGCAGAAGTTGTATAAATATTTTACATTGCTGGATGGCAATTCTGTCCAGGCTCAGCAGGAGAACTGTGCTGCAGGAGCTGGGTGAAATGCCTGACCTGCAAAAGGACTTGCTGCTCTGATTTCTTCTTCCCTGCCCCCAGGTTATCAGGATCAGAAAAATTAGTTTGAAGGTCATTTGGTGAATTTGGGCTTGTCCTGCTCAGAGCCTTGTTACCAGCTGTTATTGAAAAGAGGTTTTAAAAATCCTTGGCACACACAAACACTGAGAACTTCAAATGCCTTTTTAAGTATTGGAGTTGCTACCAGTGCACTCTAGGGCTGTGACAAAGCCTGTATGCACTTGAATGTCTTGGTCATCGATCCTCATGTGTTTCTGAAAGATTTGTTTATTGCAGGAATGCTGGAATTGTCTAAGATGACCTTGAAATATCCCTGTAATCAGTCATGGGCTGTCTGTAATTTAGCATTGGAATACCCTTGCCAATCAGCTGTAACTAGGGATGGGTTTTAATTTACTCCTAATCTTGCTGGTTTTATTGCTTGCCTCATACAGGAGAATTTGTAGGAAAGCTGCTGTGACAGGGAAGCTGTCTCATAGAAACCAGCTAGCCAATATTATATGCTTTACTTTTTAATTCTTCAAAGAATTTTTGACATGAGGGAGCCAGTTGTACCTCTGAACATAATTGTACACTTATATTTGAGATTCAAATTTATTTAAAGCAATATTTTGTTCTTCCCCAAAGTGAATTTTCTTAAAACATTCAGATACTTTATTTTTGTGTGTGTGTGGGGAACTCAAACCCGAACAATAAAACATTGGTTGAATATCAGAATGTAAGAATTTAATTGCCTACTCTTTTCTGGCCCATTCCAAAAGAACTTGTAAGAAAATGCAGAGTAACAATGGGAATAAAAGGAAAATGGTTTTAGGATGTACTGCAACATTTTCTTGGTAAGATGCACCATTAAAATTGTCTTTGCATAATCTTCCCATATAGAGGGAAACACATCTCTTGCATAAAGTATCTCCTTTATATAATTTAATTTTGTTGTCCAATATCTGACTATAACCAAAGCTGGATTTCCGAACCAGTTCCAGCAATTGCCACTTAACACAGTCATTTCTGCCTCAGGTTCTTCTGTTTCTTGGTCAAAGCACCCCCCTGTGCACTGCAGAGTCTGTACTTGGATTCATTTGGGGTGTCCCAGTGCTGGTTAATTAAGGCCCAGGTTAAATGCTACTGGCAAGAGTCCACAGACTCTGTAAACAGGAGGGAAATGGAGTTCTTCCTTCCTTATCCCCAGCTTTTTTTTGTTAGCATGCCTCTGAATCTTGGTAGAAACTACAGGCTGTTCTGAAATCTCTTCACTGAGATATAACTGAATTTCATACAGTCAACAACCCAAAGCATTCCTTTTGCATGCAGCCAATTTTTAAGTTGTTCAAGTAACAAAATGTATGAAATTGGTAGCGTAGAATTTCTTGGCTAAAATCAAAATCCATGCAGAAAGCAGCATTTGTAATAAACTCATGTACAGTTTATGAAAAGTTACTGCAAAAGCATTTTGGGGAAAGTGCATGCTAGATTCTTGGGGAAGTGTTAGAGTAAAACAGCAGCGTTGTGCTGACAGTGTTGAAACAACAGAGGAGTAAATTTCCATTTTAGTGATGAATGAGAGGTAATAGCTTCCTTTGGATGCAATACTTCAAGCTAGTTGTCACCATCTGCTCTGCCCTAGTTCATAAAACACTGAAAATGAACATTATATCCTGAGAGATGCCTTGAAACGTGCACTTTTCTGGAGTGGCATACAGCTGTCCTGTTCTGCAGTGCACACATAGCTCACACATGGAGCAGGCAGTCACTGATCTGTGGAACTGTTTTTTTCCTCCTGACTGCAGAAGCACATTCTCTGTATTTAGGGATTCAGTTATTTAGATATTGCTGGCTATTATAATGTGCTGCTTTTATGGCTATTGTTGAAGCTTTACTTCAGGGCATACTTTATCTGCATAATCACTTCTTGACTGTTTACTTTTGATCTGCTGGGGAATTCCTGTTTTCTTTCAATGTTCTGTGGCTCTGGCTATAATACAAAGAGTTTTGCAATGTACACCAAGATGACATTTCAGTGCCTTTTTGAAAATGACAAAGGATACTCAACTCACTTGTCAGTATTAAGCTCTTAAGTTCTTTTTTACAGCTACCAGGGTTTGTTAATATAGGTAGGGGGAAGATTGGGCAGAGAGATTTTTCCTTTTCCAGTTTTTTACTGTGGTGTATCTGCTTTACCTTACACTAATCTCCAGCAGAACCCTACTGATTAATTCACTGGAGCTCTGGATGGTCGCCTTTGTTAGAAGAGTGTCTGTTTTGTTTGTTGACATACACTGGTGATCTCCTAGGAGTAAATTGTGTGGCCAACCTTCTGCAGATGAGAATAGATGAGATGATAGGACTGCCCAGCAGGAATACCTGCCTGGACACCCTGTTGTAAAAGCTTGGATTGCCCTGCCTTTTCAGAGACTGCTGGGTTTGCCTACTAGAAATCAGCATAGAAAGGGTAGATCTTTTCAGATGAACTGATAGGCATTTTTATGTGCTGATGGTGGGTTTGGCAGCATTTCAACTTCTCCTTTGCAAAAGGATTTTTTTTAACCTGTTCATTGGTCTTCTCGCTGTTGCATAAAATCTGTCATTTTCCTCAGCTTGCTTTTCCCCATGGCTGCTGGGTGGGATGTGGGGGCAAAGGCAGGTGTTCTCCAAGGCATGTTCCCTACAGCTGCACAGAGGAGCTGCTTCAGCACCTGTGGCCACTGAGGATCACTGAGTGCCATTTGCTGTCACTCTCCTCTCCTGATCTGGTATCCTTTGACCAGTTTTAGGAGATTGTGCTTGTGTGACAGGTTGGATTGTTCTTGTGACAGCCCTGCTCCAGCCTCAGGGCTGACTCTGCTCCATCAGGGTGACACCCTGGGATCCCCCCTGACCTGAGGTGTCTGATCCTGCAGAGATGAGGGTTCTGCTGCAGTGTTCAGGAGCAGCACAGGGCTCCCTTTACAGGACCATGCATATTAAAGAAGTGGTGCCTGTCTTCATTCCCCTTCCCCTCCTGCCTTTTTGAGAGGCACCCTCTGACTCTCACAGCATGTCTGTAGTTAGGAGGATCTGAAATCTTTAAAGGCTTCTTAATACCTACCATAAACATATCTCTTTTTTTTAAAGGCAGTAATGCAAGAATTCAAGGGAGGAGTGCAGTGTCACAGCACACAGTTGTCTGTTGGCAGTGACTATTCCTGTTCTTTAGATAAAAGAAACTGCTGGGGTTTTCTGTGTTTTTCTTAAACATTCAGAGGATAAAATACTGTTTAGAATTTACTGAGCAAGGGGAACAGGGTTTGTATTTGCTATAGAGCTGCTAAATAGACTTTTCAAAGGCTGTGGATCGTATTCAGAGGCACAATACATGACACATTCTGCCATCACAAGTGTGGGAGCATATTTAAGTCTATCACAGCAGGCTTTTTATGTCTTTGTCACCTTTTCAGCTGAACTCAGTTGGCTGCTTCTCAGCTGGGAGAAGCAGTGAATGTGCATGTTTGTCTCTAGGACTTTCTCTGCCTTTTCCAACTCCCTTAACAGAACTTTTGACTCCTGAATGCCCTGCTCTAGCCAAAGGATTGAAATCTGGGAATGTCCAGGCACTCCTCAGCAGTCAGTGGGAATATTTGCTGTGTTTCCCTGTCTCATTAAAGTGTGGGTGCTGTAGCTGCAAGTGCTGTAGGCTGGATGTGTCTGGAATGCTCCTGTCACCAATATCTTCATTAATTTTTATCTCACTAATTTCTCCACCACTTTATGCTCTTCAGGAATGCTGTCATGAGCCTTTGAACACGTGTAAACTGCTTTATGTGGTGCAGTCCACGTTTGCTCATCAGATTTCTTCACTCATGAATCTTGCAGTCAGGTGTTACCTGTGTCTGTCTTGCTGTTTGATACATGACAGGAGGTACAAAGGGAAATTCTTAACTTGCTGTCTGAGCTCCAGCTGTTCTCAAATTGTGCTGCCATCAGTGGGAATGTGCCTCATCCTAGAGATTGTTAATTGCTGTAGGTGAAGCAGGGGTTACTTTGGTGTAAGTCTGTGGAATAGTTAATCTCCTTATATTAGAGACTGAATAAATCTTTTAAAGTCTTTGTTTATTTTATTGCAATGCATAATAACAAAACACAACAATAACAAATCATCATTCACTGGATTCTTCTAGTCAAATGGTTTATGGCACACTAATCAAAATATATTCCTGACAAAACAAAGCATCTACTCATCTCTTTTTTCCCAGATTTACCATGGTGGCTGCTTTTAATTCGTCAGAAAGCATTGATTGGCAAACTTCCAGGAGATCACGAGGTTTGCAAAATAACCAAGATTGCAGTGATTCCACTTTCTGAGACAGAACCTCAGGATCTGGAACTGGAGGTATGGCCATCCTCAAGGAACTCTGACTGTCCCCCTCCTGCTTCACTGAAATAAAAGTCAAATGCCTCTTGTTTTTTTTTCCTGGTATAAGCAAACGTCTTGAATATTTTGTGCTTTTTAAAATACTATTTTGTTGATAAAAAGTATTTTTTAAAACAGAAATCACATGTTCTGTGGGGGAGGGAAATTGCAACAAAATAATATCTAAATTTCATAAAGATCATTGGCAATACCACACAAGAATAAGATTTCCTGAACCAGGAGAAAGTATATTTTTTTAATGGATTCTCTTGCTTTCATCCCATTTTGGAATCTTAATTCTATAACTTGGCTTGACGGGAAATCCTTACTTAAAATGTTGCTATTTTTTTTCCCCAAAAGAGAATGAATAAAGGAACAAAAATAAAACTGAGTAGTGCTAATTTAATTTGGGTGGGAAGTTGGAGTCTGAGTACTCAAGTCATGTCAAATTGAGGCAGAGTCTCACATCACAGGAGAAAATGCCTTTTATAGAAGAGTGAGAATTAGGCTATAGATGGACACCTGCAGGTTCCCCCTCAATTTCAGTGTCTCCCCTAGGTTTGTGGACATCAAAATCTTGCTTTTGTAGACTTTCAGTTTTCTTTGAACTTTTAAAAGAGTATTTAAATGTTGGCTTTAATTCAATGTCATTATTTTAGCTTTGTAAAAAGCACCATTTCGGGATAAACAAGCCAGAGAAGATAACACAGTCCCCAGATGACACAAAATTCCTGCTGAAGACTCTTACTCAAATTAAATCTAATGTGTCTGCTCCAAATAAAAAGAAGGTAAAGTTTTCTACTGTTTCCTTCTTTGTTCATATGTTGAGTTCATAATTCAAAGCTTTTGATGGATTATCAAATGGAATACAAAGACATTAAAAAAACTGCAGAATGTGGAGCTACTGTCTTGATGCCCAGTTTAATTTTTTTGATTACTTAACTGTGGCTCTTCCGTGATTTTTATTTTTTTTTCATTTTGTAATTACATAATTTTGGCAGAATTGCTAATAGAGTTCTTTTTTACTAGGATTAACTTCTAGTGAGGTTCTAAACTTCTATAAATTTCTTTGCATAAGTATCTCTTATAATAGAGAATTGGACACAATTTGGTGCCTGGTTCCTCAGAGAATGCCGTACAATCTCATCTAACTGCTTTTAACCAATAATGACTTGGATTAGGAAGTCAAAACAGTAGTTATTAAAACTAGAATTATGTTTCTCAGACTGCTGTCTCCTATGTTTATCTTTGCTGGGAGTTTTTCCCTGCTCATCACTGGGAAAGTGTTTGTCCCCCAAGGTTAGAAATGGAAAATATGACTGGAGTCTCACTCGCAGAGAAAGACATGAGAGCCATTTTTGTTCTTTCAGATTAGAGAAAGCAAAGAGAAAGAGAGACTGGAGAAGAGATTATTGGAGGAGTTGTTCAAAATGTTCATGGATTCAGACTCCTTTTACTACAGCCTGAGCTATGACCTGACAAATTCTGTGCAGAGGCAGAGCACCTGTGAGAAAACCAACCTACCCCTGTGGCGAAAAGTGAGTGCTTGTGTGTGTTTGTTTGTGTTTGTTTCTTCACCTGGGGGATGAGCTGTCCAATAATGGTCGTGGTCCAAACCTGGTTGGTCACATTTTACAGCAGCTGAACACCTTGTCCTGTAACCAGCTCAGCTGCAAGGAAACAAAAGTCTGCAGCAGCATGACCTGAAGTGTTTTATTTAAAGCACTGACTTGTCTGTACAGGTGTGTGAATAAACTGATGGACACTGGTGTCCTTCCCTCAGATATTGCCAAACCTAACTTGTGATACTGCAAAACCTGCCCTTTTGTCTTCTGAACAGGTGGATGACAGATTCTTTTGGAACAAGCACATGATTGAAGATCTCATCAGCACTGATGTGAGTCCTAGTTCTAATGTGTATTATGAGAACAATTCTTCAGTTCTTTTTAGTTGAGATGTTTGCTTAAGGCCTTGTAGGGGTTTGGTTACAAACCTGCTTGGCAGACAGGTCAGGATCAGGGCTGTGCCTTCTGTAGCTGAGCAGCTGGCACTGCCTTCTTCCTCCAGCCAGCCTGTGATCATTGCTAAGGAGTGAACTTCGGCTGAAATAAAACATGTAATGCAATAAAGCAGTGTAGAATAACTTGGTGTGATATGTTTGTGCTGATTTCTTAAGGTAAAGTTGAGTTGTGTTTTAATGTGAAATGGATTATCCCTCAACAGAGCTGAACTTGATAATGAGGAGGAGCCAGGAAAGAAACAACCTCTGAATTTCAAAGTTTCCCTGAGATAAGATTTTGGTTCTCCATAGTGGAGGATAGTGTTTTGTCTCTTTGAGCACAGTAGCTGATCAGTGTAAAACCAGTGTAGAGCAAGTTGTTCTGAACATCTGTTCAGAGTAAATAAAACATTTTCCTGGCAAGTGAGCACATAAAGAAGCAGCAATCCACCTCTCTTTCTTCAATAAATGACCTTCCATCATTTTAACTTAACCTTGTGGACAAAGGACTAAGTTGCTAACTTCTGGATGCCAGTTTAGGCCAAGTCTAATTTTCTTCAGGGGTGACAGCATCTTGCCTCATGCCCTACTCCTCTTTCATGGATAATTATAAATAAACAAATGGTTATGGAGTCACAGCAGGGTTAACCTGTGTCCTCTGTGAAAAGTTGTGTGTAATGCAGGAGTTTAATGAGTTGTATTTTTCATGTTATAAGATATAAATGGATAACCTTGAGTTAGTGGGGAATTTGGATCTTGATTCTGTTTAAGAAATCAGTGTTTTAGGGTGCAGAGCCATGAACCAGTTGTCTTGAGGACTAAATTAGCCCATATGAAGCTCTATACTGTTATGTGTTGCTGAAAACAGGCTAACTTCTACCTTCCTGTAGAAATGTGATACAGTATGTGTCCACACAGAGGTTTTAAAACTGCCTTAAATCAGAAACAAAAAATTGCTTTCTTTCTTCCTCCTGATTTAAAAGCCCTGTGACTGATGGAGGAAAAATGCTGCTATCTCTT
Organism: Vidua chalybeata; assembly: GCF_026979565.1. Taxonomy (NCBI): domain Eukaryota; kingdom Metazoa; phylum Chordata; class Aves; order Passeriformes; family Viduidae; genus Vidua; species Vidua chalybeata. Next base: position 5,507,788 of record NC_071537.1, on the reverse strand, counting down.
ACAGAAATAAGGATATGGCAAAAATTAAAGCATGAAAAGTATGTGAAGGAAATGTTTTATAAACATGAGAAATGGCAGAAGTAATTGTAGGTAATGTTGGACCGAGAGGACAGTAAATGTTTTTTGTACCCTTCAGAATGCTGAAGTGGACTTCTGGATTATCCCCATCATTCAAGGATTTGTGCAAATTGAAGAACTTGTAGTAAACTATAATGAATCTTCTGATGATGATAAGAGCAGTCCTGAAACTCCTCCTCAGGAATCATCTTGTGTAGATGACATCCACCCAACCTTTCTGGTGGCACTTATCTCCCGCCGGAGCCGGCACAGAGCGGGTAGGCAAACACAGCTCAGGCTGCTGGGGTGTTTCTGGGCACTGCAGAGGGATGCAGCTGGTAAAAGTGGACAGTGCTGAGTTGTTGAATCTTTGCTTCTTTTTTTTTTGCCAGGGTTGGGATTAAATGTGTGAGATGGTATTTCCTGTTGGGACTCAGATGTTTGTTATTTCTTATCTATATTAGTCTCACAAGCTGTGAGTTCTGCAGCACTTCACTCTAACAAACTAAAAATGAAGCCCCATCTCTCTCCCTACAGGATCTTTTAAGGATAAACTCTCCAGTTAAGAAATGACACCTAAACTATTTTCACTTTTAACCCAATAACCAACCACCGTGCCCCGCAATGTGGACTTTATCCAATTACACAAAACCACCCAAACCCATGGAGAAGAAGCTGAAGAAGGACCAGCCTCTGCCCTAAAACCTCTATCTTGCTTATATATATTGCTATATTATAAAACCTTAAACTCTTAAGTTTTCCACCCTGTGATATCACACACTTCTATTCAAACTCCACACCCACAATCCCAGTTCTACCATTCCATTTTGAAGCTTCTCCACGGCCCCAGGTCAAATGCAGAGTTCTCCTGGGGGTCAGTGCCTGACAGCACAGAAAGTCTGGAATTCGCAGCATCCAGGGTTCCTGCACTGAGTGTTCAGCAGATGGCCAGCCCTTGTCTGCACTGCAGCCTTCCCTGCTGGGAGGAGGGAGAGGAGAGGCTGCAGTGCCTGCAGCACTGTACAGCTGTCACTTGGGCTGGCTGCTGAGTGAGCTTCACTGGTCTGCTCAGGAGCACTGAGTGCATCCTTGGAGGTCACATTCCTGAGGTGGAGTTCCATTTTTGCAGAGATCCCCTTATTAGGACTTTGCTCATAACTCTGTGCTGATATATTTTGATAGACTTGGATGGGAGTTAAATTTTCAAAGGTCTTTGAGGGCTTTGGCAGCAACTGAAGAGGCTTGAAAAGCCACGTGTGTGCATGCCTGTGTCCCAGGAGATGTTTATTAGGGGCAAGGTGTGAAATGTGGCTGTGCTTTGGTCTTGTACCTTATTAGGCTTAGAGTAGCAAGGCAAACAAATTATTCCCTGACCTTAGGATCTCAAAGAGAAAGATTGAATCACTTTACAGCTTCATAAATCCTGTTCAACTCCACACTTTTCAGTCTGTCTGGTTTTTCTGAAGACACTCTCCAATGTCTCCAACTCCTTTCTTACACAGTTGGGTTTTTAACATGTCAAAAAACCCAGAAAAAAACCTGTTGAGCTTACCCTGCTATAGGACAGTAGCTTTGTACCACAGCTCACTTGGATGCATTTAATTCAGTTCCAAGGGAAATGGTTTGTCAGAACAACTTGGAGTAAATAGTTGAGGGTTTCAGAGTAGTACCTAGTTTACAGTCTGCCCTTTTCATACTAAAGGGCAGACTTTTCATACATCTGTTACACAGATACAGCAACTAAATTCTAGAAGGAAAATTTCTTATTGATTCCTTCTTACTATGAATGTTACTATGCTCATCTGATTTCTAGTCCAGAGCATAAACTGTGTAGAATTTTCTCCCCGATTAAAGCCTGTAATGCTGCTCTGACAATATCTCTATAGAGATCCCTATTATAGGTATTTTATACTCCTTTCCCTTTCCTACTTTTAACCTCTTCCTGTCTGTACTGTCAAGGTTCAGCTCAAAAATTTGGTTCAATGTTACTTCCAGACATGGAACTGAATTTCCATGACCTTGAATATTTTTCCAACTCTCTTACTCGTTCCCTGTCCCTTGTTACCCCCCTGCATCCTTTGTGAAATAATGATGTGCTCCCCTTTGAGTCAAGGATATGCAAACACATTTCTGTTTAATGAGCAGTTCAGAACTGGGTAGGCATAAAACTGTAGTCAGAGGAGCTTTATCTCTTCTTAATGGGCAGAATTAGTTACACAAGTTAAAAGGGAAATTAGTTACACAAGGAGGGGAAGGCTTCTGTTTTGTGAAACCTGTAAATCCTCTTGGGCTGCTTGTGGGATCTCTGTGAGAAGTGGAGCCTCTGCCAGTAAAAGTGGCCTTGAGGTTTATGGAAAATACTGAGCACTGAAATAAAACTTTGTGCTAAATGTGACAGAACAGGAAGAAATGTGTCTTTTAAGATGGACCAGAGATATTTGTGACTTTAATCTGCCCTGTCTTTACGTTCTGCTGCTCATAGTGTATCATTAAATAAACTTTTTCCATGTAGTCAAAATAACTTTTGAGGAATAAACTAGGGTAGGAGTGACTTCTGCTGTTGATCATGGATTTGGGCTAGAACTCTTGGTTTTGGTTAGCATTGTCAAAACCAGCAATATAAATTATTAATGTTTAAGCAAATTCTTTCATGTGACTTGACCATTCTCATTTCCCCAGGAATGCGGTATAAGCGGAGAGGTGTTGATAAAAATGGAAACGTGGCAAATTATGTTGAGACAGAGCAACTGATCCATGTCCATAATCACACCCTTTCCTATATCCAAACACGAGGCTCTGTGCCTGTTTTCTGGAGCCAAGTTGGATACAGATATAACCCACGGCCCCGGCTGGACAAGAGTAAGTATTTGGGAGAAAAACCTAAAAATCAGAGCCCCCTGGAACTGTCCTTTTTGGAAGAGATGTTTATGTGGGTGTGGTGCATATATAGAAGGATGAAGCAGGCTTATTAAAAGTTAATTTTTTGTCCCATCTCCTCTGCCCAAAAAGCAAAATGCAGCAAAATTCAAGAACGTGTTTGCTTACAACAGCAATGTTGAAGCTGAGCAAATTAATGCAAGACCTTTAAAAGTAATTTTGTTCAATGAGTTATTATCTTTAAGCTAAGGTATGTTGGTTTTTTGGAGTACAAATTTGGGCATGATTTAATACATCAAGCAGGACTTAGTGCTGAACAGGCTGTTTCTGTCTAACACTGCTCTGCCTTGTAGGTGAAAATGAAACCGTGTCCTGTTTTCGTGCACACTTTGAAGAACAGCTGAAAAATTACAAAAAGCAGGTGAGTGCTACATGACAGAATAGTAATCTCATGAAAATGCAGGGGCTGAAAGTTAATGTTTTTAGGTTGTTTTTCTTAGTGATGTGTTGTGGGTTTTTTTAGAAGCTTGTTGACAATTAGAAGGTTGGTACGTAAAGAGAATTTTACTTTAGGTTTTTCAAATATCCTTGTAAATAACCAGTAAAACCCAGGAATAACTTATGGCAATGTTCAAACCCTATTTCTGTGTACCTGTCCTATGCATTCAGAGCTTCTCTGTATTTAAATTTGTGTAGGCAGGGAGCTGTTGGAGTTTATTTGTCTTAGGTACAGTCTGTCAAAGGTTGTAACTTCAGCAAGATTGCTATGAATCTTTAACTCTGAAGCTATTTGTTATTGCCTGGTGTAAATGTAAGCAAGTTTTGTAGCAGATGATGAGTGTTAAATAATTAAACTTTTGAACAGGTTATTATTAACTTGGTGGATCAGACAGGCAGAGAGAAGATTATTGGAGATGCTTACCTTAAACAAGTTCTTCTCTACAACAATGCAAATCTGACTTATGTTTCATTTGACTTCCATGAGCACTGGTAAGAAACCTTTTAGAAATATCACTTTGCATCTTTTTTATTGGCATGAAAAGCAAGTATGACTGAGGAGAAAACTCATTATTATTTCTACTTCTGCATGAAACACTGTTCTTTTAAACAAGAATACAGTTTTTTAAAGCTTGGCTAACCAAACACTGCTGTTTGTGATGTTGTGTCCCTGACCTGTTAAATATGCAGTTACTTATCGGGCAGAACTTAATTGTCACACATTTTAAGAGTTTCCTTAAACATGCCATGAGTGTAAAGCTGGCTGACCTGCTTTTTCAAGCTATGTAGCATTTTGCTTTTAATTTTCTATTTCTGTTTCTCTTGCTTGTTTCTATAAAAACACGATGGGTTCTTTCAGGACCCTGATGTTGTTATTTCAGTATAAAATACACGGATTTTATCTTAATCCAGTGTGAGTAGTTGCTGTTTTCATGACTGCCCTCTGATGCTGCTGTGCTCTAGAGCAGTGCTCACATGCCCAAGCATGTCATCTGTCACAGGCATGTATTTCTCCTGCTCCCCTCAAGCAGGCTGCATTTGTGTGGGGTCTAAACTGGTTTAATCTTCACTTCCAAACTTAATCTAGGGATTGCAGCTGGCCTGGGAGAGCATTACTGGCTGACTGAGTATGGCATTAATAGATACTGTCAGAGGGGGTGGTGGGAAGGGAAACCCCTCTCAGAACAGTATTGGCCTTTGAGAGTTCTGTAGGACTATTGGCACCCTGGATTGATTTGATGATTAATCTTTTGTTTAGAGGAATTTTCATTTTCCTTCGTTTACTTTTTTCCTACAAACAGCTGTAGTGACCAGGACTGTTTTTGCACTGTGTGAGCAGGAGTGAATTGAGAACAATCCTGAAAAATAACCGACTGGGGTAGGGGGAGGAGGGGGTGATGTGTCTGTAGGTGGTTTTCTCTGTACAATCACTGGCAAAGCAGGACTCACCATCCCAGTTCCAAATCTACAGTAGTTACTTTTCTTGAGACTAAAATGAGAACAGAATGTTGCACATGCCTGAATAGCTGCACACTTACTCTTCCTAATGGAAGCAGCATTAAAAAATGCTAAGTTTTGGGAATTGAATGATCTTTTAACCTCTTGCTTTGGATTTGGACGTTGAACTGTACTGCAAAATAGTTCTGGATGTTGGCTCATTGTCAATTGGCTCCTGTTTAAAGCTCATTGCAGGAGGGAATGCTTGTCTCTCTCATTTAGCCAAAGCACCATATTTGTTAACAGTACAAATAAGATAAAGTTGTTAAGTAAAGTCACTGCTCTAGTTCAAACTAACTTTTGTGAAATTCTCTGTTTCAGCCGAGGAATGAAGTTTGAAAATGTTCAAACACTGACTGATGCCATTCATGATATTATTCTTGACATGAAGTGGTGCTGGTAGGTACTTAACTGTTTCTAGACAAGTAGGGAACATTTGTAGAGGAAAATACCAACAATGAGTAGATATTCAGAGGCCTTAATTTTCTCCAAACCAATATGATTCATATTTCTCTTCTGGTGTCCAGCTTGTTTGTCAGAGTTTTTGTCTTCTGGAGTGTTGGAGTTCTACCCATGTGACAGCAGAAATTCTCAGGTGCTGTTTACTGCATTTCTGCTTTTCACATTTTAGGGTCACTCACATTTAATGTGAAACACTCTGTATTTGACCCACAAACCCTAGGATGGCAGCCTTACTGTTGGCAGCAAGCAGACATGTTTGACCTTACTTTGAACTGATTAAAGTTCATACATTTGGGTAACATGTGTGGCTGCAACCTCAATCAATTGCTCTCTAATGTTCTGTATTGCTGTCATTATCATTGGCTACTCTGTTTTTGAAATTAAATGCCTTTGCTCTTGAAAGCTTGTATTATGTATGCATGAGTTGAATTCAGCATCTGATTGCATCTCAAGTTTGTGGCCTCATTAGGATTTATGTTTGATGTCCAGCCTAGATTAAAGAGGAGGTTAAGTTGGAACAAGAGGAGTTAATTCAGTGTGGGGTGTGGCTGGAGTGTGAGTGCAACCATAAATAGTGCTCCATGTGTGAAATGGTCTACTGTTTATGCAGCTGATGGATTACACTGGATTTTCAGTGTCTCAGTGTGCTTTTGTTCTCTTCCTGTTGACAGGGTTGACCAAGCTGGAGTGATCTGTAAGCAGGAGGGAATTTTCCGGGTTAACTGCATGGACTGCCTGGATCGGACCAACGTTGTGCAGGCTGCTATTGCCAGAGTGGTCATGGAGCAGCAGGCACGTAAAACTGAGGGGCTCTGCCGAGTACTGAGTGCCTCACACCTCAGCTGTTGCTCACAGAGAAATCAGTGTGTTTGAAAAATGCTGAACTGACCTCTGTGAAAAAATCTTTGCAAAATACTTGAAGTGCCATGAAGCTGAGAGGAATAATATATACAAATGCAAAACTTGAAATAAGTACAGAGCAGTGATGCCTCCTTCTGTCTTCCTTCAGAAAGGACGGACTGTCCACAACTTGGAGAGGATTGTCTTGTTTGGATTTAGTAATTTCAGTTTAAATTATGTAGGAATACAGAGTTTAGAAGCAAGACACCTTCTCCCCCAAGTGCCTCACTGAAATGATGTTAAAAGACTAAAATCTAACAAGTTGGGTGCTATTTTAGGAGCTTTGAAGTGAAATACTGTGATGCAGCAAGTAAGGAGATGAGTTGTCCCTTCTGTGTGTAGAGGAGCAATTAATTCATGATGTAAATAGCCCTGATGGCTGTGGCTGTTGAGCTGTGGAATAGTTCTCCCTGTACAGAGGAGGGATTTTCAAGCAGATTGAGAGTTCTTTCCTTTAGTTTTCCTCTTTGCTTTCTATAAGCTCAGTGGTGACTCTGTTCCCATGTGAGGACTTCACTGACACAGTACTGCTACAGACCTAATGCAGACTTAATGTCCTGTAACTGGAACATCAAAGCCCCAGTCACAGCCCAAAGTGAGCAAACCTGATTATGGTTAAAATGAAGGAGAAAGGATGAAGTGGGTCCTTCATTAGGCTGAAAAGTGAATGGATCTGGCTGTTGTACCTGGCAGTTTCTCTTTATGATCTGCTATTATGAGCTCCTCACATAGGAGTACTGAGGACCAGGGGAGGGATCAGCCATCCCCCAATCATTATTTTAGAAAAGGGTTTCTATCCAGGGTAACTCTCGAGGTCCAAGGCAATTCTTTCAAAAACAAGAGTGTTACAGATTGTTGTGAAGAGTCAATCATTGCTGAAGTGTGAGCTTGAGATGTGCTGCATCATTCTCATCCCGGAGCTGAAGTACTTGGGAATCAATTAATGACTGAGAAATGCCCTGAGCATTGCAGGGTCAGTGGCATGGAGTGAAGGACTGAGGGTTACACGTACCTCACACTTCTTCCTTGGAACCTCTGGACCTGCTTTCTCTCATCTGGGAACTTGATAGGGCTTTCAGAGTTAATGAGCAGCTCTGTGTTAATTTTCATTTAACTTGCAAAGAGTGCTTGAGCATTTAGTTTCAGTTGTAAATGGAAGTTTTCCTATGATTTGTTCCAAGTTATCCCTGTCATTTAGTGACTGCATTGCAGTTGTGTATGTGCTGCTCTACCCACTCAGTGTGTGTACAAAGCCTGACGCTGGTATTGTACCCAAGGCTTATCGGGGGAAGACTGAAGGACTGGGTGTTCTAAGAGGGAGAGATCTTACCCTAGTATCAGTGACAAACAGTAACTGTCCAAAATGTGCAAGCACTAATAATAAACCAACATAAGAAGTTATTTTTATTTGTTTTCAGACCCTTGAGGTCATGAATGCCTTTGCAATAGAAGACAAATTAACTTGTTTATTTTAAAATTGTGATGCCTGTTTTTTGATGATTCTCTATTGAAAATTTTCCTGTATCTTGAGAATCTACAGTAACTTGTTTTCCTTCAGCTAATTTTTTTGATGATTGACTTAATATCCATAATTAATGTTACTGCTGCCTCCAGTGATGTGATGTTTAGCAATAAACCACCAATTCATTAATTTAATCTGACAAATCAGCACAATGGCTTCCTCCTCCCCACATACAACATCTGACAATTAAACACTTGGCAAGCGTTTCCTTCACCAAGCTCTGATACTGAGAATGACTTTTACTTTGGGCACTGAATTAATACATATGTCAAATTCCAGCTCAAAAAACTGGGTGTGATGCCACCAGAGCAGCCTCTGCCAGTGAAATGCAACAGGATCTACCAGATCATGTGGGCCAACAACGGCGATGCCATAAGCCGGCAGTACGCGGGCACGGCAGCCTTGAAGGTAAGGGGGGAGCCTCACCTGCCCCCAGGAATGTCTTGGATTACAGGGCTCATGTGCACGGGAAAACCCTAGGATATTGTCTTGGTTTGAAAAGCCAGGTGTCTGCTAAGGAAGACATTTCTCATTCCCTTGAAATGGAAAATGTAAACCCCCCTCCCTCCAAATTGTTATGATTTTGAAATTAAGGGGCTCTCGGGCAAAGATATGGGAAAAGGAATAACAGTTCTTTGCTAGGAAAATTAAAAATATAAGTGCAAGAGTACAAAAAACCCATAGACAGAGTCAGAATACGCCCTGACACCCTGTGTGTCAGGGTGCTGGCAGCAGTCCCATTCCATGGGGGCTCAGCCCTCCTGCAGTGCCAGCTGTGCTTCTGCTGGAGCAGGGATCCTGGACAAGGCTGGAGTTTTCCTCTGAAGCTCCAGGGCTGGTGTGGATGGGCCTGGGCTTCCTCTGGGAATGCAGTGGAGAAGAAAGCTGCTCCTTTGGGAATGCAGTGGGGAAAGAAAGCTGCTCCTCTGGGAATGCAGTGGGGAAAGAAAGCTGCTTCTCTGGGAATGCAGTGGGGCAGAAAGCTGCTCCTCTGGGAATGCAGTGGGGCAGAAAGCTGCTCCTCTGGGAATGCAGTGGGGCAGAAAGCTGCTCCTCTGGGAATGCAGTGGGGCAGAAAGCTGCTCCTCTGGGAATGCAGTGGGCAAAGGCTGCTGTGGTGTCCCAGGATCTCAGATTGTATCCAGGTAGGAATGTCTGGCTCCTCCCCTGGGTGGAGCCTCTCCCCATGGGATGATGGAATTTTCTCAGCCATGCAGGGACACTCACTGGCCATGAACAGAAGATAATTAATAATTAATGGCCTATTAACAGCAGATATCTCCTGGAGGGAGGATTGGTTGTGGGAGAAATAAAGAAAAACTGCCCAATGAACAGAGATAACTGCCCCACCTCTGACAGACGGCAATGGAATCCACACCCCTGGCCACATCTTGCATTTTCCAGCCTAAGACAGATATTAAAAGTTCACCAAGTACTCTTTGTGGTTTTGTTCTGGAGAGATGAGGCTTTGCAATGGAACAGTGTTTTGTGTTGTGCTTGGTGTGAGTCAGAGAAGAGCTGAGTGCTCCCTGCACTTTCCCTGCATTCTGTTCTCTTCAACAAAAAGCAGAGCAGAGAGAAGAGTTCAAGAGATATTTTAATTATTATATCCATTTATATTTTATCATGGTTATAGTACTTCTAAGCAGTTAAAATACTTAAAGAATACTCTAAGGTTCTGGAGATCAGGCTATGTAGGTAGAAGGGAGATATTAATTAGCTGTATTTTCTAAAGATTCTTCTTAATTAGCTGTAATGCACTCTGTCTACCAAGATCAAGCATGAAACTCCTTGCTCTGTACTTCTGTTGCTTTGAAAAGTCATGGAATTTGAGGTATTTGCTGTGTGTAACTGGTGGAACAAATTTTAGTAGTATTTGCATTTGGCATAAGAAAAATCATTATGGTGGAAACTCTTAACACTTAAATCTGTCTTTAAATAACTCTGCTGAGCTTTGATTAGTTGATTGCACTAATATTTAAAAAAATTTAAAGAACATAACATGCTTGTTTTTATTGAGTATATTAAACTTTAAATCTGAAGTGCAGACCTCAATTTATAGATCTAAATTTTCAGGCCTTCTGCTGGAAGATTTCTCCACTCACTGTTGAGGTTCATGGATTAAATGAATTAATTTTAATTGTGGTATTTCTTTCAATTTGAAAGTGAAACACACTTGAAATATTCTTCATAGGAGTTGATGTGACTTTTAGAAATGCTCTGTGCCAGTGTGTCTCGGAAAATAGAATTCTCTAATGAAGTGTAACTACCAAAACAACTTTTCATTCAAATTCTAAGCCTTCTGTGGCCTAGAAACTTCCTTTTGTTTCTGAGTTTGTGAGGATATGTGCTGCTTTCCTCCAGTATGTTATGTTTGTCTTGGTTTGGTAACAAAAGCAGTGAGATGAAAACCATTTTTCAGTAAGCTTCAGTCTTCTCTACTGTTCCAGTAGTGTTCCTTTTACATTAATGGCTAAAAAATAAAGGGATTTTTTTTTTCTTTTGGAGGTATTGAAGCATCACAGTGATTGATGTGTTGAAAGTCCTGCTTCAGTGTTAGCTGGCTTATATGTCCAGATTTGTTTTCTATTGGAATTTCCTACTGAAATTGTAAGTCTGTCAAAACCACAGGATTCTGTGCAGAGTCAATGCCAGAAGATGCTCTTTGAAAAAAAAAAAAATTCAACTTCTATATGAAATAGTTACTTGATGATAATTCCTGGATTTCCATCTATTCAATTCTGAGTTTCAGAGTGTCAAATCCTTTGAGCTGAGCCTGCTGCTCCAAATTTTGATGTAAAGATTTGCACGTTGTGTGTGACAGGGTGACTTCACAAGGACTGGTGAAAGAAAGCTGGCAGGGGTGATGAAGGATGGAGTGAACTCTGCAAACAGATACTACCTGAATCGTTTCAGGGATGCTTACAGGCAAGCAGTCATAGGTAAGAGCACAGTTTCAGCCCAGCTGAGCTGTGGTATTTAGAAGAGATTATTAAATCATATTGGTTTTGTCTTTCTGGCTGATTTTTTTTTCCCCTGTTGCTTAAAAGCTTTGTGAGTGGGTACATGTCTGTACTGGACACTACAAGGATCAGTCTGACTCACTCTGGAATTTAAGCAACACTCAATTCAGAGGGATTGCATGCACTGTGACTCATTGGAGACCTTGCCCAAGCTTCATTTTAGCATTAAATGTCTTGTAGTATCTCTTTTTTTTTTTTTTTTTTAGACAAACTTAAATTTATGAGCAAGTATCTCTTAAAATTGTGAGGAACTCTTGTTTTTCACTGAAAGTAGAGTTATACCTTCTGAGTTTTCAGTTACAGGCAACATTCTTTTCAGAAAGACTACGAAGAGCATCATTAAAATGCAACATTTAGAAGGAATTTACAAACTCTTGCCATATATCACTGTTAACTGTTTCTTGCTTGATATTTCCTGGGGTTTATTTAGATTTGATGCAGGGTATCCCTGTGACAGAGGACCTGTACTCCATATTTACAAAAGAGAAGGAGCACGAAGCGCTGCACAAGGAGAACCTGAGGAGCCACCAGGAACTGATCAGCCAGCTGCTGCAGAGCTACATGAAACTGCTCTTGCCAGATGATGAAAAATTCCATGGAGGGTGGGCACTCATTGACTGTGATCCAAGGTTTGTTGAACAAAGTTAAAACTGATCAGCTGCCACCTCTGTTAATTACTTCTGGTGTTAAAAGGTTTTGATAGCTGATGTGTGAACAGTTCTGTAGAAGGACAAGAGTGCTTGAAGGGTTTGAGTACTTGTAGTTGTAAATGGAGAAGGCATCTAAACATGTGCTTTTCCCAAAGTGCCATAAAAATGGTGCATGCTGGAATGACCCTTGAGACATCATCTGGAAATGGATGGATTTGGTTAATATTGCCAAAATGTGGCAGGTACCATGAAGAGAACTTGTAGAACTAAGGGTGGTTAAAAGGGAGTGCTTGAGGAGCTGTTGCTCCTTATTGCTTTATAGGGAAAGTGTAACTTAACTGATCAGATTGGCTCCTTGGGCAATGAGTCAGCAGTTGGACAGTCTAGATTTCTGTTCATGGAAAATAATGGGCCTGAACTCTGAACTTCACTCCATAGCAAGTTCAGAGTTCAGGAGCTTGCAAGAGAAAAATAGTGGTTAGATCTCCTGCAGGTTAAACTTCAGCATCTAAAAGTAGCAGAGCAGGTTGGTATGACAGCTATTCAGGACACAGACTCATCACCCTCACTGAGTCTGAGGTATTTTTCCATTTCTCTGGTAGCATTTTTAATAGCTTGTGGGCTTTTTATTTATTTTTGGACCTTCTGCTGACATAATTGAGCTTTTAGGTAACTTCAGGTTTGAGAGAGAGTGTTGCTTACATGGATCCATTTGATAACACACCGTGACTAAAACTTCTTGTAACTTGTGCTCAGCTCTTAAAGAGTGTCCCCAGAACACGCTGGGCATGGGTTACAGCCCTGCAAATAAAACCTTCTACCCTGTATTTATTTTTCTTCCCTTCAGTCTCATCGATGCCACTCACAAGGATGTGGATGTGCTGCTTTTACTTTCAAATTCTGCCTATTATGTGGCCTAGTAAGTTACCACTTTCCCTTACTATGTGTAGTTTATTTTAGTAGCTTTGCTTTAGATTAGTAGGAAGCACTAAATTCTGTTTCTTTTTTCTAGTTACGATGATGAAATCGACAAAGTGAATCAGTACCAAAGGTTAAGTCTTGAAGCTCTGGAAAAAATAGAAATAGGTAAGAAAACAGTCACTCTGTCCTTTTTTGAATGCTCTTAACAATGGCTTGAGCACTTATCAAAGCATCCCACAAATGTATTGAAGCAGCAGTCCTTGAAGTGTGGCACAAACCCTGGGCACCCCACCTAGAAATGGCCCTTCTGGCTGGTAACAGATGCCAGGCTCTTCCTACTGCTGGAAATGGAAGCTTTGATCACTGGAAGGGTTCTGAAATTTTCCCTCTTTCAAACTCCTAAAAGAGCCACGGAGTCATCCAAACAGATTTCATTATTTATCAAATGGAAGTAACAATTTTGCCAACTTCTGTAATGAGTCACAGATTTGTGCATTCAGGGCACTCTTCCTTTGATCCAAACACAGCAACTGGCTCAAAATTGTACTTCAGATCTGTTTCATAGCTTTGTAAAGCTTCTTTCTCAAGGGCTGATAACAAACATGCTGTTACAAAAGTACCTTGTTATGCTGATTTAATATATTTGCTATAGAATGTAACATCTGCAGGCTAAATCCAGCATTTTCTACTGGAAGCATTAAAGATGTGATGTCTTTGAATCATGAAAAAGGTGATCCAGTTGGGGAGAAGGGAGTGTGTGGCCTCCTGACAGAGTTTAATCCTCCATTACACAACACACAGTGATTTCATCATCTCCTGGCTGACTTTCACTGTGTCTGTGCAATTTCTGACTGTTCAGGTGAAAGGTCTCCCTCACTTGTGTATTGTGGAGATTTGTATCCTGAGGTACAGAACAGAGTGAAACATCATCATCCACACCTCATTTAATGCTGTAGATTATGCAGTGCACCGAAGAGTTGAAGTACTGGTCTAAATCTTGAAATTTCAATTGCATTCCCTTGATAAAAATATTAGCTTTCCCTTTAATCCTTGCAGGAGCATTCCCTAAAAAACCCACAGGATGTAAAAAGTGTAAAACTTTTTTTTTTTCCTTCTATTTGAATGGGTGATCTGCAATAAACAATCAGGCTGGATTGTAACAGACATACAGAGAGTCTAATTGCTTTTTGTAAGTTACTGATTGTTCAGTTAACGTGCAAATCTTTCATTTAAAGTGTCTGTCCTGCTCTTACGAAAACTTGAAGCATTTTAGGCTGAAAAAGACTGTCAGCACTTACATACCCTTAGGTGCAGGCCCTGCAGTATCACTTTCAGTGTTTGGTTAAAGATTTGTAAAGATTTCTCCTGGTTTCTCTCTCAGGGCCTGAGCCTACTCTCTTTGGCAAACCCAAGTTCTCCTGCATGAGGCTGCATTACAAATACAAAGAAATGAGTGGATATTTTCATACACTCAGGGCTGTGGCTCGCAGCCCAGAAGAAGATGGAAAAGGTTTGTATCCTATGTAGAAGTTTTAGACACAGAAGTGTATTCAGTGTATTGGTGTTTCTCTAAAAAACACTTGTTCCATTGCTCTTAAAATTTCTCCTTCTTCAGAAATCACTCCAATAAAATCCTGTTGTGTGAAGTAGGAAAGCAATTGAAAAAAAAAAACCATTCAGATGTTACTGTTTTAATAGAAAGAAAAATAAGTTTCAGATACAGCTATGAAGTAAAACATCTCTCTAGAACTAGAGTAATCTCCCTGTCCAGGTCTTTACTGCTCCAAAAACTTAGAAAATGAAGTTAAAATTAACTCCTAAAGAGGTAAAGAAATCGATTTCTTTAGTGAAATCAGTGTCTGGAAATGCCCTTGCTTGTTGTTTAACTAGATTAAAGGAACACTAACAAGGGAAAAATAACACTTCATACCTGGAGCACTGAGTTTTGTCAGCAAGGATTAGAATAAATAAAATTGCTTCTCTTCCTTCCCCAAATGAGGCAGTGTGGCAGTGATTCACTTAATGCTGAGTTTGTAGGGCTGAAGGAGAGATTATTCTTTAGGTTTGTTTTGTAAGCTTTAAATCAGAATTGCAACTTGAAGGGCTGCTCTGCAGGGTGAAAGAAAAAAAAAGGCAATAAAACCAAACAAAATTATGTTAAAATTAGACCTGTTTCTTTGTAGATTGTGGAATATAGGCTTCTAAGGGTGTTTTTAAGGGTCTGACAGGCTGCTGCTTGGATTTCAGACACTCTTCAGTGCATTGCAGAAATGCTGAGAATCACAAAGCAAGCGATGGGAATGGATGTGCCCATTATTGAGAAGAAGCTGGAGAGGTGAGTACCTAAATGATGTGACCCTTCTGTATCCTGCCTTTGCTCTCTGCTCAGCTGCTTCTCTCAGCTGGGGAGAAAGTGTGGTGAAAAGAAACTTGTTCTTTTTACAGGTATTGCAGATTGAATATTTGCTAAATGTGGCTACTGAGTATACACAAAGGATTTAAAAAAATGGAGAATTCAAATCCTTTTTCATCAGAAACTAAAGTGCCTGCAAGTTCCCCTTGTTTGGCTACTGTTCTTTGTTGGTTTGAGCTTGCTTAGCTTATATGGCTACAATATTATTATGTAAAAAATAGGATTAAATTTATTATTTATGCAAGGAAAGGACAATTTAGGAACTAAAATGTCCCCTTCTATTAAAGAAATAAGACTGGAAACAGTGTATACTTGGTGCTTTGATTGTACATTAAAGATCTTCTTCCTCTTCTAGGAGGAGCAGCAAACCTCATGAAGACATCATTGGCATTCGGTCTCAGAACAGAGGGTCCCTGGCCCAAGGCAAGAATTATTTACTGAGCAAGTTCTCCTCCCTCAATCAAAAGGTGAAACAAACCAAATCCAACGTGAACATCAGCAACCTTCGGAAGCTGGGCAGCTTTGCCAAACCTGAAGTGAAAGTCAATTTTTTAAAGCCAAATTTGAAAGTGAATCTTTGGAAGTCAGACAGCAGCCTTGAAACTCTGGAGAATCCAGGGGTAGATCCCAAAGCCCCTAGTGAATCTGACACAGAAGCCTCAGACAATGACTCGTTCCACTCCGATGACTTCCTGAGCAACTCCAAGTCGGATGAGGAGGCGCAGCTGGCGGATTCCCTGGAGAACATTGGCCCCACGGACTACGTGCTGCCCAGCTGCGGCATCATCGCCTCGGCGCCGCGCCTGGGCAGCCGCTCGCAGTCCCTCAGCAGCACCGACATGAGCATCAGCATTCCCGTGCCGGCCGAGGGCCAGGACGTTGCCATGCCTTCTGCTGACAGCGCAGAGCTGGAGTTTGCTAAGCCCATGGATGTGTACTGCCAGAGGTTCGTGCAGGACGCCCAGAGCAAGGGGTGTGATGTGCTGGAGCCTGAGGCTGGTTCTCAAGAGCCCAGTCACACACCGACCCAAACCAGCAGGAGCGCGGCCAAGAAGGCAGAACCCAAGGCTGAAGCTGTTGCAGACATTCCTTCCAGGCCATCAAAGCTGGATGTTCAGTCTTCAGAGCCAAATCCTCAGCTCTTGGCTGTCGGTGGGCCCGACTTGAGTAAATCCCACAGGAGCCCAGGATCTGTGTCTGGGAACCACGAGCCAGGACTCCACACCACTCCTTCCCCTGCTGACGGCAGCAGCAGCAGGGCCGTGTCTCCCTTCGCTAAAATCCGCAGCTCCATGGTCCAGGTTGCCAACATCACCCAGGCAGGATTGACTCAAGGGATTAATTTTGCTGTGGCAAAGGTCCAAAAGAGCCCTGCGGAACCAGAAGCTTTAAATGAAATCAAACAAAAAGAACTGAGAGAAATGTTTACTCAATGCCAGACACGAATAATTCAGATCTAGTTGCTCATTTGGGAAGTGTTCTTCTAGCTGTGGCTTCTAATAAAATAACACAATGACATCAGGACTATTGTGGCATGAACTGCTACTGGATACTGGGATTGATAACAGGTAATTTGTTTACAAGCAGTGAGAGATGCAAATGAATTTGGTTCTGACCAAGCTTCAGAATTCCCTCAGGCAGGTGAGACAGAACCTGTATAAACCATATTTAAACAGGTAGCTTAGACACTGGGATTCAATAAGCATGCTGTCTTAGATGTGTTGCACAGTTATTTTTTTGAGACTAATTTTGTAGCTCTTCTGAATTATGTAGAAAGTATTTATACTCAAAGGATGATACTGCACTTCTCTGACCTTACTTACCTTGCACTACACCAGCAAAACAAAGTACCGGTAAATTACATTTTATTTATTTTTGGACTAGTATTTTTACTTGTTTTCAATGAAGTTCTAGATGCAGCTGTCTATGAATTGTGCCTCTACAATGGGAACCGATGTGTTTTTGTTGAATTTAAGTATGTTAACCAGAAAGATTTCTTTGCTATCCTTTTCTTTCCAGACATCCTGGGACACTTTCATTATAGATAAAACTTAGAGATGCAATCTGAAATACCCACAGTCCTGCAGTGCAAATTTCTTCTGTAGAATGGTTTTTTTCCTCACTTGTTTTGAGGTGAGGGGAAATGAAGCAAATGTCTTTGAATTGTCTTGCCCATATTAAAGCAATTCCTTTTTTTTTTTTTTTTTAATTCCAAACTGCCCATTTGCTCTAATTTTTTCTCTCTGTAAAGCAAGATGAGCCAGATACCTGCCCATCAGGCACTGTGTCCCTCTGTGCTAGGATTCTCTTCAAGGATGAAAAATGATGCAAAATCCCAACTAACATCTAAAGCAGAAGGCCAGTGCACTGCTTTGTAAGATCAGGGTTGCATTAGAGCATAGCTGTCAGCATCTATTCAAGACCAAATTCCTGACCAGCTCCAGCTTTGCAGCTTGCAGGGTGAAGCATCTGCTCATGCTGGGAACTGGATAAAAAATCCCCTTCGCTCTGTGTGTCAAAGGATTACATCTGTTAAATCCTCCTTCCCAGGAATGCCTTGCCATGCCATTCCAGGCTAGGACATTGTCCAGAAGCTGCTGTGAAGCAGGACCTTCCTGTGCTGTGGTTTGTGACTGTAAGCACCCTGCCAGACCCAGTGCCTCTGTCCTGTCCCTGTACTGTAGATAGGCTGCACGTGGTGTCCCCACAACGTCGTGTCCTGGGCTAGGCTAGCTCTGTGTCTTAGGACCTGTACTGTGTCTGAAATCATTTATCACCTGAAACTTTGATAAACAAATTTGGTTTATTTATTTTATTAAAGTGATGTGGGTTTGGGTTTTTGTTCTTTTTTTTGAGTGTCTATACTTGTGGCTATATTTAAAATTAAACTACTGCTGTATTTTAATGTGAGCAATATACATGAGATATTTTAATAAAAAAGTGGAATCAAAAGATGGGTTTGGTATGTGACGTTAAGGGATGTGGGACTGCAGGGCTTTGGGTTTTTTTTTCAAAATTACAGACACAATCCTCTGGTAGTCAAGGGACACAGCCATGACTTCAGTTCTTTATCCTCTTAGAATGGTGCTGCTTTTCTAGGCAACTTGTGCCAGGGCCTCACCACCCTCACAGGGAAGAGTTTATTCATATTTTATCTAAATCTATCTGTTAGTTTGAAGTCATCACCCCTTGTCCTGTCCCTCTCCAGCTGAATGTCCGTCCAGCTTGGGAACTGTCCCATCCCTGGCTATGAAATACTGGAAATGGCAATGGGCACAAAACCATCCCCTGAGGCAATCTTAGAACCCAACCCTGCATTCCAGCCCAGCTGCCTTTTGAAGAGACCTAATTTCCTTCCTCATTTGTTCAGTTGCTTCACTTCACAGTAATGCAGCACAAGTCAGATGAACCATGAATATTCATTTTTAGTGTTCAAAAAAAAAAAAAAACAAAAAGCTCTAAGTGATTTGAAACGGCACCAAACTTGGCTCAAGTTTAGGATACACAAAAAATGTTTCTCATAATAGTAAGTATTATTAGTGTGAAGAGACAAAATATCCAGATTGGCTATACAGCAAAACCCCTCATGTTTAGAACAGGAAAATGCCATAAAAAAGGGGGTTCCTGTCCCTGTGATTTCAATCTGCAGAAAGTACTAAGTAAAGGGGATCTGAGCTTAAAGAAAGCTCAGCCAGAATCTTTTATCTTGTTCTGAACAGGATTAATTAAAGCAAAATGTGAAAGTGGCTCCATCACAGGTTTCTGGAGCCTCCCTGGATTACTCCCAGCCTTTCACTCTAAAACCACCCTTGGTAAACAAGTTCTGCAAGTCCCTTTAGGGCCAGCATGCCCTCTGAGGACTAGCTCAAACTGCACAGCAGGGATCACGGATGGAGAGACCATTCTTAATGCTTCAATGACATTTTCCAAACCATTTAAACACCCTGCAGTACTGCCAGGTAGAAAGTAAAGATATATTTTGTGCGAGCACAGGAGTATCATCCATTGTCCAGTCAATGTGGGGTTTTTTAAGAAGCTGTACCAGGATAAAGCTCATTTGAGAAATTTGAGCAGTCATGGTCTGCTCTAAGCACAAGGCAAATATATTTCATACCTGAGCTGGTCATGGGTAAAGC
This sequence comes from Vidua chalybeata, assembly GCF_026979565.1. Classification (NCBI taxonomy): domain Eukaryota; kingdom Metazoa; phylum Chordata; class Aves; order Passeriformes; family Viduidae; genus Vidua; species Vidua chalybeata. The sequence goes on along the minus strand of NC_071537.1, from coordinate 5,488,832 downwards.
TCAAATCACTGCTTGGTACCACACTCTGATATCACCACAATGCTGCTGCTGCTGCTCTGAGTGTGCCTTGCCTCAGCTCACAGAAGAGCACAGAGAGTGAAGTCAGCACCTCCTCCAGCTGCAGCTGCTGGCCAGCTGAGAGCTCTGATCCTCACAATTCAGCCAAGCAGAAAGTAAAGCACAAATGTACTCCAGAACAGAGCCTACTACTGCTATGTAGGAAGGCTCTGGCTTACATTCTCTTATTATTAAAGGCAGTAAGTTTACACAACCTCAGTATTAAAGTTTAATATCAAACAATTTGCTCAATGTTACCAATTTTCAATTACAAAACAGGGTCCAAAAAAATTCCATAAAATATGTTTAGGTGGCTGAACAGAGTTAAGTGTGTTCAGACCGCAAGGGTAAATATCCATAACTTTTTGGTATAAATTATCTACAAAAACTGGTATAAACAATATTCCAATCTTAGTATGGGTTCCACCTAGGATTAGAGAAATTTTCAGGGTGAGATCCAGCAGGTGTTAGAGTTCATTGCCATTGACACATTGCTGCTGCTGCAGCCTGGCCTTGCGCAGTGCCTCCAGTTGCTTTGCTCTCAGCCACCTCTCCCTCGACAGCGTCGTCTGCCCCGCACTGAGTGACAGGAACCTGGGGGAGCACAAAGAGCCATCAGGAACAGCTCCTTCAGCTGCTGTAACCCTGCCCAGCTCACACCCAGCTGTCTTCCAGCAGTAAGAAAGCATGGGATGAAAGTAGGGAGGGAATACTTTACCTAACTGAGAGGAACAAGGCAGAGGAGAGTCTGTCTGGCTTGGTCAGCTGCAGACCAAGTGCTGGCTCAGTCTGCAGCTTGCGGGGAAGCCCTGAGTGGTGACAAGAGCACCACACCCACCTGGCCACGAGCAGCATTTTGTGCAGGTCATCGGCCGTGACGCTCTCGGGGTTGTTCTTGCGCATTTCCACAAAGTCTTCTTCTACTGCCTGGAAAAACACAGTGTGGAATTATGGAGCAAACCAGATCTCCACGAGGAGATAAGCTTTTGAGGAGCTGAACGCTGTAACAACTTTAGATTTCAACGTTTCAACTCACAGCTGTCCAGAAGTGAGCCTGAGTAAAACCAGGCTACTTCTCATCTTTGAAAAAAGCCCATTTTCAAAATGAGTGTTAGAAAGCAGGTTACATCCAACTGTTCCTTATCTGTAATAAATTCAGTATATACTTTACAAACCCTAGAAGGCACAGTCAGGATGTGAAAATGCTTCTGTTTGGGTTTTGTAAAACTTAAAGGAGAATCACTGACAGGGCAAGTACAGTCAACGTGCTTTCCATCCAAATACACTGCTGAAAACGTATTAGGGAAGTGTCCCTACCTTGGTCACCTCATCAGATATACTGTAGTCCAGCAGCCTCAATAAACTCAGGTAAATTCGGAATTTGTTCAGCACGGAGGGCAGCACTGCAGTCAGGAGGCTGCTCATGTACTCTTCCATGTTCGGGGGAATTATCTGTGGCTGTAAGTGGACTTGGCAATCTGACTGAAAGAGAAAAAAATCACATTTCATCTCTTTCCACATCCCATTATTTTATATTCCAAGACTAATTTACTCTCAAAAGCAGCAGAAGTCACTATTTCCCAGAACTAAGGTTCTGAAACATTCCCCAGCTCACATTTTGAACAGCTCCTGATTCAAGCAGGAGAGCAAAGGCTCAGCAGACAAAGCAGATGTTTGATAGCTCAGGCTACTGCAGGGGCAATGCCACATCTGTGCCCGTCACCTCAGAACCCACCATGCCAGAGGGAGGCTTGGAGAGCAGCACATCTCTGCAGCTTTACCCATCCCTGGGTCCTTCTCCACCTCACCATCCCTGTTCAGAACGGAGGAGGGAAGCTCCATCTCTGTGTTTTCCAGCCACGAGGGAGAAGGCAGCAGCTACTGCCAGTGTCACACCCTCCCTGGTCACAAGACACGTTTCCTGTCCCCACTTGTCCCTGGCAGGGCCTGCTCTGGCAGCAGCTGCCAGCTGCAGTTCCCCAGCAGAACCTGGAAGCCCCTCCCATACCGGCAGGAGCGAGCGGCCCTCGGAAGTGATGAGAACATTAATGTTGCATGGGAATTCCATCCGGTGGTAATTGAAGTCATAATCCACCTTCTGCCAAGTGATCAGGTTACCCAGGGCTGTCACATTATGGACACCTGCAAGAGCAAGAGCAAATTCCCTGAGCACTGGACCAAAACAAATGTCAGCCCTGATTTTTGTTTCCCATCTGTCTTTAAGGAGCAGCCAGCAGAATGATTCCTGCAATCATCCTGTTCCTTCTTGTGTCTGAGGTGTCTTCCAGACAGAGACAACCACTTCTTAATGTGAGTCACAATTAAGAATTCTTGATTTCAGGCCTAAACTTTGTCTGGCTTGGTACATGAGTTTATAGCTTGTGTCCTCATTGGCCCTACAAAGCCAGGTATCTATTTAGAGAGAAAAACCAAAAAAGAAATCTCTCCTCAAAAGCAGAAAAACACTACCAATTTAATTTTGCCATATTTTTTAATAGTACTCACTCGCCTTACCTGGAATTAAGTTATTTAAAATCTAAAAAGTGAAAATTGACAAATTAACTGGTTGGCTCTTGGAATTCTCTCTTTGAAATACCAACATGTACCTGACTAACTGAATTTCTCTTCAGCAGTTACTGCATCAAATGACAAAACTACTGTTATGGTTTTGCCTTTAAATATTTGGTATATTGTAAATAAAGGCAAAGTTAGCAAATAAAGGCAAATTTAATATTAGGGTTGACTTCTGGGACATTTTTCCATTTGAAATTTCTAAGCTGTAGCTTCCAAGAGTTCCAAACTAGCTACTGCATCTGAAGACACTATTCTGTAGGACTAAATTTTGTTCCCAACGCTGCTGTAAGAAATGAAAAATTTTTACTTCTTTACTCTAAATTCCGTAGCAAACAATATCACATCAGCAAAAAATAAACAAAATTAGCAAGCCTTTTTTATCTGCAACTTTTAATACCTAAAGTATTATTTTTTCACTAAATGCTGAGCATTTTTGAACATCAGAGACAAACATTTTAGAAAACCTATAAACCAGCACAGCAAGAATTCTCTCTAAATGGGAGTTTATAATATTTTAATTTTTTTTTATGGAAACAGACAATGCAGAGCTTGTTACTCATTTTACTATATTCTTTAGCAAAATTTTCTAGCTTTACTAGCTGAATAGCAAAAACTACTGAAAACTCAAAAGCAATTGAATAATTTTAATTAGCAACTTTTAAGACCAGTAATTAAAAAAAAAAACAAAGCAGCTTTCTCCAGATAGCATTTTTATTTTACAGTAAGTTCCTTGCAGTGATTTTCTGTTATTTCAGAGAATCTCCTGAGTTGGAAGGGACCCATAAGGATCACTGGGCTCCAACAGCTGGCCCTGCATGGGACAGCCCCAGGACTCACCAAAGACACCTGTACTGTGCATTCCCCAGGTAGTGAGCTTTTAATATGCAACTCAGCTCTTTTATGTGACTTATAATTAAATTAATTTCTAAAGCTCTGCTGAAAGCATGCTACACAGTGCTACATCAGCTTGTAGCATAGAATCCCCACTATTTTTAACACAGTAATAGCAATTTTTTTTCTCCAGTTTTTAGCTGTGTTCTCAGGGATGGTTTCCAGATATACAGTAAAAATACAGAGCATAAGGCATCAGCATATGCTTTGCCCACTTCATGCACTATCACAGGAAGCTGAAAGGCCACTCTAATGAATCAGAGTTATTTTGGTAATAAAGAGTTCTCCCAATTTATTTTAAGTTGGCTGAGAAGGCTGCAGGAAGCCGCTTGAAAGGAATGCAATAGGATGTAGAAACCACACACGGTTTTGCAACAGACTCCTTTATCAGCGGGACACGATTATCACCAATGTCTTAAAACACAGCAGCTTTTAACCTCCCAAATGAGACTGCAGACACCAAACACTGTGTACCTGCTGTGTCCAGCTGTCCCTGCTCGAGCTGGGTCTCATCGATGACCAGGGAGGTGTTGCTGGCCAGCTGCAGCAGCCCACTGACCAGGCGATTGGCCGTGTAGTCCTTGTGGGGGATGAAGCGCGACTGGTTCATGCTCTCGATGCTCATCCGGAGGTGGTAGGACTGCAAGGAGAAACAAACCATCAGCACCTGTGCTGTGCTCCAGCTTCCCCAGGGAGTGCTGGGAGTCCTGCAGCTACAGCTGGGCTGGGAACCTGCACAGCAAAGCAAAACTTGTCACTGCAATGCTTTATCATCCCAAATATCCAAATGCTGTATACTTCAGAATTTCCCAAAGGAAACTATTGCTGTTAGGAATTCCTATCACCTGTTCTGCACATCTAGGATGAGCTCAATTATAAATGATTTATTGCAGCAATACTGTTGATGTGACCCCAAATTGAATTACTGTGGCTTTTCTGCAGAGCAGTATCCACAAACCTAATGACATCATAATTAAATAACCCAAATGTCTAAACATATCAATCCAGAAAGACCAAATAAAGCATGCAGCATCTGCCTGTCAGTTCAATACCTCTGAGGAGAGGATTTCATTCCACATTCATCCTAGATGATGAGGCACACAGACTTCAACACACAGGCCAGCCACATCTCTATCATTACCTGCTCTCTAAGTGGGGAGCAGGAGAGCATTTCACCAGCCTGCCTTGACCAGCTGAACCAGTGAGAGCACGTCCCCCAGCCCTGCCCAGGCAATGCTTACTGCTGGCACCAGCTGCTGGATGAGGCGGTACAGGTGCTCCGTGAAGGCGCTGTTCCGGGGACAGCCGCTCAGGTTCACGGTGAATTTTCCCAGAGGAAGCACATCCCGTCTGGCATAGCTGCACCAAAACCAGCACAGGTTAGGCAAACACCTGGCTAACACTGGGGACAGGTGTCATTCAGCTGCAGCATTGAGTGGTGTCTCTGACAGCCAGCAGGATTTCAGAACACACACACCAAAATCAGCCAGCTCCTCTGCCTTCCTTGTGCAGCGCCCAAGGAGCTGAGGCAGGGCGAAGCTGCTCCTCACAGCACCACACAAAAGCAGTAATTTACAGTGCTTGGCACCCTGCAATGGCCTCCCAGACGTTCTGTTCTCCTTGTACTCTGTTGTGACTCAGTGAACAGACTTAATTCTTTTCCTTTCTGCTGCCCAATCTCAACTTCCCTCCTTATCACACTTGTTCATCTCTTTTACCTGCCCTCAGCTTTCCGCTCCCTCTTCTCACTGCGTATCTTCTCCCCATTCTTGACACCTCTCAACCTTTTTATGATACTAGCTAAGAGAGAAAATACATTCTAGGCTAAGTGTTGGAACATTCACAGTCCAACTAAAAAGAATGAAAACAACTCATTTTGATTTTGAAGCCTAAAATGACTACCATTAAATTTGGGCCTGACAATGGATGCTGCTCTTTCACCCAGAAATAGGTTAAAACCAACATAGAAATTTATTCTTATCACACGCTAAATAGGTCACTTGAACTTACAATTAAACAGGTTTACATTTAATTAAACAAATTCCCAGAATGTACCTTTCAGTACCTTGTAGTACCTAAGCAATAATTCCGGCAGTCAGGAGATGCTGTCTTTGGGAAGTCAGTGGCTTGCCCTACTCATGAGAAGAAGGCAGAGTACAAAAGATGTTTCCATACCTCTGTTTAAAAGTGTCTCGGAGATTTTGTCAGCTCTCAAAGCAGCACTGAAGAGATAGACTACCATAAAGCTGGTTTTTTTATCAATACTTACTGTTATTTCAGGCTCTGAAATCTGCCTTTGTGTGCATTGTGACAGGACAAGTCTACCTGGACAAAGTACTACTGAAATAAGTATTATTTAAGCTATTTCTGCCATTTATTTGCAGACTGCTTGAAGAACCTCATAGAAGGAGATTTCTTTTAAATTATAAATATACAAATTCTCAGCACACATATAAATACTTACACTGTAGAAATGAGATGCAGTATCAGGTATTCAGCAGCCAAACTGTCTCCCAGGAGGGCATGGGTGAGGAAGCCCAGCAACTCTGCTCTCACTGGTGACAGCTCAGACATGAAATTAGAAACAACTGGCAAAAGAGCAGAGGACAAATGTCAGAAAATGTTCTTGTTTCTCACCCTCTTCTCTCTATATAAATTTGACTTTCTGTCACAGTTTGGTAAAGAAAAATGTTTATTCCAAAGCAGTCTAGGAAAAAAAAAAACAAATGCTCATTGGTTTTTTTCATCTGGCTTTGGATAACCTGAATCACTCAACACTTCCTTGGAAATTATTGTTTTAGAAGTTTAGATATTGTGTAATGCATTTGCAGCAGGGTATAAAGTGTAGAGCCAAATTTATAAAATCCGTAGCTGCTCCATTTTATATTAAAGGCAGAAAAAACCTCTTACATATTGCTCAGAACAAGCAATACAAGGCACTCAAGGAAGAAAGTTATAAATACCAGAGGTCTGCATGCAATAATTCAATGAAAAAAATAACAGTCAAACAAGGAATAGCATAGTTGCTTAAAAGCAAATTGCCTTATTTTGTGCATAGTATTATGAGTCTCTATATTATCAGTATGTTTCTTATTTCCAGTATCACACTAAATTGGAAATCTAATTTTCCAGCAATTCACAACTCCATTTGAAAACAAATCTTATGGCTGAAAAACTTGGTAAAACCCTTGGGTACGTAGAATACAAAACCAAAGTCCACATAAATCACATTTATTTCAGCCAAATAAAAATGTAAACATTATATAAACACAAACATCTGCATCCTGTGCATGGCTCTTCCATATAACAAGATTTAAATTCAAACCCTGCTGTTGAGGCATCTGCCTCTCAGCGAAGCAGTATTTGTTCAGATGTTCTGGAAAATGCCCAGAGTTCAGACACTCACAGGATTTGCTCTCCTCTTCGTTAAGGCAGGCAGGCAGCAAGGGGTTAATGTGTTGCAATTTCTGTGCCAAAATCACGTGGATCCTGGGCACTAAGGAGGCCGGGGGGCTGTGCACTCTCTGCTCCTCTGCCGTGTCCATGCACTCCATGGGATCCAGGGTTGAGCTGTCCCTGGGGAGAGGGCACAGCACAGCTGGACTCAGAAACATCCCACAGGAATTTCTCCCCCTCTGAGCCAGAGCAGCTGGAACCAGGCCAAGAACAGAGGAACAAACAACACCCGCTCCCAGCTCCTGGTGACTCCTCCCACATTCAAACCACCTTCTTTGGGATCTTTATAAACACCACAGATACTGAATCACAATTACATAATGACATATTAACACCAAAACAGGCTTGACCCAAAATATCTGGATTCTATTATTTTCAGAAAATAACCAAGCCATATTTTTCTGAAGAAAAAAACAACCCAACAAAAAACCCTCAAAACCAAACCCCACAAAGAAAATCACATTTATTATTTGCTGCACCATTTAATAGGCTGTAGCTTCAAGTAAAATATTACACACTGTTCTGTCCAGGCTGTACTGAATGAAGTGTAAACACCAGGTTTAAAAAAATAAGGTCATTTAGTACATTTGTCTCTGTAAGCACATGTGGGACTTTCTAATCCCACCAGGTTCTGGAGCCTGACAAGATCTTCTAGACAGTCACATCACATCTCCATCACTGGCTGAGTAAAAGAACTGTGAATAAATAAATCCTAATGTACCTCTGCTGGAACCTGGAGGTATTACCTCTTAATTTAAGAGTTCAGATACATCTTCAGGGAGAGCAAAGCTTGTGTCTTAAATTTCTTCCAGGTGGTTTTCATTTTTCATTTTCCTTTTTAGAAAGTAAATTCCCTAAAGCAACTGTATCCAATGACAGTAAAGTTTAGCACCAATTTAATTTTCTTGTACTGGTTTTAAAGGCTGCCAGGCTTTGTAACTTCAAAGCCACATCAGCAGTTCACCCACACACTATCCACTCTTTCCATTAAAAGACATTTCTTTTGTTTGCATTCAAAATGTTGCTAAATGCCACCATTTTGGCTTCTTGTTATAGAATGACACAGGAAAAAACCCACAAGCACCTGTGACAGAGCAGCTGAGCTGTCAGTCTGGCATTAGCTGTCACACATACAATAACAAAAAGCAGCTGACCAGGCTGAGGTAATTTTTAAGAAGTTGGCACTATAAAGGATTCACATTGCACTCTGGGTATTGTACTTGCCAGACACAAACAGACTCACCAACAGAAATAATTCAGAGTGCACTGATTCAAGACATCAGCAGTATTTATGTTAGATTTTGGTCAGGAGTTTTATTTTCAAAATTGACTTCCTGCATCCTAAATGATTTTGTATTTTGTTAGGCAAGGAATTGCAGAACAGCAGGTGAAATGGGAAGTTTCATTAATTAAGGTATCACATCTTCTTAATCCAGTGATAGAAAAATCAACCCATTTTTTACTCATTTTGGTCACTATCGCTCTACATGCAGACATGCAAGACATTTTTTTTATATTCTTCAGAAGTGCTTACTTTTCTGGTAACAGCCTTCATGGACTTTGAAATTACTTCAAAAGGACACTTATAATTTTAAAGCTTCCTTGATAGCTTTGGTCACTATTCACTCATTCACTGAAAGTTTTGTACACATGAAAGAGTACAAAACATTTAGTTACAGAAGCATTTTCTGCTTTACAGACTGTACAACAACCTAAAAAAAGCACTGGGTATCCAAGGATATGGATGTACCAGAGCACATTGAACTTCAGTTTCCAGGATGCTGAATATAACACTTTCCTCATCAAGCTATTTTAAAGCAACAAAATTCACTTCTTAAACATAATTATCATGTACTTACACATTTCCTTGTCTGCTCACTGCAATAAAAACCTGCATTCCAGGGCAGCCTTACCTCTCTTCACTGTTCACTATGCTCAGCACTGGGTCCACAGACAGAACACCAAACACCTCCAGCACATCATTGACTTTGAAGCTCTCCCAGCTTTCATAGACCTGCCCCAAACAGAAAATAAAACGCTGAGGCAGATGGGCCAGATGCAGGACAGCAGAAAAACTGTCAAAGGAAACTCAGAAGACTCAACTCTGTACTGAGAACAGTCTGAGTGAAGAGGTCTCCCCTTGCCCTCAGTGTCAGTAAGCTTACACTGGAAAAGGGAGTTTTATGATTCCACACTTTTTCTATTGGCATTCTTTGCCACACAGGTGTCAACAATTGTATTCTACTCTGATTCATCAAGATTTGCTGAATAAGAGAGAAGTCAATACAGCAATAGCAGAGAAATTTTGTGTAAAGTCTCATAGTAATATAACACAGCAGTGAATCAAGGACTATTTCAAATCCAATACATAAATGTGTAGTTTATTGGTTTTTCAGCTTGGTTTTTCACAGCTGTTTTTCCATTAGAGGAGATATCCTAAAAGAAAAATACCAGGGCTAAATACCAGCTGTACCCTCAAGCATCTAATACTGGAATCTTTTTTTTTTTTTTTTTTAACTAAGTGGGGTGAAAAGGTGCAAGCTCTAATAAATGCTGCTGAAGGATTCTAGCAAGTCAAATACAGCACTCACGAAGAGAAACACTGTGTTAGTGAAGAGAAACAATGTAATTATCTCTGGAAACAAAATTCTGGACTCCAGACACATTTCTGTGCCTACAAACCAGTGCAAGGCTGATTCTGCCTGCCTCACAGAGAGCACAGCCCTGCTCATCACCTCTCCATCTCTCACCTTTACAAGACACGCTGGTCCCTTCTCTCCTGGCAAGGGAAAATTTAGGTCAAGTGGAGGGGAGCAGTTGGGAGAAATGACATGATGACCTGCAGAAGCTTCTGTTTCTAATCTCTTTGGCTCCACACATCCATGGTTATCACCTCCACTGCCTGAAAAACACAGGATTTGCAGGCTTTTTAAACAGAAATGCAGAGCTGAACAACTTTCTTCAGTGAGCAACACAGAATAAAACTAATTTAACAAGACATCTGAGACAAGAATATTTAATAATGCAATATACTTGACAAAATATACTCTTAATATGAGAAGTCTCACAAGTGCATATTTTATGTAATCAAGCATGAGAGAGAGTACTGGCAAAGATCTATGTGTCTTGGAAACCCAAACATGGCCACAAATCTGATTTTCAAAATGCAATGTTTAAACCAGGGGAATGATTTTTTTTTCCCTACAATTCACAGGACTGCAAAGATAATATTTTTCTGCACTTCATGTTTAAAAAGATAGGTCAGAATATGCATAAAACCCAGTTTATATTAAAAATTTCTGTAGATAGTCACACAACACATATATAACACTATAGGCTCTCCCACACTCCTTCAAATCAAACCACTGACTTCAACAAAGCCTCCAAATCCTAAAGGCTGCAACAACAATAGCAATGAAAACAGCTGCCAATATTTCAGTTTTTAGCAATGAGTTTTTGCCAAATCCTGGAAAATATCAAAACAACTATTCACCAACAGCAACTCTCACCCATGTGTTGCTCCTTCTGTTTGGAGGGATGCAGATCCATGTCCTCATCCTCCTCATAGCTCCTCTTGTGGCGACTGGGCGTGTAGGAGGTGGAGGGGCTCACTCGGGCCTGGCTGGCACTGATGTAGGCGTGGGATCAAGGGTTAAGGAAGCCACGGACTGAGCAGGGAAAACTCAACCACACTAAGGTTTAGTTGTTGGTTTTTTAACAAAATCCTAATCTTAACATGCTCAGCTACAGGTGTTTTATAGACTTACTGTGTAACAGTGTCCTGCTGTAGAAAGTGCCAATGGCTCAACTGAATTTTCCCTTTTCCTAAGCATTTGCAACTAGAAACGAACAGAAATTTTCAAGACTCTCCCAAGCAAAAACGTCTATGAAATCAAAATAAATGCTCCTAAATTCAGTTGCATCCTCTTTGTGCATATTACATGCCATCAACTTTTTTTCTCTTTCTACACCTATCACCTCTCCAGATTCACTAAGAGAAAAAAAGAAATTTTAAATAAAGTTATCTCCTAAATCTAATGAATTAGTTGGTGACCACTGATTGTATAACAAAACACTGGCTCAGTCAAAAAAGATATTTCTTTCACCCATGCTGATTCACCAGGCACTGGAACACAGTAGAAAGTCTGTCTCTCTGAGGTGACTGTTTGTGAGGCGTTCAAATCAATTTCCTGCTGAGGCTGGAATCCCAAGAGAAATTTTGTTAAAAATCTGATTACAGTTTGTTTTCTTTTTTTAAACTAACCCCACAGATTCAGTTAATCAGCCAGAAGTTACAATTAACATATAAGACTACATAACTCAGGAAAAAGTGAATATATAATGTTTTGATTCAAATTGTACTGCACTACCAAAAGTAACCGTTTTCCATAGCAGGCAGTTTCAAGGTCATGGGCACTCCCCCTTCCACTCAACCAAAACAAATTTTAAATACAACAGAAACAGCTGGAAGCCTGCTGAAATTAGAATGCCAGAGAGCAGTTATGAATACTCTCCAAACCAAACCAAAGATTAACTTTGCATTTAGAGCAGTCTCGTCAGGAATCCATTGCCAAGTACCAAGGAAGCTCTGTCACACTTATAAAACTACAACTTTCCATCCAATATTTCTTCTCTAAGTCCATATAATTTCTATAACTTACCCCACATTCTGCCACATCTCTGTATTTACCAAAATGCAAAACCTGTCAAGAGGGAAAAGGCAATGCAATCATTCTGTTTCTGACAGCATCCTGAACATGAATCACACCAAAATCACTGAAGCTCAAAGTCCCTCACAGACATCCTGCCAAACCTTTCATCACTTTAACATTTTCTATTCCTCAACAGAAATGTAACAGGCTGTGTTTTACTGATGCCACTGGAGCTGAACACAGTTACTATCAGTGTCCACACTCCATAGGTTTAACTCACAAACTAGAGAAATACAAGGACCAGAATGAGTAAAATGACAAACATTTGCTAAAATAGTAACTCAGTATTTCACTTACACGTGCATTTGTGTTTGGGTCAACTGTTTCATACACTCCCATGTAAAACTCAGGATCAAACATATCTTGAATCATGCAGCGAAATTTCACTAAGCTGTTGGGTTTTAGGTAATGTACAGGAACATCATTCAGTGATGGGACCTGTGAAAAAAGAGATTGTTATATACAACTGGGATATATTGAGCCAAAAAAAGTGAGCCAAAGCCAGCACAAAAACTTAATTCTTTCACCATCCATACCTCCTCCTCAAACCCCTATATATACACACACACATATATATATTTTATATATATATATATATATATATATATATATATATATCACACTTAATATTTTCTGAGTGCATCTCCCATCCTAATCTTAGCAGCAACAAAGTGTTTCTATCCCAAAACCTTCCTGCAATGGCTGTTACAGATAATTGTTACAATTACCAGGCACTTAACAGTTCCCAAATACTGAAAGAATACTTTTTTCTATAAAAGAAGTGGTTATTCCAGTGGTTACTGGAATTGTATGAAAACTGTACAGCATTTGAAACCAACTTTTAAATTTAGAATTATGCAGCTGCAGGATTAAACAGAATTTTTCACTTATCTTATTTCTACTTAACAGCACTTCCACCACGTGCTATGTACCAGCAGTACTAGAGCAATTTGCATGCACAATTTCTTATAACAAAAGGTCCTGGAAAACCTGTATATTAATTTCCAAGTCAACATTGGGGAAGTCTTTTTCACACAGTTTTACATGACAATGGGAAAATAGAAAGAAAAAAAATCAATGCCTAAGCACGTGGTACAACTTCAAAGAACAAGACTTGTAATATGAATAGAGTTTGCTAAAATTGAAGAGAAAATCTTTGCTGAAAAAGCCCACATCCAACATTAAAATGCAACAAAACCCAAAAGTGGCCCTATAGGAAGTGGCATTTTAACAAAAGTATATTCCCTCATAATTTTTTGAGTAAGAAAATATGATTTCAATTCCTTCTGATGTTGTAAATTTTACTCAATTTTGCCATTTATTAATGGTAGCTTTGATTTAAGCTACCATTTAATACTAAGTACAGAATATTTTCACTGACAGAGAAAGAAAACAAATAATTTTCACCTGTTTTTAATCATAGGTAGAACAGATTGGATATGAAAGTTTTTAATCCCCTTATCAGTCCCATTTCTGCTACAGCCTTTTAGAAAAGTATCAGCTTTTGAACTCCACTGTGCACACTTTATTTTTAAAACCTAAAGCACAGCTTCCCTGCTAAACTGCACAAACCAGGCCTGACTCAGTCCAATAAAGCACAGTTTTAGTAGGAAAATCATTTTTTCCTTAAAACCTGAAGGTCCCCACACAAGTTTGCAGCATTGTGATAAAAGCTCCTGAGAGAAGAGGTTTATAACCAGCGGCTCGTGGGGACTCACACTTCCCCAAAAATGACAATATTTGTCATCTCCTGCCATCTACTGACTGTGCTACAGAGTGGCAGCACCCAGCAGCGATGGCCCGGGGGAAGGAGGGTGCTGAAGGCAAGGGCATGGGTGGGCTGGGATTTCACATCCTGGCTTTGCACTCAGGTTAAGGCAGCCGAGGTGCAAATTCCACATCCCAAAGCCTGGGCCTGAAATTCAGCTGCACGCTCATCGTTAAAAGGCAGGACTTACCAAAAGCAAGCCGCTGCAATGAAGTGGAAAAAATAACGAAGCTTAAGAAAAAGTGTAACTTGAAAAGAATAAAACACTCTTACCCAGTTAGTAGCATTATTTTCTTTTAACTTCTCCTTGAAGTATTCGGTTACCTTCTTCTCCCAGTCAGAGTTTGGAGCATTTTGGGCTACAAAAAACAACATATTGATGTGCCCATTACGGCCACATAGGAGACTTCTACCCAGCATTCTCCCAGCATATCAAACAAACCCAACTTTCACTTCTGTCTTAGGGAAGTGCATCTTAGACTAATTTATTCCCCTTGCAATTCACTGACTTCCCATTTCAAACCCTTTCAGGCCAGTCAAGAAGCACAGAGCCATTCTTGGAAGGAAGGGAAAGCTCCGCAACACCCCAGTGGGGAAGGGCAGGAGCCGAGGCACCGGCTGCGGGAATTTTTATGTCGGTATTCTTTAAGTTAAGATCAAGCCCAGCACGGAAACAGCCAGGGCTGATAGCGCTGGTAACATCAGCGGCGCTCGGCAGCGCGGGCAGACAGCGCGCGTTGCTGCCAGAACCCAGAGATACACGGGACACACAAAACACGCTGCATACAAGATACATAAGCTATAAGACAGATAGAGAAGACACCGAGCCGGCCTCGCCGCTCCCCCGCCACCACCCCACGAGGGGAAGCGCCGTCCGGTTCCGGGCGCCCCCGGGGCGCTCCCGCTGCCGCCCGGGGACGCGGGCCCCGCCTCACCGAAGATGCCCTGCACGATGCTCAGGGGGCTGTTCAGCCAGTCGCCCACGCACGGCATGGCGGGGTCGCGCCTCGCCGCGGGGCTGCCGGCACCCTACGGCCGCCGAGTCCCGCTCGCCAGCCCAGCGCGGGGATCACCGCCGCTTCCTCCGCTTCCTCCGCTTCCTCCTCCTCCTCCTCTTTGCCCTCCTCCTCCTCTTCCTGCGGGAATGGCGGCCGGGCCCGCCTCCCGCCCCTCACGGCTGCGCGCGGCCGCCGCCGCCATCTTGGGTGAGGGCGGAAGGGGCCGGGGCAGGGACGTGGCCGGGGCGCGGCTATGGCGGCGGCGAAGCCCGGGGGAGGCACCGGCACCAACCTGCTCTTCTCCTCCTCCGCCACCGAGTTCAGCTTCAACGTGCCCTTCATCCCCGTCAGCCAAGCGCCGGCCGCGCCGCCCGGCCCCGCGCTGCTGCCCGCCGGTACGGAGAGAGGGACACAGGGAGGGAGGGCAGCCGGGAGCTCAGGGGATGTGCGGGGTCCCGCCCGGTCCCGCCACCGTCGGGAAGGGGCGATGGGGCCGGGAGAATCCCCAGAGCCGAACCCGGGCTCTAAGTGGGGCTGCGGGCCTGGGGGGCCCGGTCCGTGTGGGCTCTACCCGGCGCTGGGGCTCCCCGAGCCGGGTGGTGCCTCAGGAGAGACGCTGCTCGGGATTACATTTTCCGCTTTCCGGCACTTAATTTCTTCTACTTCCCCCTGCTTTATGCCTGTGTGTGTGGTTTTAGCGCTGTGTCTAAGGACGGGCGCTGATCATCGCGCTTCCAGCTCACCGACCCGTCAGTGCTTCCATTCAGCGCGTACTGAATGTTTTCGCGTTTTTTAAGTCCCTCTCTCATATAATCTTCTGTCTTCCCGGTCTGAAAATAGCACGTTAAGCAGCCACCTTAAATATCCTTGCTAATTTAATCCTTTTCTCCTAAAGCTTTAATGGTGTTCCCAATTCATGCGCGTGTAACTTAAAATCTGGTGTTCAGGCAGTTTCAGATAAAGGAATGGATTTCTTTGGGAATGTGTTCAGTCAGAGATTAAAGCTCGAAACATTAGAAATGAATCTAGAAACCAGGTGTTTCAAATTTTACTGTGTTGTACATGTTGGGATTGGACTAATGACATTTGAAGGTCCCTTTTAACCCAAACCGTTTTATGCTGAGTCTTCAAGACTTCATTTCAGCACTGTTGTATCTTAACTAAAATAAGTATTAATACAGCTGGAAACCAGTGTAGTACTTCTTTGTAGATTTAATAAAATGTTTGCCAAGTATGGCTTTGGAATATTTTTTTAGATCAACTACATTTTTTGGATAGGAGGGATAAAAGCATTACAATATTACTTCTACTTACTTGAGTTATCTAGGTAGTTGATAAATTTACTAATTCCTTTGTGCAAGCCTCATAGTTTTTCTTTCATGCAAATACACATTATTTTTTCATTAAGAAAATAAAACAATTTTCAAGTGCTGATCTAGCTTTACACAAACGGCTGTCCTGGCAATTTCCTGAACATTTTGAAGCCAGCTGAGGATAAAATCTGATGGGATTTGATTAATGTGGTGAATCTTATTCTCTCTGTGTGACTTAAAATTTGATCAGGTGAGGATTCATGGTCTTGTAGGTGAAGTGAATTTCAGTGTCAGAGGTTGTGCCCCATTCTGTGTCAGTCCAAGTAAGGCCAATGTCCTGTTAAATGTTCTGTTTCCACAGTCAAGTGTACTCACCATCTGTCCAACGAGGTGTTGTTGGGATCTCCCTGCCAAGTGGAATATTTTGTATTTGCAATCATAATTTTTAATTGTGTAAATGTAGTAAGAATCAATCCAGGGATTTGACACCTGACAGCCAACATTAGGGAGCTGTGTGCAGTCCTTCATTTGTTTATCTGTCTCCAAGCGTGATTAGGTGGTGGTTTGAGCTATGCAGTTTGACAGTAAGATGCATTCTCTGTCTCAGGTGTGGGTGATGTAACCAATATATTTACTGTAAGGTGGGAGGAGTCTTCCTAGAGACAACGTGCACTGATGCCACTTGTGGTTGTCTGGTGGCAGTCTGTGAATGACAAAGTTCTGCCTCGTGTGGGGAGGGATCTACAGGAGGCTGGCACAGTCACAGGTGAAGAAAGGCTGTTCTGTGCATGGGGAGAACACACATCAAAGCTGTAAACTCATTTTTTAACCTTTGTACAACGTGCTTGTTTTTACAACATAGTTTTTGCAAAATTAGAAGAAGTCCAGATAAACACTAGCATTTTGTGTTGGAAAACTGCATGTGCATGCATATATACCTATAGGGTTTTTTTTAGGCAGAACTTTTGTCACCCTTATTTTGCAAGGAAAGCTGCACTTAGGCTTAAATCTCCAAAACCTATTTGAAACTGGAGAATAGTGGGTGCTTTGTGAAGGCTAAAAGCCCTGAGAGCTCTTGGGCACACTGCTGCATGTTTATGGTGGCCTGACACGGTGAGGTGAAGGGCCTGCTCTGCTGCCAGTTGTTTGGGAAAGCTGAGAGTTGACAGTGTGGTTTGCAGTGTGCTTCTCTCTGTCCCACTGTGTTTATGAAATGTGAAAGACCTTTCTTTAGTATGCTGAGACCTTTTATTTAGTATAAATGGCTTATGCTTGCAGCTGGGAGATGATTCCCAGGCGTGACTTCAGAGTGGTCACTGGGTATAAGTGGTTTCAGCATTCTCCACGCAGAGATTTTGGCTTTGTTCCTCAAAGTGGGATCAAGTGCTGTAAGGGAAAGCAAGAGGAATTTGAGGCAGGTGATGCCTCAAATTGACACAGTCTGCACAGACTAAATAAAAGAGGGTTAAAATAGTTCTTTTTAATCTTGGCAGCGGCCTCTTTTATGATTAATTAATTAGAACAGCAGCTTCCTAGGGAAACTTCTCTGTGGATTTCCCTGTACTCCCTTGATGCTCCCTATTACAGTTGTGTTGGCTGTGGATAAAAGCATTTGCTGTTGGCTGCTCGCAGCTGCAGGGACTCTTGGTCTCTGCCTGGGGACTGAGCAGCAGAGATGCTCTGTGGTGTCTTCCCCACAGCCTGGCATCATTTGATTGCCAGGCAGGTGAAACACTGCTGGTTTCTGCAGATGGCACTGACTCCTTGCAAGGTGCTGTTCCCTCAGGAGGCAGTGCTGCTCGGGCCATCACAGCCTGAGGTGAGCTTGCTGTGAGACCTCAAATCATGACAAACCTCCTTTGTTCCCACTTGTTCCTAGATCACTGCCAAATAGAAAACTGGGATTGATCAGGACTTTGATTTATTTTCCCCATGTGAAGGGGCATTCATGGCCTTGCGTATTTTTAAATCCTCTCTTGCAATTATGCAGAATGATTTTTCTGCATGAGAGATGTGGCTTTTATGCAAGTCTAGAGTAGGATTTTTAGAGAGAACTGGACTAAGTCCTGCTCATTAAGTGGCTTGGGATCATGAATTATGGCCACTTTGCAAACAGATGAGAAACCTTGAGAGGGCTCTGCTGAAGGTGCAGGCAAGAATGGATGGTTTAACCTGTAAGTTTGGCCTATTACAAATGTTTTTAAGCTCTATCCTGAAAATAGGAGCATAAAGTCCTATGCATAGTAGCTGTTTTCATGGTGAAAGGATATGAACCAAGGTTGTTGCATTTGAGGGATAAGTGAAGTTGGGATTTTAGTGCCTGCCAAATTGCCCTGGGAAAGTCCTGACTCCAGTTATATTTTGGTTTCTTATTTAATATTTGTTGCTTTTTCTGTGTACACTGAGTGACTTTGATGGTCCACTTTAAATGTTCTTGAAGACTTGGTATTTTTTGTTTCATTTTATGATGTGCTGAATCAAGGATGTGTAAACTTTATGGGGGCCAACAGTTTTGGCCATAGCTGATGGTGTTACAGAACATTTTGACCCCATACAGTGATTTGAAGGTCTCACAAGGTCTCTGGTGATCCTTTTGTTTTTGCAGATGATTCTGCAGACGTTGGGGAAGAGGACAGCTTCTTGGGTCAGACATCAGCCAGCCCCAACCCTCCACAGACTTTCAGCTACTTCTCTCAAGTTCCCAGCAGCAGTGATCCCTTTGGGAGTATTGGACAGCCACCCTTAACAACTGTGTCAACACCTGTTGGAGCACCAGCCTTCTCCAGACCTCCCACTTCACTTCCACTCGTGTCTGGGTCCCAGGATGGGCAAAATGCCTTTTCACCACATATTCCCAAATCCCAGTCTTACAGTGCACCACCCACTTCCCAGGTGGGAATGGCGCCATACCAGCCCCCTCAGCAGAGCTGTCCCCCACCTGCCAGCACTGCCCTGCCCACGGGGACCCCACAGCAGCAGGGCTACAACCCCTACAGACACACCACGCTGAGCAGCAGGGCCAACCCCTACCTCACCCCACCCCAGCTGCAGCAGAGCCACCCCCCTGCCACAGCGTCCCCTGTGCCACCCGTGCAGATGTACCAGACACCCCCGGGGCCACTGACACAGGTACGTGACTCCTTCTGGCTACCACAGCAAAACAAGTCACTTTCCTCTTTCAGCTGTGTATTTAATCTTTTGAAGATTTTTCTTCTCTGCAAAAAAACCCTGAAGAAGTCTTGAACCATTTACAACAGCAAAAGCTTTTCACTAGAAGTAGCTTGGAACTGTTGTTGCAGGAAAACTTCCTGATCTTTGAAGTGAGTGTACCCTGAGGCTGTAGCTCTGTGAGCCTCTGGGCATCAGAAACAAAGCCAGGCTGTGAAGTTCTGTTGCTCTTTTCTGTGGATTTCTGAGTTTGCTGAGTTTCAGCTGTGCTGCTGCATTTTTCGTGCCTCAGCTTTAAATCAGGTCATTCAGCCATTTCAAAGATATGGGCTAAAATCTCTTTTTAAGCTGGTTTTGTTGGTGAAGCCAGAATTTTTTGAAACTAAGCCACATAAAATTGTCAACAAATTCTTTGAAACGCATTAGTTGAGGATTTAGTGTGATATAAAGCAATAATCTTCATTGTTTTCTACCTGCACAAAAGCATTATTAAAGTAATGCCAATGGGTTAATAAAACCTAGCACGTTTGCCTTGAAAATAGCAAAAACTGTTTTTATTTTTGCCTGAGCTATTGTTATATTTCTGTTATCATGAATAAAGAATGTGAAGGTTATATAATGACAAAACATAGCAAAGACAGTAGAACCTAAATAGTGCCATTTTAGATTGTATAATTTCAGAACTTCTATATATTGGATTTTATATATTATACAATATTTTGCTGCCCTTTTTTTTCCCCTTTTAATGTATCATCAACCAGTGCAGTTGCTACTGCTGACATCACTTGCTTTTACTTGTACTGACTGGATTTTTCTACAATTTGTATGAAATCAGCTTTATGTAAGCTGCAGACCTTTTCAAAATCAGTTACTTTTCTTGTGCCACTGATGCTACATTTGAGTTTGGAATCTGCCTGTTCTGGTCACTTTGCAGGAAGAGAGCTATTGCTGAAGTGGCCACTTGTTAAAATTGGGAGTCTTTATGCAAAAGCATAATTATGTGTAAATTAACAATGTGAAGAATGTTTTTATTTTCATGTCAAATTTTGTGGTTGTAAGAAATAAGTTCAGCTCTTTTGAAAATTTAAGAGAATATTGGAAATCTCACTGTTTTTAGATAATCATGATGCTAAACCATGGCAGTTTTTAACAGTGTTTGTGGAAATGAAATACACATTCTTTCTCAGTTTGAGAAGGTGTAAGTTCTCAAACACATGATAAAGTGGACAATAATATTAGAATGGAAGGTAATGTTCTTGAGAGGAAAGCATGTTAGAAATAAAGGTTCAGAGTATTCCCTGTGGCAAAATATAGAGGAGCTCTGTAAAAACCCTGTGAGACTGAGGTGCTGAGCCCATCTCTTTTCAGTTTCCACCGTCCCAGTCCCAGCTCCAGCCTGCCAGGCCTGCAGGGCCCCTGGTCCCAGCCCCTCCTGTGCTGCTGCAGAACCAATACGAGCCAGTTCAGCCCCACTGGTTCTACTGTAAGGAGGTGGAGGACAAGCAAATATGGATGCCATTCAGCATTCTGGATTCTGCAAAACTAGAGGAGGTCTATAATTCTGGTAAGTCCTGCCTTATCCAGAGGTGAGCAGAGGGACTAAAGGAAAATACTGGGATAATGGCACTCATGTGTGTGGCAGTAATAAGTAATGTTTTGAAGATGTGTTTTGTGCCACTTAATTTATTTCACTGACATCATCACTGCTTGATATTGTGGTCTCAGCGTTGAGATGTACCATCCCAAATAGGTATCAGATTTTCATATAGAACACCTCGCTGTGTCTTGGGTTGCCTTTTTGTTAAATTGTCAGTTCTGGAATAAGTGTTTGTATTTGGGAGTTTTCCCAAGCTTTTTGTTGTGTACAGAGCATATGGAAGCATTCTAGAAGCATCACAGTGTTGCAAAGCTTCTCTGCCATGGTGTGACTGTCAGTCCTAATGGCCTAATATTGATCACAGCAGTGGCTGGGGCTGGGCTGAGTGAGCAGAGATGTGTTAGTGTGGTAAATATGTGTGGCTGTGTGTCCCAGTCCAGCCTGACCCACCCTGAGAGCATGGTGCTGAGCACAGGACAGAGATGTGTTAGTGTGGTAAGCACATCTGGCTGTGTGTCCCAGTCCAGCCTGACCCTGAGAGCGTGGTGCTGAGCACAAGGCAGAGATGTGTTAGTGTGGTAAAGCACATCTGGCTGTGTGTCCCAGTCCAGCCTGACCCTGAGAGTGTGGTGCTGAGCACAAGGCAGAGATGTGTTAGTGTGGTAAGCACGTGTGGCTGTGTGTCCCAGTCCAGCCTGACCCTGAGAGTGTGGTGCTGAGCACAAGGCAGAGATGTGTTAGTGTGGTAAGCACGTGTGGCTGTGTGTCCCAGTCCAGCCTGACCCTGAGAGCGTGGTGCTGAGCACGGACGGCGGCCGCTACGACGTCTTCCTGTACGAGCGCGTGAGGAAAGCCGTG
This sequence comes from Vidua chalybeata, assembly GCF_026979565.1. Taxonomy (NCBI): domain Eukaryota; kingdom Metazoa; phylum Chordata; class Aves; order Passeriformes; family Viduidae; genus Vidua; species Vidua chalybeata. The sequence continues at coordinate 5,467,440 of NC_071537.1, read as the reverse complement.
TACTGGGACGAGGAGCCCTCGGAAGTGAGGCGCTGCCTGTGGTTCTACAAGGGAGACAAGGACAGCCGCTTCATCCCTTACACTGAGGACTTCAGTGACAAGTTGGAGGTTAGTAAGTCGCAGAGACCTTGTGAGTTCATTGTGTTAATCACCTTAGAAACAGTTCTTTCTGTTTCATGAAGATGATTTTCAGAGTGCACTTTCTGGAACATAAGAGGGGTGTCTAGAAGGCCACATTGCTCCTGCATCAGTCCTGCACTGCTGTGATCTAAAATCTATTGAAGCAGTGCGACCCCCTACACTGGGAATAACGTGCTCTGACTCCACGTTGCAGAAGGCTGAATAAATTGCTTTTATTAAGCTAAATTATATTACATTAATACTATACTATACTAGAACTACGTGATACTAAAAAGATACTCAAGAAAAACCCATGACTGTCTGGAGACAGTCAAGACACAGCTTTGACCCAATTGGCCAATCAATCCAAACAACCATCACTGGTGTCCAATTAACAAATCACTCTTCGGTAAACAATCTCCATAACACATTCCACGTGTGCCAAACAGGAGCAGTGAATAGAGATAAGAATGGTTTTCTTATTTCTCTGAGCTTTCTCACTGCATCTTACAGCTTCCCAGGAAAAATCCTGGGAGAGAGAATCATGTTTCTCTCTGTTCAGAGAATGTGAATATCACAAAAATCTGCTTGAGTAGTTTTATGTGTTTATGTAGTAGTAGTTTGAGTAGTTGTACATTTTTATATAAAGAAAGTTATGTGAATTTTAACTGTAGTATTATATGAGGCCACAAAATGCTGAGAAGGTTGCTATGCTGATTTTGTGTACCTTGTTTTCTGTTTCAGGCAGAATATAAAAGGGCTGTAACTACAAATCAATGGCATCGGCGACTTGAATTTCCAAATGGGGAGACAATTGTCATGCATAATCCTAAGGTAATGGATTTTGGCTATTGTGTCTTGCAGATTCATTAAGGGGGAGCAGGCAAATGGATGGAAACATAAATTGAATGTGGTCTTAATCTTGCATGAAACATACCAGTTGTTTGTTCTAGGTGTGTGTGCATTAAAGATGATCAAGTTTACAGAACACTGAACTTGTGCGTGCTTCAGTGTGCTGTCATGTGGTTAAAAGACAGTGCTTTCTGAAACCTAAAGAGAATAAGGGTTTGCATAGTAAATATTTTGGCTAGGGATAACTGGCAGCAAATGGTAAGCAATTTGAATTTGTTTAACCTCAGTCTGTACCAAATGAAATTAAAACAAAGAGCTTTCATGTGGAGAAGAGCATTAATCTAGCTATAAGGTAAATAGTTTCCTTAGGGCCTGAGAAGGTTTCTGTTTATTTTCAGGCCATGAGAAGGTATAGCAAGACAAGTTTTAAAAGTGAACAGTCTCATGTGATTAAAACTTAGACTTGGACTTCAGCCTTATTGTTCAATACTATTAACTGTTCACAGATACAGTAATTAATACACAGAACTATCCAAGGGACAGAAAGGATCATGGTTGCTCCTACTTAAAGTGTTTAATAATCCTGGTTAGGGAATTCTGTCCAGTAAAAATCTAGAGAAGGAGCATTTATGACTTGATGTCATAAATATGAGTTGAGACTATAAACAACTCTACTACTGAATTACTCACTTTTTAGTGTTTTTGGACTACTTCAGATGCTGTTCTTCCCTTAAAAGCACTGCACTTATTTTTTTTTCCATTTTCTCCTTGTGATAGGAGAAAATACCTATAAATCAGGTAGTATTTAATTTCCTCACATTAGCAGTAATCTGCTAAGGAAGAGTGGATACTGGAGACTAGGAAGGAGGAGATTGAATAATGCTTGGCTGAGGAGTTAAAATGGTTCAGAATCACTGAGCAGGCCCAGCTTCTTCACCTAGTAGTTACTTTGAGTCATCTGTTTGCTTTTCACACTAATGAGGATTTTGTGGAAGAAAACATTTGATTTTCAGATGCAAGGTAAAGCAATCAAAAAGTATGTTCAACCATGCAGTGCTTTCAGACTAACAGTATGAGTCATGAGGTTTTTCTGTGGTTGGAATTGGACACTGTATTTGTTGCAGGTCATAGTTCAGTTCCAGCCTTCTGCCACACCAGATGAATGGGGCACCACTCAAGATGGGCAGGCAAGGCCAAGAGTGGTGAAACGTGGAATTGATGATGACCATGATGAGATTCCTGATGGTAGGTGATGAGATTCCTGGTGTACTTGGCTCTGCACTGGGAGCAGTCAGTTTGGATCTGTGCAGAAGCTGGACAATAGGTGGAGTGGCTGTGTGCTGTTTGTGCCTGGAGTCTAAAGGTTAAATTTAGTCCTTCATCTCAGCTGTTTGCTGAGGTTATCTGGTTTTGGGGTATTTTAATCAAAGGAGTCCTGTGGGCTCTGTTATGTTCTGGACCATGTCATGTAATAGGTTTTATTAAACAAGTGTGTATTACACTTGCTAGACACTGAACTTGACTCCTGCTGTACATATTGGTACTCTGAATGTTTTCCTTTTTTTTTTTTTTTTCTACAGGAGAAATGTCCCAAATTGACCATCTGGTATTTATGGTTCATGGCATAGGTCCTGTATGTGACTTGAGGTTTAGAAGCATTGTTGAATGTGGTAAGTTTGGGCTTGTATAATGAGCAGTTGTATTCTTGCTGTTCAAATGTGGCTTTCTCTAGCTCATATTCAGATAAGCACATCTTTATATTTTTTTTTAAAGAAAAGTCTCTAATGTTAACAAATTCAATTTTTTCATTATTATTTTCCAAAGGCAGAATCTGTGTTCTGTCAAACTTGAAGCTTTAGCTGTTATTACTAGTACTCAATATCACACTTGTGTGGTGATTTGGGTTTTGGGATATGTGATGAGGGGTTTTTTGGTTGATTGAATTTTTTGCTTTTTCTTTCTGTGGTGTGAGTGGATGTATTTGCTTTGTGTGGCTTGTGTGTGTGGCGTGGTTTTGTGTTTGCTTTTTTTTTTTAATATACTCTGTTACAACTGAGTAAATAAAGCAAGCCCTGTCTGGTTATGGAGTGAACAGGCAGTCGTCGTGAGATAAATAGAAGCTTGCTAAAAAATCCACTCTCACAAAAATGTGTACTTTGTTAGAATAGTAATACTTGGAAAGATTTTTCCACTTTCCATCATTTGTATTCTGTGAAATTAAGGGGAAGGAGGGATTATTTATGTGTTACTTGAGTACTGCAGCTATCAAATTTTCATTATTCTTTTTCTTCAGTTGATGATTTTAGGACTGTTTCTCTGAAGTTGTTGCAGACTCACTTCAAGAAGTATTTGGAGGAACGCAAAGTGAGCAGGGTGGAATTCCTTCCAGTTCACTGGCACAGTTCTCTGCATGGAGATGCAACAGGTGTAGACAGGTGAGGTGAGGGTGTTGTTTAATGTTGAAAACATCTTAAAAGCTGCTGTTTAACGGGTTATGGAAAGTGGAGAAAAAGAGCAGTTCATATGCATATGACTGGATTAGAGAGATCTGCAGATTTTTTTAAAATTAACATTTTGATGAGGAGCATTTGGAAAGCTGGAAGGGTGTGAGGAATATCTCTCTTGTTTATTTTCATGCACACAATTTTTCAATACTGGATTTGCATGAGAGTGGCCAATGCATGATACTTGATGATGAGTGAGTGTGTAGAAATTGTGATCACAAGGATGAGGTGTGCACAATTTAGAGTGGAGAGGTTTCTAATCTTTACTTTCCTGCAGTCTGATTGAGTTTGACCCTAGCAGTTATTTCTGAGGAAGACATTGAGCCCTCTGTCCAGTCCCAGAGGAGTGCCTGAATTATGATTAGGCACTTGAGCTAAGGAGTTCTTTATTTGAAGCAAAGTATCTATATTTGGGTAGGAGTGTTACAGCATTTAAAAATCTGTTTTAAATCCCTTCTCTGTGCCTAACCCTTTGCTGTGACTTCACATTTCAAGCTGTTTCCCTTGCTTAAAGCTGGGGAAGTAAAAATTGTGAAGGTGGTGACCTGTGCCACTTAAAGCGATGCTGATGTTCTCCAGACTGTTGTAGCTCAGTCAAATCTCACCATTTGCTTTCCTCCAGCCTTGGTGTTTTATTTGCATTTGTGCACTGCATGAGGAGGGATCTTTACTCTGTTAATCAAACCAGGCAGTCTCAAGTCTGTAGCAATTCCAATGCAGCTGTCTTGACTCCAGGCAGGCAGATGGTGATGCCAAGCTTTTTCTTCAAAAAGAGAATATTACCATTCTGTGATTCTGATTTTATATGCGAGTTCCTTTTTCTCTTCCACTTCAGTCTGCTCACCAAACTTCCCTGGTACTTTATGAGAACAGTATTGGAATAGAAAAGAGGTTATTTCAGGCATCCCTTCAGCCTGGAGAGAAAAAAAAAGAGCTGTATCTTTCTCAAATATTACAATCAGCAGGTAGCATTAATGTGTGAATATGCAACGACGCCTGAAGGCTGTATGGTTTTTAAAAATCTCTTTAGAGACCCTTTCTGTAGCATTTACATTGCATTAATTTCAAAAGCTAACAAAGTTCTCACGAGCATTTCTTAAAAGCCTTTCATGCTTTTAACGATTCTCTGTTACCAGGAACATAAAGAAAATCACTTTGCCGAGCATTGGTCGCCTGAGGCACTTCACCAACGAAACGCTGCTCGACATCCTGTTCTACAACAGCCCCACCTACTGCCAGACCATCGTGGATAAAGTGGGCATGGAAATGAACCGCCTGTACGCGCTCTTCATGAGCCGCAACCCCGACTTCAAAGGGGGAGTCTCTGTGGCTGGGCACAGCTTAGGTGATTGTCTGAGGAATGCTGCTTTTAGCCCAAATCAGTTCCTCTTAAAAGGAAAATGCCCCCTTTGTTATGCATAAAACTCAAATTAGCTGTTAGGGCATGGCTGTCTTTCAGAAAACAGCTGACAAACTCCTCTCAACAGCTGAGTTTATCAGGCTTTGAGAGAAAGTTACTTCCCTTCATGAAAACTTAGTGTCTAATCTGTGTTTAAAAGTTAACAGGTTATCGGGTGTCTTGTTAGGTGGGTGTCTATATCTCAGAACCCCCACTTAGTAAAAGTACAATCAGTTTTTGGAAGGTAGAATAAGTGTTAGAGCAGAATATTGGCATACTGGTTTGGACTGGAACTTTTCCTCCAGCATATCAAACAGTCTCAGGAGTTTAAGGAAAAATAGTTTAGTCATGGCAACTACATAAAGCATGAACAGGGAAGAAAAGGGGTTGCTTTTAGCTGAGAGTGATTATATTCAAGTTAATATATGGGTATTTTAATTCAGCCATCTCTTAATCAAACTATACTGTGACATCACTATTGCATATAAATCTTGCTCAAGATTGAGGGACAAGAAAACCTGATACTTTTCCCAAATCAACTCTAATTCCTGTTTGCAGGTTCCTTAATTCTATTTGACATACTGTCTAACCAGAAGGACTTGGCTTCATCAGTAAATTCTGGACCATTCTCCGGTGTTAATGGGAGTGTGAAGGACGTGGCTGTTCATGATAAACAGGTAATTTGCATGCTGGTCTTTCCAGGCCTATAGATCTGAAATTTTCAGTCATTTTTTTTTCTTAACTTTTCAGAATTTATTAGCTGATCCCAGTTTGTGGGTTTTGATAGTACATTTAAACATGTTAATGGAAAGATGCTGTTTTGTAAATATTGTCATTTCTCGGGACAAATTGATTAGATTTCTCAAGTTTCAAGTAGGCCAGTAATGAGATTTGGTGGTGAACATCAGCTTTGACCCTTGTGAACATGTAACTTGATCTAACAGTAAGTGATGGGGCAGATGTATAAAAGGGAAAGAATCTGGGTTTACACTAGAAATGGTGACCAGTTGTTTGAGGAATAAAAGAGAGCATTTTTGAGTGTGTTGTCTCTCATAGTAATTTTTAAATATTTATTTTGCAGGTCTATTTTAGTGGAAAGTCTGTATCCTGTTTCACTGAAAATGGATATATATTTACAGAGCTTGTTTGATAATGTTTTTAAGAGAAAATAGTTAAACTTGGTTTTACTTGCTGCTTACTGGTTTTCCACGGTTAGAGGGTGTGATTCTGTTTGTGTGCTGTTTTGTTGAGATGACTGAAGATACCAGTTCCTTGGGCTCCTCCATTGCTACTTCTGCTGATGACCTTTGTGAGGCTGAAGCAGAGGAGGATGTTCCCACTCTGCAGAAGACTCTGGAAGTGCTCAGTTTGTCAGAGTATGCCAGCACCTTCGAAAAGGAGCGGATCGACATGGAGTCTCTGGTACAGAAACGTTCACTTGACTTCTAGGGGCTGCCCAGGGAATGGAGGTTTATGTTAGGGTTTCCTTCTTGTTTTGTTTTTCCTTTCTCTTCTGTGGCCATGACAGCAGTTGCAAGATAAGATAATCAATGCATGACTTGAAGACTGAGTGTTCTGCAGCTCTTACTGTTTCTTCTTGATGTGGTGCATCCACCCAGTTATGTTAAGGCACTTTGTGTGATGTCTTAAGTTTTTGTATTTTCTGTAGCTTTATAAACTGACTTAACAAATTCATAAATCATTGTCAGTATGAAATTATTCATTTTACTAGAAAAGTTATAAGTACTTTTTCTACTAGAAAAATATATTTTGATGTGTGTGTTTGGTGTTTGTTTCTTTAGCTCATGTGTACAGTTGATGACCTGAAGGAGATGGGGATACCTCTTGGACCTAGAAAGAAAATAGCTAATTTTGTAAAAGACAGAGCAGCCAAGCAGGTAAATACATATTTCAGGATGGAAATTAAAAGTTGTTAAGCAAATGTAACTGACTTCCTTGCTGTGGAGTAGCTTCTATTCTTGAACACTCTTGTTAACATCCTGAATATATTAAAGGAATTTTGACAGCTGTGAAATTAACCTTTTTTCTCCCTAACTTTAAAACTTTTCTCAAAAGGAACAGAAGAAAGCAGTAGCAGAAAGGAAAGCAGTGCTGGCTGCCACACTCCAGACTCAAGAAGACACCCAGAAATCAAAGGAGGCAATTTCTTCTGTCTCACCTTCAGAGTCTGGTCAGATGCACTCAAAGAGGAAGCTCCCAGTTGGTGCATCTGTGTCTTCTGTGAACATTGACTATGAGTATTTTGAAGTTGGAACTGGCCAGGTGAGACTGTGTAGATTTAAATGATTTGAACAATTTAAAGGATTTGATCAATCCTCTCTTTTCACTATCATTTTTTTTAATGTTGATGACCTTTTGCTAGTTCCTTTGAAGCTGACAGTTCTGAGAGATGATGTGTCTGATTTCTGTCTGTTAGGTTTCTGTGGTTTACAGTGCACTGGACTTTGAACCAGATATTTTCTTTGCTCTTGGTTCCCCTATTGGTGTGTTCCTTACTGTGAGGGGTGTGGAGAAGATTGATGAAAACTACAGACTCCCTACCTGCAAAGGGTTCTTCAATATCTATCACCCAGTGAGTAGCACTGCTTTTGACATTTGATTTTAGTTGAGGTAGATGGCAAGAAGGGCAGAATACTGAGTTCTACCTTCTGAGCATTACGCCTCTTGTTTCCCTATGTACATTTCCTAAAACACTTCCAGGCATGGGTTGTTTTCATAATATTTGCCTTGTTTCTTTTCAGAATTAAGGAAGTTTTTTTGGTGGGAGTTGTTAGGGTTTTTTTTCATTAGTTTGAGGCCACTCTTTAGATTTTTATGGAATATTTGTATATTTACATGCAGTGTTTGTTCTTCTCTGTCTCATTTTGTTTAACAATTTAAGGTTGATAAGAGATTTAGTGCAAGGAAATCTTGTTGTTTTGTTTCCTCATTAGAATCTCTTTCTGTAGGAGAACAAGACCAAAGTAGTTCATGAACCTGCTTAATATGTCACGAACTGAATTTCTGTAAATTCAAATCGTGCAGAATTCAAAAATGGTTGTTTATAATCTATAAATAGGGATTTTTTTTCACTGAGATGTGATAATTAGAATAATTTTAAAGATAAATAAATGACAATGTGTTGTCTCTTAACAGCTTGATCCAGTAGCTTACAGGTTAGAACCAATGATCATTGAAGACATGGATTTAAAACCAGTTCTCATTCCACATCATAAAGGCAGAAAAAGACTTCATCTGGGTAAAAAGAAAACTTACTTCATATGGATCCTATTCATTATTTCTCATTTTATGCATTAGAATATTGTAAGACTTTAAGAGATTAATTAATATCCCTGGATATCTGACTCCATATTTTTCCTAAACATCACAGGTGATTTCACCCAGCCCCATAAGTTCGGCATTCACAATTCCATTCAAAAGTAATAATCATTTTTCCTCCAGATTTAACTTTCTCATTACCAAAGTTCCATTAAAACATTGCTGTACGTTGCTTGATCACCTTCATTTCTAAGAAGCTGTGAAGCAGAAACGAAATTTATTGGTGTCCCTAATCTAATGACCACCATGATGTGTTTAACCAGAACCTGTTCAGTGTTGGAAACCCTGAGGGAAAAGGAGGTTCTGGAGCCATTGGAGGGCAGGGACTGATTTTGTTGCTCATGGATGCACATCAGACATTCAGCTCTACTTAAATTTTGCACATCTAATAATGAATGTGCAAGTTCAATGACCCCTCCTGAAATCCTCTGTTCAGGCACTTGGAGAAATTCTGCAGCATCTGTCCTTTGGAATTGTCCATTACAGTGAGTCTGCTTTGCTAGACTACACTGATACTTATTTCAGGTTACAACTCTCCAAAAGTGTGTATAGTAAAGGAGAAGAATATGATCTATTGCTCCGTATTGTTTTGACTTTGATCTAGGTGGTTTCACTGACCCATTCAGTAAGAAGTCAATTGTGTATTAATTGCATTTCACCTAATCTTTTAAAATGGAATAGAGAAGCAGGAAACACACATTATGACATAGCAGGCTTGTTTCCCCTGGTAATTGGGATGTTTATTGAACAGAACTTTTTAATTCTGCTTTTAGTTGGTAATTTGAAATCTTCTGAAGTAATTTTTTGGTGTGTTTTTTCTTTCTCAGAGCTGAAAGACTCTCTGTCTCGGATGGGATCTGATCTGAAGCAGGGCTTTATTAGCTCTTTGAAGAGTGCGTGGCAGACCCTTAATGAATTTGCACGTGCTCATACATCTTCAACCCAGCTGCAAGCAGAGCTGGAGAAAGTAGCTAACCAAATTCAAGAGGAGGAAGAAAAGCAGGTGGTGGAAGGTACATGGACACATTATTGGTTTTTCTGTAACTTACTTGTCTCAAGTTGACACTTGAGTATCCCAGTGACTGTTTGCTATTGATTTTTCTGACCCTGTAAAGGAGATCGCTGCTGAACACCAGGTTCCCACCAAAGCTGCTCTGTCACTCTCCTCCTCAGCTGGGTGTGGGAGAGGAATTACAATGAAAGCTTTGTGGGTTGGAGTGAGTTCAGGGAGAGATCACTCAGCAGTTACTTCTTAAGGAAACTGTTTAAACTGTTAGGAAAGAAATAAGCCTCGAGTTTAGTAACCTTTCTGAACCATGCTGGGCAGTTCAGGTTCTTATTGTCTTATCACAAACACTTGGAAATTACAGCAGAAAAAATGGGTAATATTTCTTAATTACAGTCAAGCAGGCTGTGCTTGAAAATACTTTAAATGTGAAACTCTTTGATTTTAGCTGAGAAGATCAATGAAAGTCCAGACCCTCCAAAAGATGAAGATGTTTCAGTGAAGGTTGGGATGCTGAATGGAGGGCGTCGCATTGATTATGTTCTACAAGAGAAACCAATAGAAAGCTTCAATGAGTACCTGTTTGCTTTGCAGAGTCACCTGTGCTACTGGTAAGGGGAGATATCTGTGATTCCAGAAATACTGCTTAAGGGACACAGTATATGTGATTGTCCAGGAGTGTCAGGCTCAGGGTGTTGTGCTTGAATGTCACTATTTGTTAATCCCATTTCAAAGTAAAATTCTGTGTTAGCAAATAGTGAACAAATCTGTTTGCAGTAAAGACATTGCACGCTGTTCTCTTGACCTTTGACACTCCAAACAAACATTTTTAGTTACTGTCATTTTCAAAACAAGGAGAATTCTGGAAGCGTTTTCATAACTGTAGCTTTCAAATAAAACTGTTCATACAGGATTTTTATTAGACTACAATAAGTGGTAAAACTTTATTGCTTCTTCTGGCAGAGCAAAGGATGTGTGAACTATATTTAACAACACATCTTGGTATGTAATAGCCAACCTTGGGTGTCAGCTGTGAGCTGTGCAAAGGGGGTGTTGGTGAGGGAGGAGTGACTGGTCTCTCTGAGTTCAGCAGGTGCTGGACAAAGAGTGCTCTACCTTCTTCCTGAAGGTTTTCATTTTCAGTAGGTAATTTTAGCAGCAGGCGTTTTTTTTCCAGATGTTAAAACACAGCTCTGAAGGTGTTACCTGAAGGTTCTCATTAGAGCCATCATCGGTGGAAGCTCAACACGTGCCAGAGGAGGGGTTCCCGGGCCGCTGTGAGCCCTGGGCTCTGTCGGGGTGACCCGGTGGTGGCAGTGCCGTTCCACCGGCAGAGCTGAAGGGACTGGAATTCCTTCCACAGGGTGGCAGCCGATCACTGCCAGCATTTTAAAAGCTTGGTACCCGTGGCTGTTTTTGTCATTCGAGCAAGGAAGATAAGCACAGTGATTAATGACCCAAATAGGAGAGCATTTTTTTCCTAAGGAATGGTGGGAAAAGCTTTAAATGAAATGCTCTGAGTGTTGGAGAGATTGGAGCTTCTGTGTTGAACCTTCTACTTGCTTGTTTGCTGCTCATTTAATGCAGAGACCATCAAGAAATGTCTGTGCTGAATTGTGGAAAATACATGTATTCCCTTAGCTTGCATCTGTAAATCTGTACTGGTGTTCTGCAAATTATGTTCCTCATGTTTGGAGGATCACAGTTCTGACCATCTCAATCTCCTTCACTGGCTCCCTATATAATTTATTTTGAAAAGCACAGGAAGCTGCCCTCATCTAACAACTCCTGCAGCTCTGTAACTTTGTTAAAATTTGCCTGTTTAACATTGTTATTTTTTATGTTGGTATTGTTAATGTGTGTTTAAATAGCATTTTATAGATGAAGAAGAAAATTAAGTCTCTTCATGTTAACTTTAGATTCAGACAGCCGGAAGCTCTGATTTTGGAAAAGAGGAGGGAAAACAGCCACTTAGAAACATGGCACTTGAATGATACTAATCTTTAAATTATTGGAGAGCTATCTAACATTTCAGTGGCAAGCAAGAGAGGAAGGCTGTGGGTGTTTAACATAGTCTGTTTACAATTAGGGGCCTGCCAGTTAGAGAAGAATTAGAATATTGCTGTTCGAACTGGGCTAATTAGTGGAGTGGGACAAAATGAGTAGAATGAAATGTGGACTATATTCAGGAGAAAAAGTGATACATTATTTGAGGAGATTAAGAGGAGGAAGTAACATCAAAGAAGAGGATAGAGGAGAGGATTTAGAGTTGCAGCATAGGAAGTCAGGGAGGACAGGAGGAGGAAATGCCCTAGAAAAAAGCTAAATGCATAGGGTAGGATTGATAGCAGAGCTAATTCAACACTTGGGTAGAATTACAGCTTGAAGGAAACTGGTAGAGGTAAGGCTATGTTCATAAAAATAAATACTAGGCCAAGAGGTTGTGCAAACTTTTTGGAGATCTGAAATAGGATGGAATGTGTCTTAGGAGAATTAGAAAATGGACCATATTGAGCTAACCTTTCCCTCTTTTTTTTCCCTTCCCTTTTTTCCTTTTGTTTTATTTATTTCATTCTTCGTAGGGGATCTGAAGACACTGCCTTGCTCTTTCTCAAAGAGATATACAGGACCATGAATATCAATCCTGAGCAGCCACAGCACTGATGTATAAAAATATGAATTTGTAAGTTTGCTCTAATGTAACTTCTGTGTTCATATCAAATTCAGTTACAGCTTAGATGTCTTTACTTTCCCTTCCTCCTCTGAAGTTTAAATTATGAAGCAGACAGCCGTTAAATGTCATTTTGATTGCAAAAACAATTTCTAAACTTGAATGCAGAGGAAGCCTTTTTCTTCTTCCTTTCATTTCCAGAAGATATCTGATGTTATTGCTTTTGGTACTGGGTAATAATTGCCACTACAAATACAACCAAAGTATGATCTCTTTCTTATGCTTCTCCCTCAGTTCTGTTGTTCAGTGAATGTTCAGGAATAGGAAAATTTGGTGAAATTGGATATGATGAAACTTCATTTACAGTGCAGTAGATTAAAGAACCCCAAAAGTGTTTCACTGGTGTAATGTAAATACTGGATTGGTTGACCAGTGGTGCACATTTGTCAGCAAAAAGCTGTTTGTCTCCTAAGAAGGTGTCAAACATTGCTATTGATAAAATAATGAGACCCTTATATAGGGCAGTATTTTATTATTTTGTATAGATTAAGAATTTCAGTAGAACGACTGAAATGACACAGCATGGAAATTTGCTCTGAAAAGAAACTAAGCACATGTTACAATTGGGTATCTTAGATCTGAAATATTCTTGCAGGTATTTTTATTTTACGATGTAGGTTTCCAAACTAAGGACCTGTATTGTACCAGTTGGCATCACTGAATGTTACAGAAAAGAAAATACTTTCTTTTGAGAGGCAGGGAAGAAATAATATGCACCTTGCCTTTTTGGAATCATACAAGATAGTTTCTGATGTATTTCTCCATTTTCAGAAGAGCTGATAATGTCAAGGTACATAAATACCCAGCATGAAGAGAAATGCTTGACATTTCAGAGGAATATTTTAGGTATCTTTCATTGCTACCATACAGTTTTAGTACTCTTTTGTAACAGAATGATTCTAATGGTCAGTTGATAGCAGCTTTTTTTTTTTTTTTAAATAAAATGTCAAGGCTGATCAAATGCATTTCTTTAAAGCATGGAGAAGTAAAAGGAAAAAGGCACCAGATGGCTGCACAGCTCTGACAGTGGTGTATCAGTCATCACAATGGCTTATGCACAGTCTCAAGTCACAGTTGCAGATTTTTTTCTCTACTTCTATTTCTTTATGATGGCTCTGGTTGAAATCATAGGAATCTCACTGCAAAGGAAATGCCTTTAAGCCTCATTGCAGGGGGGAATGGGGTGTAATGATTTATCAGTGCAGAGCTCAGAGGAGTTTGTTGCTCAGCTGCAACAAACTGGGATAATTGTGGTTTTTTCATTGAGAACTACACTGTTGGGGGACAGTTTAGCAGGGTGTCACACAGCAAAGCACAGTCAGGGAAGTCTAAATCCATCAGGAAGTGCTCAGAATGTCCCCCAGCACTGGCTTGACTGGACAGGGTTTGAGACTGGGATTCAGATACCAGAGGCTTAAATAGGAGGGAGAGAATGCACTGAAGTGGTGTCTTGGGAAGGCTGCACACCACAAGACCAGGATCTTTTCCACATGACAAGAAATGTCTTTACATGTGCTGTGGTAAATATTATCTCATCAGAAGGAATCTGGAATTACTGAAGTGGAAAATTCTCCCTCAGTGTTAGCAGTCATGTGGGTTTTTCTCTTTTTTCCTGTTCTTTTCAGACCTTCAAATATGAAGGGTGACAGTGTCAAGGTAATTATTATCAGTGGTGCCTCTGACAGCAACATCCATTTTATTTTGTATGAGTGACTTGATTTAGATCTTCTAGGAGCTGCTCTTTGTGAAACAGTAGTGTAAGGTTCCATATAAACAATGGAAAGAAGTGTACCAGCAGATTAAACCTTGGACATACAAACTGTCACCATCCTCACTAGGATAATTTATTACCAAAAGCTAAAGAATCTAACAGCTGGTTAAAATGTATAATAAATGACACCCTATTAGCAGTTGTTGTGAGCTTTTTGTGTTTGCAGTTGTAATTGCCAATTTGTGTCCACAGAAAGTACATTTCAGAGGCTTACTGTATGAAAAGTTTGATTAAAAACATGTATGGATTTTTAGATCTTTTTGAGCCCTCTTGAAATTGAATGGTGGCATATTTAATTTGATTAGTACTACTGCAGGAATAGAAAACCTGATAGATTTCCTATTTCCAATATGTCCATGTTCTGTTCTCTCTGCACAGCCATTCCTGTTGCTCCAGCAGACCTGGTGAAAAACCCTCTGAAGAACATCTGGTATTTTCATAGTTGCATATGAGAGGATAAACATCAGAGGTTTTTTTCCTGCCAGTCCAGAACTTGCTTGGATTCTACCTTCTTGTGTCACTTCAAGCAAACTTAAGTTATGAGATGATCAGGACTGTCATTCAGGAGATGGATGGAATGACACAGTTTTGATCTTAAATCAGCTCAATTGTACCATTGCCAAATGTAAGGTGATTGATGAAGGTTTTTTTGGCATGCAGATCATAACTTCTCTCCTTCAGCTCTCCTGTCTCAGCTGGCTGGCAGACATGCTTTGCCTACCAAGGGAGCATGTCCTTAGTAAAAAGGACGTGATGAGAAACGGCAATAATCTACTTTTCTTGACACATTTGTTCATGCCCCTTTAAGAAATGAAATGTGAACTGAAGTTATAACCATCTTTAATACAGATTACACAAACCAGTTCATATTTACTAAAAACTAGCAACCAGAATAATTTTCTTACTATTGTAAGTGTGATGGAGATTATTTTATAAAGACCTTTTTAAGCCTCTGTTAAGAGTTTTATTGTGGCTTTTTTTTAAGTAAAAATGAACTTTTGCCTTTGAAAATATTACAGCTAGTTCAGTGTTCACGTATCCTGAAATAAGGAACAATTTAAAATGGCATTTTGATCTGGTAATTATAGAATCACAGACTATTGTTAAGTTAATTAAGGCAATTTTAGTGAAAGTAGGCTGCAGTTACGAGAACTAAAACACTTACCTTGACCTTGCAGTTTGACATCTCAAAACTGTTACTGTAAATAGGAATGTGAAGCTTATGGGTGCTAGATAATAATCTAGGTCCAGCCCTGCAATCCAGACTCCATTTTCATGAGGTTGGGGTGAGTTAGGTATTGTGAAACTCTTGGAATTAATGTCTCTGAGTACTGAGCTTCTGTAGCTTTCCTCTGGCTTCAATTTACACACACATTGTGGCTTTCCTTAATATTAGTGGCTTAGCCTTATTCCTGACTATTTGCCTCTGTTATTGCAGTAAACAAATTTTGAAATGCAATATGTTTTTTTTTTCTTGATATATGTAAAATACACATTATTGTGTATACAAATTGATGGCTGTAATTAAAATTACCTTACTTCCAGTGGGTCTTTTCAACAAGATTTTGTATTTAATCACAGAAGATAGCTTGGAGGGTTGCTTAGTCCAACTTCCCTGCTTAGGGCTTTGTTCAAAGCTGGAGATCTTTGCCTCTCTGGCACTGTTGTAATGTTTGACTACTAGGCTTGCAGGTTTTTTTCTGATACACAGTTGAAATTTTCTGGTTGGGGCTCGTATCTGTGGCTTTTTGTCCTTTCTCTGCATCTTCAAGAATAACATCTCCGTCTTCTCTTGTACTCTCACATTTGATAATTGAGGACAACAATGAGATTTTCCTGTTTGGCTTCTCAAGACCCAACACTTCCCTTGGCATCTCTTGCCTGCCATGGGCTGTGACCCTCTAGTGAGTCTTGGGGCTTCCCACTGAACTGGCTTTCCAAAACCCTTCTTGCTCTGGGGAGAAAGTTTGCAAGTTTGGGTAAAAAGGAAACTTTTTATCCAAAACAGACAAATAAATATATTTGTCTCTTTATAAATTAACCTGTCAGACAGAATTTTTTAAGCTTTACAATGTCCTTTGTCAGATTTTATGGGTGTGTGAGAGGAGTTGCTGCAGGGGGACCCTGGCAGGCAAGGAGCTGCCTTTGCAATGGAAGGGGGAACAGGAGGATGCTGCAGGAATGAGGAGCATCTGGAGTGCAGAAACTGGTTTGGGAATATGGCATAAAAATTAGTTCTACTTCTAGAAACAAAAAATGTGCTGCAACTACAGTAACAAACCATTCTTACATCTTAAAAGCAAATGGAAGTTTGGACATGAAGGAAAAATGAGTGTAACCCATGGTTATATAAAACAAAGAAAAATAAAATAGAGTTCATAGAGTGATTTTAAATCTGCTGCAAATGAATATTTTGCTTCTTCAGCAGAAATCTTCCTTGTGTGCTGCAACACACACCATACACAGCCCAGCTTCCAGTATATCCAGTACATTTTGGTGTATTTTTGTATGTATTATAATGCATAATTAAACAGGTAAGGTTGATTACACTTTAATTAGTCAATCTACATACAAAAATCTAAAGTTTTCCCTGCTATATTTTCATCTGCACTGAAGTGATTGTGAGCATTAAAAAAAAAAAAAAAAAAAAAAAGATTGTCTAGAAGATAGAATCAAAATATCTATGGAACAGGGCATAGAAAGGAGGTGGAAATTTTTATTAATTCATTCCAAGCAAAAAAAATCAGAGCCTCTGTAAGAAATCCATTACCTTCCCAAAAAATTCTCATTTGGACAGAAGTGAATTTTTCATTGAAAACTTTTTTTTTTGGAAAACGTTTTAGGCACTGCTTCTCTCCCTCTGTTCCAGGACTCCCTGCTTCTGCCAGTAGGAATGTTCCTGTCCCTGGGGAACACCTCTCACAGCTGTTTGTAAAAGCAGCATAGTCAAACAATTCCTCCTTGTGCTGGGAGATATGGCACTGAAAATTTCCAGTAACTGTGCTGAAGTTGTCCTGGTCCTTTCCCAATGAATGTTAAATTAATATTTATAACTTTGTGTCTGCATTATGACAAATGTTTTACAAACTCTGTCTAAAATGCTATTTCCATAATAATCTCCCTGATTCCTCCCTACATGTGATTATTTTTTTTTAACATATGATGAATAATAAAATCTTGCATTTCATATTTCCTACAAAATGATCAGTGCCAGGGTACTGCTGGTAGAGACTGGATGTCCAAATAGGAGCAGGGATTGGGGCAGAGCTGTATTAATGGACTATTATTTTTAATCATCCCTTTGAATTAGGCTGTGTTCCCCAGAGCTGAAATAAAAAATCCCATTAATTTCTGTTTAATAATGGGAAATATTATTTCACATGCCTGTTCCCATTTCAGTGCTCTTGGCAAACCTATGCTTAATCCAAATGGTGGAATCACTGGCAACTACTTGGATTTAATAGGAGCAGTCTGGGTTTTTTTTCATGCTCTTCTAACAGCAACTCTTGACCTCTGAGCTTGGCTCTAGACTTGATTTTCATAACTGTAAATCAGGATTAACTTCCCAAAGGCTGATGGAACCACTCCAGTGTAAATATGATTACAGGCAGCCTGCAGGGCATTTGCACAGAGCCACTGAGGGGGTGTTTATTTGCTTCAGGTGCAGATTTACCAGGGATGTCCTCTAAAGAGTTCCCATTTTCCCTTGGGGGCAGGAATGGGGTGAAGGGAAGCAGAAGATGGGCTCTGGGTACCACACAGCTCCTGGGACCTGCCAGGAGGGAGGCTGAGGGAAAAATGGGCATTGCAGCAGTGAGCTGGGATCTGCTGCATCACACGGGCTCCTTGGGCATCCTTGGCCCTGCATGTGGGGTGTGACCAGAAAACATGGGAATATGGGAACCTTGTGTTTCTGGCTGTGTGATGCAAACAGAGGGAAGAAAAGCAGGAATGTAGGTGCTACCCACAGTCACCAGCACCAAGGGCTGTCCCTGCAGAGCTGCTTTCTGCTGGACAGCCCCCATTTCTCCAGCCTGCTGAGGTCCCCCTGACCTGTGTGACAGCACAACCATCACCCAGCACTTCCTTTTAGGGTTTATTCCTAACTGCAAAGCAGCCTATGGACTGCAAACCAGAAAGTGCTCTGCCCTCTGTTGCAGATCCCAAAGATCAAAGTATTGGTCTTTTTTCCACAGTGGAAATTTTCAGTGACCTGAGCAGAGGTGGCCACGAGTACAGGGTTTGTTCCTGGCACTCAGCTGAGCTGTTTGGAGAGCAGAGAAACCCACCTAATGCACCCCCTTGAAGGGAAAATGCAGTTCCCCAAAGTGCAGGAAGAGTGCTGCTTTCAGCTCGATGGCTCTTAAATGCAGGACTCCCAGGCTTCCTTTACATATGGAGGCTGTAAAAGAATCATCTTTTGTATGTCTATAAACCAGCTTCAGATCCATATAAAGCCAGGCAATCAAAAGTGAAACGTGTCTATTTAAGAGATGGTTATAGAGAACAAAGGCCTGAGAGGAGAACAATCAAGCAGTTGACCTTGCAGCTCACTTTCTGCCAAAAATAAGTTCAAATAACTTTTAATATAATCTTGTTAAAATGGCCCCATGAATACAACCAAAGCAATGTTTATGCTCGAGACTGCTCTGAGTGCATGAGTAGGACAGGGTTTATTCAGAAACCAGGACCTCATTTGAGTTTAGTGAGAAGCCAAGATTTCCTAAGCTGAGGTTTGTTGTGGGTGTTGTGGAACTTTTGGTTATTCACCTGTTGGTAGCTTAGGGGATTCATGGTGTTCTCTGCATTCCAGGATGTTCAGATGATTGTTCTGTCCCCACTTTTCTGTCTGCACAAAGGACTAAGAAAATACAGCTCTAAATATTTAAATAATCAGCTCTAGCAGCCACCAGGGAGGGTCTAAAGTGGTGTAGAAGGGATCTGAGGGACAATCAGGTGTCAGATTTCTGCCCATATAAAGTAGCCAGGAAAAGGGGAGCTCAGCTTTGTAATGGCAAATACTTCCTCTGGTTTTCTCACTTCACTTCTCAGTGGAAGCTCCATGTGGAGAAAATACTGACAGTGAAAAACAGGAGTTGTAGCTGGAGAGCAGAAATAAATCACCTCCCAAAGTCCTTCAGGAAGGTGGCAGCATCTCTGCAAATATCTTGGCTAAATGATTTGTTAAGGGACTATTCTTCCTCAGAGCTGAGCTCTGTCAATGAACAAGATTAGTTTTGCTTTTCAGGCCATCCTTTGTACAAATATATGTGGTTTCAGCCACTGGAAGCCTCTTTGTTAATAGGGTCATGGTACAAGTTTATTGATTGAGATGTGGTGACATGTCATATTGAGTGATTTGTGAAATCCTCTCAGGAGATAACACTTAGAACACAGTGGTGCCTGACAACAGCATCAAAAGAGCTATTACCAAAAACTACAAACTGAGATAGAATTAACAATTAGGTATAAATGCATATGTATATATTATGTGTTTATGTAATGAGGCACCTGTTTGAAAAGCCCTGAGGGCAGAAGAGGGATTTCTCCTGTATCATCAATGCTTGATTTGCAAAGGGGCTGAGAGCCTCTGTCCTGTAACCTCTGAAGCAGGAGCTCACTGCAGCCTCAGTGCCTGGGCACAGAGAGCTGCCTGAGCAGGAGCTGCAATAAACTGGGTTTGGCTCCCAAGTCCTCCTGAGCTCAGCCATCTGTGCAAAACTGCTCTGTGCACCCAGATGTTTTATTACTCATAAACTGGAAGAGGAAATAAAGAAGTGCCAAATACATGTGCAGAATATGGGCAGCTTCTTCAGCCTTTTGTCCTTTGTTTTGATAATAGAACCCAAGCTTAACCCTTCCTCCAGGAGAAATTATACAAGTTATAAACCCTCAAAGATGTATTGAACTGAAATACACTTGAGTGATTTTATCATGTCCCAAATTTATTTTTAATATGACCTTGATGTGGTGCCCTTCTTTTAAATGGCATTAAGTTCAAAATGCCAGCTGCAGTTGACCCCTGACACAGCAGATTCAAGGCAGGGGTGGAAATGCCTCTGTGTTACATTCAAAGGGCTTGTGTCAGGCTCCTTTTACTCTAATGTGAACTCAGTAATTAATTCTGCAATCACTCAGGTGTTGTTTTGACATATTTGGAGTAGTAACATTACCCTACAAGGATCTTTCCCTGTTTGGGTCACTCAGCTACCTGCTTGGATGTGTCTGTGCAGCTGGGGGGCTGCTTGGTGTCCTGGACTCACGTTAAAAGTAGTTCAGAAGGGAAAAAAAGCTTTTTCCTCTGCATCAGCTCCTGGTTCAGGTGAGCCAAAGAACTTCTCAGCCACAGCAGAGGCGACAGCTTGGGCTGTGGAACTTAGGCCAGCCTAAGTTGGAAGCAAATAACTAACACTGATGGAAGCAAATGCTTGTCAAGCTGTTCCTTGGGAGGTTTATGTGGCAACAACGATTTTTTTTTTATTATTTGAGGTTGAAAACATATAACAGCCTTACTGTCTGCAACAGCAGCTCCTCGGGTGCCATTTGGTATCTGTGCAGACTGGACTACTTAACAAATATCTTTGCATTCTTTAATCTGAGTCATTGTTATAATGTAGAAAGGATTTTTGTTCACTAATGTCCATGGGAAGTTTTTAGCCAGGCAGTCTCCTGTTGACTACAAGCTAAAAATCTAATGTACCATTAGCACAGGAGTAAAAACCCTTTGGACAGTCTGTGTGTGCTGAACTCACAGTGTGCCTAATTTGCTGATAAATGGACCTTGTTAGGTATGATTTTCTCCAGATATGCATTGACCTTTCCTTGGATTTCAGCAGGAGGTTCATAGTTAAAGTACAAGATAATTAATGGCCTAGCTAATCATATCAGATGTTGTACTGGAAGCACTGAGGGTAAAGCAATTAGGGATTAGTTCAGCAGAAGTTAATATAATCTGTAGACTAAAAACATTGGGCTTGGCCAGCAGTGAAACTTTGGAAGTCTGTAGGAAGGACAAACTCTTTCAAAACAGGCATAAAGTCAATGAGCTTAACCCTGGTCCTTTATCAGCCACAGCCCTAAGGAAAGCTTGAGGCATTCCTGTGCTTTCACTAGCAGGGGTCAGGATTTTGAAGTTCACCAAATTTATTTAAAATTGAAGCTGATGGTAGGACGATGAAGGAAAGTTTTTGCAACCTTAATTGCTGGAAATTGTTAAGAAAAACAGTGTGAAGGACTGATTTGGGAGCAAAGTAGAAAAACCTTTTGCAGAGAACTTGTCTGTGCTGGCAGCTGGACCCTCCTGTGGCTGAGTAGCTCCTGCTCTTTGCCTGGCACAGTACCTGGGATGCCCCTGATGGGAGCATGATTGGGCCTCTGCTGTGCTTCTTATCCCCTTATCCTGCCCAAGGAAAATGCCTCATTCCAAAAACCCTTCCTTGCCTGGTGCCTCGAGTCCAAGCTCATTTCTTCTGGTCAGAGTCAGCTGTGAGGACTCAGAGCCTGCAGGAGGGCTCAGCTCTGCCCACACAATGTGTCTGTAGAGAAATGAAATAATATTTTCCTTTTACTGCTCTTCATTCCAGGTGTCCGTGTATGTAACTCTCCAGTGCACCCTTGCTATTCAAAGCAATATTCTGCAACATGTTTTTTTTACACTGCCCACATTTATTATAATAGGATATCCACTGGGAGAGAGCAGCCAGTGCAGCAGAATGGTACCTGTAAATAATCCTGGATCTGGGTGAAACAAGCAGGAGTCCAGAATGTGGACTTGGTGATGTGATAATATACCATAATAAATGCAAATAACAGAGCAGTGATCTGCAAGACGTCAGTGCTAGAAGAAGAAATTCCTACCAGCAAAGGGCAACGTAAAAAATATTCACTGCTTGGCTTCATCTAGATTTGATCATTACAAACCTACAATTTACAGCCCAAATTAGGCTTTTGAGTTGGAAACATTATTTCTGCCTTAACTTATGGCTATGGTAGCAGAGAAAACACCAGAAGTAGGGACAGATGGCTTGTCATCTTTGTAAGCAGTTCCCTTAGGAATGTACCAACTTTCAAATCCAGTGAATATGCGCCACTTGCCAAGATTTGTTACAGAGCTCCACGATCCCTTGACTCCAGAGCTGCACAGAAAAGGTCTATGTGAAGAGCACAGAGCTCTGGATGAATTGTCTTTTTAGGTACCCAAGAGAGTGATCAGAAAATCCCATTGGAATATAGAGGGGAAAGAGTCTCTTCTAGACGCCTGCCAAACCACACTCATGCACAGCACGTCTGAGGACAAACAAGAATAGTGCCATTCCTTTTGTGTCCCCTGCAGTTTTTTGGTGGTGTGTCTGACCCTGTCTGGCTCCAAAATATGCTGCGAATATTTTAACAAGGGCTTGCTATGGATACGAAGTGTTCCCGTCCAACCTTGCCCATTATCCCGTGGTAAACTTCATGTGCCAGTGGCAACCTGCAATGCAAAGGGAATAAATGTCTCATTTCTTGCTCTCTTGAGGGCCCTTTAAAATAACAATGCACTCCACAATCTTTACCTTTCCATGCTGAGTTTCAAGAAAGAATTCCTTCAGGAGGGAAAGGAATTTCTTAAATTCTCTTTAGTAAGGGAATTTCAGCACAGATTATTAAGGTTTTCACCTTCAGCACAATGAGTTAAGGTCTTGGGGCTGAGCTTTGTGCTGATAAATTTTGCAGAATTCCAGCTCTAACAAAGGAGCTCCTGCAATGCCTGCCAGCAATAAAAGCAAACCTTGAGTTTATCTTGGCAACACTCTCACTTGCATTCTATCCAAAACTATAAAATACTACTATCAGCCCCAAATCCATTG
Source organism: Vidua chalybeata (assembly GCF_026979565.1). Taxonomy (NCBI): domain Eukaryota; kingdom Metazoa; phylum Chordata; class Aves; order Passeriformes; family Viduidae; genus Vidua; species Vidua chalybeata. The sequence continues at coordinate 5,444,872 of NC_071537.1, read as the reverse complement.
CTTCTGAGCAATGAGCTTCAGGATTCAATTAGTGTATCATTATTAATATACACCAGAGAATGACTCTAAGTACCTTTCTCAGAGATAATGACAATGCCTTTACTCAGGCAGGGATGGTGCCCATGAGATAACCTGTACTGTAAACCAGAGATCTTGATACTCTATGTCCATGGTGTGTGTTCATGTCCTACAAAAATAGCAGCAGCTTTAAATGTGTATTCTGCTCAAAACCAGACCAGGTTCTGCCCTGCACTGTGGCAGAGAAGCCCTGATATTTCCTTCTGAAGGGGAATTACAGCTTTTAGGAGCTCTGTTAGTATTGGCCATTATATATATATACACACACTGCAGAACTTGTTTTAATTTTACCTTTTTGAGGCTGCTTGAGCAGAACCTAATTAGCTATTTTCATGCCCAGTATGGAATGTGGGAAATACTATATAAAATGAGGATTAATCATATCAGAAATGGAAAGCCAGTTGAAAGAGAATGGGAGTTTGTTAGTGCTTCACTGGGATTTAGATCTGGCTTGGCATGTTTTTGGAGAGCAAGCCCTGCTGATAATCTCCTGCCCTTCCCTGCATGGCCAGTTCAGTCCACACCTCTGCAAAGGCAGGTCACAAAAATGTGCAGCAAAACCAAAAGTCCTATTTGAATGTAAAACTAGCCATGATGGGTCCTTCCTTTTAAGATCCAAGATGTAAAGGGGAATATAAGTGTTTATTTGCATTAAATAGTCAGATACAGGAGTCAAAGAGGTCAAATAAAAGACTTTATCTTGCTCTGAGACAATAATTTGTCTTGCAGCATAAATTGGTGATGCTCACACAGACTTTTCTTGAGAAGGCATGTTTCAGAGGGGGTCTTCATTCATATTTTTATTCAGGAACAGGGAAACAAAACCATGGAACTGAATTAAATTTTTTTTCTTTGACATGGGAAGGAAAGACCAGTAGCAAGAATTTTTCCAGAGAAAAATGGATAGGTGTGAGAGACTCCTGTTTGTGCCAGTCCCCCACAGCCAGCAGCACTTTCCTGTCCTGAAAGATTCCTTCACAGGGAAATTTCACCTGGCCCAAGTTGTTTTTGGGAAGCAAAACCTCCCAATGGATCTATCCTGCTTTTCCTGCACTGGCAACAGATCTTTTGTTTCCCAAGAAGCAGAGAAATAAGAGAAGTAAAGGAAGGAGTCATGTGGAAATTCAATCCATTCATCCTTCTTGTCATCCCTGTGCAATCAAGCTGTCTCATATTTCTTGAGGAGACTCAAGGGCCATTTAATCTCTTGGAAGGAAGAGCTGATGAGCCAGAAAATGAATGAATTATCAGCAAGTGCAGACAATCCATGGGACAACAATACACGCAATGTTGACCTTGTGTAAGTGAATTTCTGTGCAAGACGTGAAACCAAACGCTGATGATTTTTTTCTCCCTTTAGTTTTAACTCTAAGCACTAAGGAAAGAATTACAGGTTGAAATTCTCCCAACCTAGATGGCCTGGGTTAATTATTCTGTCATGTTGGTCTAGAATACCAAATTTCAGAAGCTTCTCTAAGGCACTTCAGTTGTACCTACTAATGTTGTCAGATAGCTTATGTTTTGTGAGAAGGCAAAATTCATTCTGTAGGATCAAATATTGATTAAATTATTTTCTTGTATTTTCATTTTGTTGAAATGAAAGGAATGGTTTTACCTACAAACCTCTCTGAGCATTTCACATGTTAAAAACCCCAGTTAAAATGTGACAATCCAGAAAGCAAAATAATGACAGATGTTTTTATTGCCCAAGACATTTAATATGTGAGTGGTAAATTACCGAAGAGAAAATCAAATTTTAAAAAGTTCTTTTGGATTTAATAATATGGAATACTATCAGCAGCACAGGTTGGGCTCGGTTTTAATAAGATTTTTCAGCTGTCAATTTAAAAAATCCCCCAAATCAATACTTTATAGGCAGGACAGCTGCCACAAAATATGATGCCAAGAAAAACAAAGCCCTGTTTAACATGAGAATGGTTTTCAATTTTCTTCATTTCTGTGCTTAGCAGCATTTAATTCCTGGAACTATTCTGGTCCTGATTACAATTTACAACTAATCACAAAATCACTCCCTTTGGAAGCTCTGTCTTTTGGCATGTTGTGTAACTAACATTATTCATGGGGATCCTAGCTCACATCAGCCCATCAATCACAGCTTTGTTTGGATTTTTTTTAGTGTTTTTTTTACCTTCTTTTTTCTCTTGGTTTATTGGTTTTATGTCAGAAATGGAATATTGCATGACAGCTCCATTTATATCTAATACAGAACATGAAATTATGACATTTCTGTTATCTCATAGGAAGTAATGGTTGCAATGTGTTCTTGCAGGAAGTATAAAACTACAACCAAAACATTTGTATAAAATAGATGGAAGTGACCTAATTAACAGAGCAAACTCAACATGCATTAAAATTGAACTTCATTCAAAATGCCTCATTAAAATGTAACAAAATAATTAGAAGAAAATCCTTAAAGTGTTTAGAAAAAGAAAAAAATACATTTACACTGATGAGACAAGTACAGCTTCTACTATTACCAGTCAGCATAAGATGATGTTTTCTCTCCAGTCCAGCTGAATCATAAAACTATAAACTCATCTATACATGTGTCAGAATTGACAGTCTAAACTTTTAAAGGCAATCTTTGTACATAAGAAAAGATAAAGTTGTTTTACAGCACCTTCAGGATCCTTCATAAGCAAAGCTCTGAAAAGAAGTTCAGCCCAAACTTATTTTTGAGCTTCACTGGTTCTACAGGAGCAACAGCTCTGCTTTCAAACCACAACGTGGCACTTCCAGCCAAGGGCAGGATGAACCCAGGTACTCTTGGTGACCTGATCTGCTGGGGGAGTTTTCTGTACAAGCACCTGTGTCTGTACAAAAGGGGGTGGACTTGTGCCAACAACCACCATCCTCTTTCTCGACTTACTCTGCTAAAATTTGAGCTATTCTAGTGTAGAATAGGATCAATTTTCCTGCAAGCTCACTAGCCAAACATGACAGTAAATAAAATTGCTGTGGGTGGTCTTTGCAAAATCATTAACTATGACTTTGCTACCAGCAGCCATTAGGGTTTTTAAAAATTTTCTTTGCTGTTAACACCATGAAGAGGCAATGGGCAGAAAATGATGCCCAGGAAGTTCCACCTGAAGATGAGGAAGAACTTCCCTGAGCAGTGACTGAGCACTGGAATAGAGACCAGAGGCATGTGGAGTCTCCCTCACTGGTGATGTTCCAGAACTCTCTGGACACAATCCTGTGCCTGTGCTCTGGGATGGCCCTGCTTGAGCAGGGAGGTGGGACCAGGTGAGACACTGTGCTCCCTAAAACCCTCTGATTCTGTGAAAAGCACGCAGCACTGTACTGTATTTCATCATGCTATGAAATTTTTAGAGCTAACAATGAATTTTTTTAACCAATCTTAAGAGGTGAGAAAGCGATTTCCATTTTCCTTTTCCTGGCACTGTTTATCAGCATTTCCCATATCGTGAACCATTAGCAAAGCTACCATGGGGCTTCAGGGGGACTGCATCTTATCTGGGACCTTTATAAGCTGCAGCTGCAACTCACTGACATGAAAGCAGAAAGATCCAAAAATATAACCTAGATGAGCTTCACTTCTCTCTTTTGGTTGCTCTTACCCTTTCTGTAACACGTGAGTGCATTCCTGGTGCTCTCTGACACCTGCAGACACTTTGCTGGGGACATGCAGAGCCTGTCTCAGCCCCTTCTTCCTTCTCTCCGCCTTTTGCCTCCTTCAAAGAGCAGATCGAGGCAATGCAGGGTAATTTAAAATGCCTGCATCACTTCTAAACACTGCTGGAGCTGCTTTGCACCACCCAAGGGCCTGGCACAGCTCTGTCACCATTCTGAGGGCACTAAAAAGCCTTAGTGACACCAAACAGCCTGACCTGAGACCTCTGCCCCAGCCCTGGGCTCTATTTAAGCTCAGACTAGGTGGAAGCAATGAGGTTACTGTGAATGAAACAGGAGAATTCCTCAGGCAGGACCAATTTGGGGCAGCTCTCTTATCCAACTGAGCTGTGACTTTCAGTTAAATTTTAAGTACTGAAGAGAGCACTGTATTGCCCCAAAACATCAGAAAGTGGGACCCTGCCCCAGAGCCCAGACAACACCATAGAAAATATTCAAATGAAGCAGTGGCAGCACAGTATCCTGGATAATTAAGCTGACATACCCCCCGTGTCTTTAGAGCCTGGGGGGAGACTTTTAGGGAGCTGGTGGATTGCTGTAATGAATGTTTGTGACACTCAGAGCAATGCACTTGCCATTTGTGATAGCTCATTTTAGTTCACTCTCCAAAATCCTCTCTAAACTCATCATGCACTGCATGTTCTGCTGCTGACATCCCAAGCAGAGCAGCATACCAATGAACCCAGGGTGGGGAGCAGTTTCCAGCAGTGCATCCACAGGTGCACTGGATTTAGGACATGGAATGAATGCCCTGCTGCTTCCCCAGCCTGCACTCACAGGTGACTTTTGCACTTTGCAGGGCAGCAGCCAGGGCTTGGGGTTCAGCTGGAGAATTATGGAATGGGGGCTCCTTTCCAAATCCATTTTGTGTTGCTTTTTTTCTGCTGCCTGATTTGTTGGAATTGCAGGGGTTATTACAGGAGCAGCACTTGATTAAAGCAGGCAGGGTCAGTGTCCCACCAGGAATCTGCAGCAAAGTGACCACACACCAGCTCCTCTTTCTTAAAAAAAAGAAAAATGAACCCAAAAATCTGTCTAATTAGTCTTAGCATGATTCAGGTAAAAATATATTCTAGAAGACTGGTTTAATACATTTTTTTTAAATCTAGGCTCAACCTGTTGTGTAATATTTCCCAGGGTTCGGTGTCTTTTGTTAACATCAGTAGAACTCCACTGTGCTAAATACTGATGTGTTTGTTGTGTGTCTTTGGTCTCAGTCTGATGTAGCTCAGTGGGAATGATTGCCTTCCTCTTGATGTACTTTGGAATGAAGCAAAGGGATCACTCTCCCCTTTTTTGTTCTAAATAGATACCATATCAGTATAACTTTTGCAAATTCTGTCTTCTGAATGTACACAGAGAAAAAATTCCTCAGGAAAAGAACTTGATGAATAGTTCCTGTAAGGCTTAGTAGAAATTAAAAATAACACCAAACACAGGGATTAGAGCCCTGTCACTCGCTTTATTTATTTTTTTAATGTTTTGCTTGAACACCATTTTCCTTGTACCAGCTAATGATAATAAATGGGCTGCCAGTAGCAATCCCACCACCTGTTGAGTTTCATTTCTCAACCCCTCCCACGAACAGATCCACAGAGCTGCAGCAAGCAGCTGAGGGCAGGAAGAAAGGGAAGCAAGGCTGCCTGTGTGCTGTGACTGAAAGCAGAGCTGAGGAATGCAGGAGCTCCAGGGAGCTCTGCACCTCATCTAACCACAGAGCCTGACTATTCAGGCAAGAAGTGACCTTGAAATGCAACTTAGGTGAACATTTCCAAGCAGAGCAGGTGTATGGGACAACACTCAGCTGCTTGATGGCAGCTTTTCATTGCAAACATCAGCACTTCCCTGCAAGCCACCAGGAAAGCAGAGAATCCACTTCACCAAAGCATCAGTGTTCACCAGGCTACTGGAGCTGGCTTTACATGCTACCCAGGAATAATGGTTTCTGTTCTCACAGTGGAAAATGCCCATCTGGAGCATTTAGCTGTTAAAAGGAGGAATTGTTATTATCTGAAGCCAGCTACTAAAATTTGCTTTATTTTTAAATGGAAGGTACATTTTGTTCACAGGAATTCCTGCTCATTGCTTTTCTAGGACAGATGATTAAGGGCCAAAAAATACAAATACGTGTAAGTTCACTTTCCTATATCCCTATATAAAAAATTCAGTCTCTAAGATGGTGCAGTATACATAGCTTATGGAAAAAAGAGATAAAAATCAGTGGAACAAACTGAATCTTTGATATACATCACTGTGGCATCACTATAGCAAGAAAGGTTAAATGTTCAATTCCTAAATACTGCCTTTAATGAGTTCACCTGGAAAAATATAGTATTTTCTTTTCTGTTTCCCTGTAAAGGATAAAAAGGCTTATTTTGTGCAGTTATATAAATGCATAGTTACAAAGCTGTATACTTTTATATTTCCAAGCAATCAAGATTTTTTCTTTTAGGGAAATCAATCAAAAATCCAATTTCTTTTGTTATTTTCAAATCACACATGAAGAACTGCAGCTTTATTATTGCTGCCTGTCACTGCTATGATATGAGACTCTTTTAAGGCCAGAAAATGAACACATTGAAGTATAGGAGTTACTGTAGGCACTGGGAGGTGGTGGTGAGTGTCTGGATCTGATCACTGCAATCATCTTTTTGTAAGTCAATGTCTTCATCCAAAACCTGCTCCCATTTCTCTATCAAGACAATGAACCAATATGAACAAATAATCTGCTTTTAGAGTAAGTTTAGATGGAATATTAGGAAGGAATTCCTCCCTGTGAGGGTGCTGAGCCCTGGCACAGGGTGCCCAGAGCAGCTGTGGCTGCCCCTGCATCCCTGGAAATGCCAAGGCCAGGCTGGATGGGGCTTGGAGCAGCCTGGGACAGTGGGAGGTGTCCTGCCATGGCAGGGGGTGGCACTGGATGGGCTTTAAGGTCCCTTCTTTTTGGTTCTTTGATTTGAACCTTTTCAGTTTCTGGCCACATCCAGAAACTGCAAAGTTATTTGGTATTGAGAACTTCATTAAGGTCTATGGGATTTGAAGGGAAGAGAGAGGTTGTTATTATGTAGCACTTAATTCAGAGCCCAGTAAAGAATTCAAGAGTAAAAAGTTCACCTGAGGGAACACAGACAGTGATTAAACTTAAACAGAACTTTCCTGCTAAGTTAATAGATAATACAGGGATTAAATTCAGAGGATCATTACTGTAGCTCATCAGTGTAATGTGTACTTATTAAGGAAAACCAGAATCAAACTGAAACTCCTTTTTCTGAACCTGGTTGTTTCTTCTGGGATTTCTTCCATCACATGGATGAGATTCAGAGCCCAGTAAAAGATCCTGGAATTAAGGATTTGTACTTTAGGTAGAGTCTGCTTCAAATTCCTACATCTGACACTGACTTTCAAAACCAGAGTGAATTCTGTCCTTCTGGTGGATACTGGTCTTTATAAATGTTTGACCACTGGGACAGGAGGACATGTATGGCCTCTGTATGGAAAAAGCTGAAAGTTCCAATTACAGGAAAACACTTCTTTAGCTCTTCTCCTCATACTTGCCTTTCCCCAGGTTAGAAACAAGCATACAGGCTTGTCCATTTGGGAAAGATGGTCTGGCCTTAAACTGTGTCCTCTTGGGGTTCCTGGTTAGAATTGGATGACTGATAATGAATGGTTCCAAGCTGCCTATTAACTGTGAAAACCATCTGTTCTTTGATGTACTTTAAACAGAGACCTAATTAAAGTTCTGAAAGAGAGTGATGCTCACAGAGGCTTTGTTTCCTTTAAAAAAGCCTTTTCAGAGCCTGGGCTTTTGTCATTCCTGTTTTTTGAACCCTTCTTGTTTGCTTGCATCCTTTAAGACACTGATTAAAGTGTCCTGGGAGTTATTTTGAAAACTTTAAGATAATCTTTCATACTTCTGAGTGAAGAAAACATTTAGCACTGCTAAATGAGGGGGAAGAAAAGAATCAAGTTCCTTCCAATCTGCACATGGACTGATTTATGTTGTACCTTTTTGCATTGGCAGCTTGCAATACAAATACTTAGTGCACTAGCTGGCCAAAAGTTAGAACTAATTTATACCAAATATAGCACTAATCACAGAACAGTGCAGCCCTGAATAAATAACAAAGAGTAAAATCCCAACAATTCTTTCTGGAATGGAAACCACTCCTTTTTTTATTTGCATGTAACTGTAATTTTTATTCCATTCTTCTCTCATGGGTTATATCACTACCTTCTAACTTTTGCCCTGCTACTGGACTAAGAGGAACAAGAAAGAAAAAACTCACAGACTGGCAAAAAAAAAAAAAAAAAAAAAAAAAAAAGCAGCCCTGAAGGCAGGTGAAGCATCAGCTCACTGTGGTAGAGCCCAGGAATGGTCAGCTGGAGCAAGAAAGAGGAAAAACCTTTTGAAAGAGGAAAAGACTCTGCTCATTGCAGCCTTCTGCAGCCACTAGCCTTTCATGGTTGAGGATAACCCAGAACCAGGGGCAGCCTGTGTAAAAGTGGTTTATATTCTGGATTCCAGCTTTCTCTCCATGGTAATATTTCACTTTTTTCCACCCTTACTGAGAGGCTGTGAATATGACTTTAGGATTTTAAGGAGTGATGCTCCCTTTACAGCAACAGCAGCTCTGAACTACCTGCTTGGGAAAGATAGAGAAATGGGATCATCAATTTTCAGTTTTCTGTGACAGCAATTTCTTTGAAGTCAAACAGTTCCTAAAAGCTGATGTTATCTTTTTGAGCCTCCTCAGAGCTTTAGAGGCCACTACTATGATCAAAAACTTTTTCCTCAACTCATTTTATCTTCTGCTGAGCTAGTGTTGGCCTCCTCTTCTGGGTTAGAAATTCCAGAGTGAAGTTGCTTGGTATTTATGGCATGGATGAGCTTAAATTATTAAAGCTTATTTCACTATCAAACTTTGAAAAAGCACTTCCATATTCTTGTGTCACTTTTCTTCCAAAATTATCAGAAATGAGTCTTTTGAGCTCCACAGAAATCATTTGACACACCCTGTCAAACCCTGCTAACTCTGTGTCAGGTTTTTAGAAGCCATCCAGTGCTATCACACCAGCTTCAAATTCACTTTAGTGACCTTCTGCACACAAAAGAAAACCAGAATTTTCGTTCAGCTACTCAAGACATCAAGCTTTTAATTGCTTCTGCAGTACCTGTCACTAAACTCAGCAAGCAGTGCCCCATTGGGATTGTTCTCAAGCCTTTTGGGTCTGCAAAAACATGCAAGTAAGAAATCTTTTTGATACTAAAGGAGTTGAAAGTCATACTTAAATTTTTAAAACACAGGATTTCAAGGGATCATTTTTATCCCATTAAAATTAATGGCAATCCACACAAAGGGTTTGATGAATATCAGGACAGGCTGGTGTCTCCCAGGCACAGTAAACAAAAACTAATGAGCTGTAATTAAAATCACATTGTTTACTATGGATTACTTGGCAAAGGTAATTTTTGCTTTCAAGTTAAAGTATGGTTCTGTTCTGGAAAGTCACTCTGAGAGTGGCAGGGGGAAATGGCACATTTATTTGTCACTTTAATCTTCCCAGGTGAGTTTGCTCAGTTCATAAGCAAAAAAAAAAAACCATTTCTTCTGCCTTGTTGCTTGCCCTGTAAATGACATTTTGAAAGGGAATTTCAGCCATATCCTTCACTGCTTATGATTCATCATCACTGAGCATGATAAAGCCCAGAGAGATGAGAGGTGAGATAAGAAATGCAAACGAAAGATACCTGTTGTAACCCTGAATTAAAGATATATCAGTGATTTGGAATACAGATTTCTACATTGACTCCAATTACTTTTCCATCTGGTGTTTGGAAGCTAATTCTGAAAGTATTTATACATCTACTTAATCCTCATGGTGAAAAAAAAATCACTGTCAGCAAGTGGAAGCCCCATCTAGTCTGACTATGCCAACTTTTGCTTTTTCATTTTCCATTGACTGTAAACTTTAGCTGTAGAACTGGTGTTGTGGGGGGAAAAATAAGAAAGAAAAAATAAGAAAACATAAAATAAAATAAAAAATTCTTTTTATTCTGAAATTGTGTGTGTCTCAGGCCCAGGTCCTGAAGCTGCTGTGTGCACAAGCACCCTCACAAACTGTCAGAGCTCCAGCCTCAGAGATTATGCTAAAATCTGACAAAAAGGTCACAAAGCATGACCAGGAGCAAGGGCGTGTCACCAAAATGCATTTACATTGCGTCCTGCAGGGTTTTAATCACTAGAAATGAAAACAAAGCCAGCAGTGCCTGGCCCAGGGGCTGTGCAGGGTTAGGGATTCCCACAGAACCTCTGCTGCGGTGCTGGGGCTGGGACAGTGACCAAAGGGGTGGCAGTGGTGGAACTCAAATTGTTAATGGGAAATTTGAACCAGCTGGCTAAAAGTTAGAACTAATTAATACCAAATATAGCACTAATCATAGAAACAGCACAGCCCTGAATAAATAACAAAGGTTCCAGAGTCAGGGGGTGCTCAGGGTGTGCTGGGTGCCTGACTGCTGCTCTCCCTGGCTCCTCCATCACCCTGCTTCTCCTGCGACCTGCAGACACACAGCAAAACTGGGGAGGCACTGAGGAGTGAAAAATGGATTAATTACTGTGAAATAAGTTGTGCTTCGATCACATCCGTTCCCAGCCAGCCTCAGGGCTTCCCTGCACTGCTGGGTGTGCTGCTGTGCCTCAGTGTCCTGCCAGGCAAAGGGGGGACAAGGAAAGGGCTGGAAATGAAGAAACAAATGCCTGGTTTGTGAGAAATTCCTGAGCTACAACCACCTGTGAGTCTGTTTTGTGAATGATTACTCTGCAGCAGAAATCTTCCTGGTGGATGTGGACACGTTATACTGATGGCTCTGGGGAAAGCACATTTTTTTGGGCATAAATCGGATTTTTCTTCAAGTTCTGGCCCAACCAGATTTTATTTGTGCTGTGAAATGCTGCACTCCCTTTTGCAGGGAGCAGGTGTTTTACCTCTTTAAAACTTCCATTTTCCTTCTCTGAGATAGGAAAGCAAAGCAACCCCTTGGAATGGCAGCAGAGTGTTTGGGGAAGAGCTGGAGATATCTGCGAGGCATCATCTGTTCACTGGCAACGGAAATAGGAAAAAGTGCATGAGGAAAAGCAACTCTTCAGTCGTATTTCCTAATCTGGAGGGACAAGTGGGTGTGGGAAGCAATGACAGCCTGTAATAGCCTTGGCTGGCCATCTGCTAGGGGCTTTATTTGCTCCGTAAAATAGAGTGAATTGAATACTCAGTTTAGGAAAAAAATTCTGCTGTCTGAAAATTCAGTCAGCAAAACAGGAGGAGAGAGAATTTCTCTCATGCCAAAAACACTTGTCAGCGTGGAGGTTCTGTAAATACACACATATATGTATATATATTTTTTACATGGACACACAGAAATAGCTATATAAATTCTTCAGAAAATTATCAGAGATCTCTAGAATATGTTGGGCTTTAGTGGGTTAAAGAACTAGTCACAGAAAAATAGGAAAAGTTTGAATTTTACACGCTGAATAAATTGAAAGACATCGGCAGGAGCTTAAACACAGTCTTCAGTCAACAGCTTTAGAATAACACTTGAAGAGCTGTGAAATCAAACATTCAACGTTTCAGAGATGGTGAAGTAACAAAATTGGCATTTCTAACACAGCCAAAGTTGGTTCATCTGAAGCTTTGGATGTGTTTTCTTGGAGGCTGAGCTGCAGGAGGTTCATTCCTCCAGCAATACTTATTTGTTGAGGTCTCCACTAACCTGCAGCTGTCATTTCAGCTCAAAGCTAGAATTAACTTCTTTAGGGAATCTTCATGGAGCTGCTTTCACTGGGAAGTGAAATATCCAGCATGTTGTGATCCTGTGGTTTGTTGTGCAAAGCAACAACCCAAGGCCTGCCAGGTCTCTCATCATATTTCATGATGGAATCTTTGAACCAGGACTGAAAAACAGATTTTGGTGTGTCAGATAGTTAATTTATAGGGTGAGACATAATTCACAGAGTGAGATAGTTAATTCATTATTGTTGAATGATTTGGCTTGGAAAGGACCTTAAAGATCATCTCATTCCAAGCCCCCGCTGTGGGCACAGATCAGTCTTGTCCTCAAAGCTTGAGCAAAACCTCTGGTAGAAGTCACATCTTTAAAGGTCAAACAAACAAACAAACAAACAAACAAAAAACCCAAAAAACCCACAAAAAAAAAAAAATCCCAAAGATTAAGGCAGTGCTCAGGTTTCACAGCAATTCAGTATTTACTGTCCTGATTGCAAAGCTAACCTCTGACTGTAGGGAATTTATTATTTGAAAGAAAAAAATCCTCATGTGAAGAGCAGGCAGCAAAATTTCCACATGCACTGCAAATCATCTTGGCATGGTGACTGAACTAAAATATGAACTTGAGCTCAATGAGAATCCTGGGTGTTGACATTAGCTTTTGGTACTGACTGCCTCCAGAAATATGAAATACTCAAGGATACAGAGACAGGATTCATTTAGCCTGCAGGAAACACCCACATTCCTTAATTCAGGGTTCTCATATCTCAGTGTAAATAGTTTGCTAAAATATTTTCTCATTGTATTTGGGGTTTTAAACCCATTTCTGTCAGTAATTGCTAGAAACTCAAGCAACTTTTTATTTGTTATTTTACTGTCTAAACAGTTTTCTTTATCCAAATGGAAGAGGACTAGAAAAATCATTTCTGTTTGATCTCCTTTGAATAAAAGCCAGCAGCTGACCACTCCAAATGCAGAAAAATTACTTACAAATTTGACTTTTATATCAAAGCAGTTCTCAGTGTGTTCAGACCAAAAGGAGCATCCAAGTTGCTTAATAGGAGATACAATTTTCAAGACATTTTTTAATCATTTAAAACATCAATGCTAATGTTGGTCCATTTTTTTTTTTTTTTTTTTGTTCTGGTAACATGGGTATTATACCAGAATCCATTTTTCTGCTCATTAACACTCCAAGGGAGTAAATAAAAACATGCATCAAACAGCAAATCTGCTTTCTAAATTTTAATGTCTATGGCACAGAACCTCATAAACTCAGCCTTAAAGTGTTTTGTCAGTGTTAGACACTATAAAGATTTGGCTTTTCTACTTTATTTCACAGCCTATCATTTGCCCATTACAGGCTTGTTTTTACTGAATTCCCACTGCATTTCATTTCTTTTTAAAAACATTTTCTTATATACTCATCTGCAATGTCTTTATGTCTGCATGCTGGGAACATCCCTATCTCAGCTCTCTTTGATGATGTTCTCTCTACTTAATTCGGGTGCTTTTCATATTTGGTGCACTAATTGGCTTTTCACAGTCTGGCTTTTCAACTCTGCATGATAGATCTTTGTGCATTAAACCCATTTTTACCTTTTTGTTTCCTCTCCCATTCTCCAGCTTCCCCCCCCCTCCCTTTTTATTAGTTCTGTGCCACTGTCTTTCCTGTCAGGCATGTGTAATCACATAGATCAAAATTGCTTCAAATTAACTTTTTGCCCAACTCTTTCCTTACTCTATGAAAGCTTATTTAAGGCAGCCTGACTGAAGCTATGGGATAAAATCTGGAGTCTGGACAGGAGGTGTGGAGTCAAACAATAAATATATATATTTTAAAAACTATTTGTGCCAAATAAAAACAGCCTTCCTGCATGACATTTGCTTGCAAAGGGAGAATTCCCTTGCCTCTGTTTTGCTCTTTCCATCAAACATCTTACTTGAAATAAAAGCTTTAAAAAAACAAAAAAACAAAACCACTAAAACACACCCTAAAACTAGATCACATTTACATTAACTTTTTATCAGCATTAAGGTTGATATCTGCTAAGGAAGAATCTCACATGTAAGTTCAGGGAATTGAAAATGAGATGGTGGAAAACTGAAAAATGAAATAAATCCTTCCAGCCATGCCCAAAGGAGTGGCAGTGGAGTGTCACCCATTCCCTGAGGGGTGTCAAAACCAAACAACTTCAGTATTTTTCCTCACTTTTAAAAACTGTTCCAGCTTATGATGGTGGCTGACAGCAAAGCAGGGACTCCTTAGGGATTGTGGATGAGACAAGAAAAAGGAAATCCCCTTGTCCATAGCTCACTGTTCCTTACTTGGGAATTTAGATACTTCTAGACAATGCAGCAATGAAATCAACTCAGTCACATGCCATAGCAAAATTATCTATATGCTCATAAAATGAGACCCTGGTGGAAATGAAATGTTCAAAATCCCATGGCTGAACTGGAATATATCTAATCTTTCAATACCAATGCTTATTTCTGTCCAATGCCTTACTCTGTTTTTTTCAGCCTGCTAAAATTATTCCCAATACAAGCAGCAGAGCCTTTATTTTACAGGGGAAGAAGTCTTGGCAGCTTGTATCTGCTTCCTTATAAAACACTTTGTGAAGTGCATACAGTGAATTAATTAGGAAATAGAATAGAGAAATACAAAGCTTTGCTCTTTATTAGGCTTACTCGACAGACTAATTAATATTGCTGGATACCATATCAACTTTGGTGACTAAGTGGCCAATTCCAGCTGGTTGGGGAAAAAAGTAAAGCAACTGAAGCCTAAATCACCCTGATGGGATGAGCCAGCTGCACTGAAATGGAAAAACTGGAGAGTCTTGGGTCATAGCATTGAATTTAATGTGTGAATATCCATATCACAGCTCTGGAAAGGTTCCTCATGCACTGGGCAGAAAAGAGCCAAATGCAGGCTCTGGACATGGCACCAGCCCTTCCTCCACGCTCCTGCTCCTTTTTCAGCACCAGCTTGGAAGCTTCATTTGGAGCTTAGAAGACAAAAATAGGCAACAGAAAGAGAAATTATTTGCAAAGCAGAGAGGATTGGTTTTATACCTCATTTGAAAACCTCGGAAGCCTATGGAGAAAGAACAAAGAGCTTATTGCTGGCCTGGGAAACATCTGGAAAAATGGTGAGAAATGATGCTCAGAGGGATGAGGAACCTCTCCTGTGGGCAGAGGCTGGGCAAGTCCAGCCTGGAGAAGAGGAGGCTCCAGGCAGATCTCAGAAACCTTCCCATTGCCTGAAGGGGCTCCAGGAGAGCTGGAGAGCGACCTGGGACAAGGGATGGAGCCATGGGACAAAGGGGGATGAGCTCAAACTGAAGGAGGCAGATTTAGATTGGGTGTAAGGAAGAAATTCCTCCCTGGGAGGGTGGGCAGGCCCTGGCACAGGTGCCCAGAGCAGCTGTGGCTGCCCCTGGATCCCTGGCAGTGCCCAAGGCCAGGCTGGATGGAGCTTGGAGCACCTGGGACAGTGGGAGGTGTCCCTGCCATGGCAGGGGTGGAAGGAGATGGCCTTAAGGTCCCTTCCAACCCATTCCATGTTTCCATGATCTTTCTCAGGTGTCCTCACAGCTTCTCCAAGCACTGCCCTCAGCTCCCTGCTGGACCCTCCTCCCCAAACCTGCATCCTCCTGGTCCCAAATCCTTCCTGACCCCGCAGGGCACCATTCAGAGCACTCCTGTTGCTTTCAGGTGCTGCTGGCCAGCACATCCTGGGAAAAGGCTTTTATTTCAGCTGCTGCTCCTGAGAGCAGGGGCTTCAGCTGGGGGAGAGGCCCAGGGAAGCAGTGGGGTTGGTGTGGCAGGAATGAAAGCCCAGCACTCCTCAGGCTGAGTGCCAGCCCAGCTGAGCAGCACCAGTGGAGCTGCTCCCTTGGCCCTGGCTGGTTCCAGGCTGCTCTTCCAGCAGGGCTAATGGGATCAAAGACAGCTTTCCCCTCTGAGGCAAACAGAAATGACAGCCGGGATAACACGGAGCTTTTAAAGCTACATAGATGGCTCAGCAGACAGTTTTGCCCTGTTTGGGTCTCAAGTCGGAATATTTTCCACTTAGATTAAAATAACTGCTGATTTATGCAATCAAGGCAAAAGCTGGAATAAGCTACATGGTCTTTTAAGGTAATCATGTGAAAATATCTAACATAAATGGAACTGCTTGCCTGAAATAGACAAAACCTATTTTATTCAGAAAAATAACTCCTTCAGATATAACCATCAGTATTCAAGTACAAAGCAAGCTGTGCTTTCCATCATCATCCATTTGTTCAAATGCAATATGAGCTATGATACACTTTTAGGAATTTTTTTTTCTACAATGTTTATTTGGTTTTCTTTTATTTATTTTTAACAGCACATGATACAATTGTTGTTGGAGATTCTTGGACACCTTTGCACCTTGCATTCTTTAATATTTTATTCCAATACTGGAAGCAAAGGGATCTGAATGACAAATATAAGCATTCAATATGAAATAGGGAAACTTTTCCTTAATACTTAATTAGATTTTGCCAGGCACTGTGCCCAGCCAAGAAAACACTCAACTTATCCCTGTCTGAAAGTGTCATAATTTTATATAGGGAAATGCCTGTGTGCCAAATGTATCACTAAATAATTGAAACACAAAACTGCCAGAATTTTCTTTTCAGTAATGACAAGAAATTAAGTAATTGTTAAATATGAATTCTAGAAAAAGCCCTCAGGTCCTTTACTCATGTTATATGAATAGGGTCACAGTGTTACAGGGTTACAGTGATGATCTTGTAAGCTTGGATTTCCATCTCAAATAATTAAAAAAATATTCATACAAACTTTCTGGATGTCAAGGCTGATGGCTTTGTGTGGTTTTTTTTAATGTGTTATTCTAATGAATTTTGTACAGAAAAATTATTTTCATAAGTTATCTCACATAAAGAAATTTAAATTATTTTTCTTCTGCTGTTCAACAAAATTGCTAAAATGTTCCTTCTAAACAAGACAAAAATTATAAAGCTGTTTAGTGCCAAAAAGTTCAGCTCAAAAAGCAATTTTCTGTTCCAAGAAGCAGGAAATGGGACCCACTTCGATCAGCTGAATAAAAAGGCAGAGCCTACTGGAAGAATTCAGCTTTTTTATTGTTTTTTTTCCCATTACTGCAGAAGTGCTTCAAAAGCCATAATGAACCTTTTAACTGGGAATAATTTCCCCCAAGTGCTGTTTGCTCCAGGACAGACTCTGCCCTCTTTTGCACCTTGGTCAGTGTGCTCTGGGCTTGCACTGAAATTGTTTCCAGCGATTCCAGTTCCCAGTGAGTGACTCTTGGAAAGGCACACAGCTGATTGTGTGACAGAAGAAACTGAAACCTAAATACCACCTTTGTTAGAAGTTTTGATTCAAGAGAGCACCATCCATTTCATGCCTGCTTCATTTTTTGACTCGTTTGTGTGGTTGTCAAAAACCAAATTAAAGGCACAGTGTGTCTGCCATGCCAAATAAAGTGACTCTTTCAAAACTTGCTTTTCCAGTAATGATGCTATTCTTTCTCTTCTTTTTTTCAGGAAATGGCTGTTTTAGAAGGCAATGATGTGTGTTAGCAACAACTTTGTGAATAGTTATTATTTTAAATAATAGTTCTCCTATTTTTTTTGTCAAAATAGAGAAAAACATTAGAATTCCATGAAGTGAAAAAGTGGTGCTGCTGCCTCAGTGCAGTCACCCTTCAGTTTGTGGCATCAGAGTTTAGGAGTTTCATTTCCACTCTAAAGGCCAGTATTTCTGAGAGGAGGTGGCATAGTAATTATAGTAATTATAAGGGATGAGGTGTCTGACATAAGAGGACCTCCCAATCCCAAAGCCAAATCACAGCAATACAAAACACATGCAAACGCTGAGACAGAACAGTCCCCATCCCAGCTGGTGCCTGATCTCCTGGCCAGGTGAAACTTAGAAATCAGCAGTGATCCCTGACTCCCCCCCCCACAGCTGATATAAAAATCTTTTAGCTGAGCTGGAAGGAGCAGGAAGGGGGGGATGCCTGAGCTCAGTGTTAATATTCTCTGTTAATCTTCTTGATTTTATGAAAAAAAGAATTAAATTTAAAGTGCTTTGAGGAAGTTGGTGGGGTGTTTTCTGCCCTCTTGGTGTTGTCAGAGTGTTTTTTGGGCTGCTGCTGGCCAGCCCCTGGGACAGGCTGGGTGGCTGTACTTGGGCTTGTGACTCTGCACAATAAATTGAATATAAATATTTTGCACTTAAATTTTCTGTTGTCTTAGGAAAGTGGGACTAACTCTGCAGTTACAGACCCTTGGCTCTTTTTTGATGGCAGGGTCAGCCAGGGATGGGTCTGCAGCTGAGGTTCAGCTGTAGTTTAGATCATGGATTTTGCTGTGCCATTTTTTTCCACTGTGTCTTTGGTTTTCTCTTACCCTGTGATCTGAGCTGCTTTAGAAAATATGGCCTCATGGCTTGCTTCTCATGGTGAGGGTTCTGAGAAGCAATAAGCAAATTAAAAACTGAAGTAAAAAGCTCATTCTCTATTTGTGGCCAGGGCAATAGACCAGGCAGAGTGACTGCCAGGGCTCACCCCCAGATTGGGGTGGCCCTGAAAGATGGAAAAGTCTCTCTTCCAACCCGTGCCTTCAAAGAAAGACTCAGCAGTCTTCAGCTGTCTGGTCTCAAGGTAGTTTATTGTATGTTAACTAAAAGAATTTCTTCCTGAATTGCTGCTGTCCATTCAGCAGGTCAGACAAAGGCACACACACAGACACTGTCTCTGACACTCTCTGACTGCCCAGGGGGCTGGTGCCATCTTTTATATCACACATTATGTGTTAAATGTTTATGGTTTTTCTCTAATTATTATTACCTATATTGAATGGTGACTTTCTACTCTAAACCAATCTGTGAGTGCCAACATCACCATGAACATGGGGGATAGGAAGGAGAAAGAAGGAGGACAGGGCACGCCCAAATCCCTCCATCTTAGAACTTCTGACCCCCATGTACAAAACTCAGACCCCTCTGTACAAGGCCTAAACCCCCCCTGTACAGCACTCAAAGTACCCCTGTACTTCTATTATTCTATATTATCACTCTTGTGATTTCTTGTTCTTCCTGCCAGGTTGGTAAATTGTTCCAGGGATCAGATTCAAAGCCACAGGGGTTTCTGGCTGCATGCCAGGGTCTCAGATGCTTCTGACCTGGGCCTGGAACATCCAAGTGTCCAAGGGACATTCTGGGTTCCACCAAGTGGCCAGTTCCCAGGGGCTGGGATGGCTCTGTGTGCCTCAGCTCCCTGGTGTCACAGGTGGGGGACAGTGAGGGAGCTGCTCTGCAAGAGATGCTTTGTAGGAGCCTCTAATCACCTCTGAGCCCCTGGTTTTTCTGCCCTTTGTTCTGTTCTTCACACTGTGCTGTGCTCCAGGGGCTCCCACTGTGGAAGGTGTTGGTGCAGCAGGGCACAGGGTGGGCTCCTGGGATGGGCTGGTGGGTTCCAGCTGCTCCAGCTTCTGTTCCCAGCACAGGGCTCTCCCAGCCTGCAGCTGCTGAGCCTTTGCACCTGGGTTATGCCCTGGCAGTTAAATCTTGGATGTTTGGCAAGTTGCAGAGTCTATGAGAAATATTACCTGCTTCCCCAGGCTGACAGGGCTTGAAAGGGAACATTTGTCAAAGTAATTCCTTGGTTTCTCTACTTTCCTTGGTCTTCCTTGTGCATTGCATTAAGGTAAAAAGCTGGCACGAGATGGGAGGGTGATGAATTTCTTTAATTGTGGGGCTCTGTATTAACTTCCCTGAGGGTGTGTCACACACCAGGGCTGGGTTTGAGCACATCTTCCCCCAGATTTCTATCACCAGCACTCTTCCTGGCAATGAAACCTCTCATCTGAAGCTCTGCTGGTGCTTTGCAACCATCCTTTGATGTCTTGATGCTCAAGAGAGCCCAGTGATTGTGTCCTATCTGGTTATAACTTGTGCAAATGAAAATAAGGCACAGATGTGCAAGGCAAGGTGATGCTGTCACGTGTGTGGGTGGTGCTGGGGCTGTGCAGCCACTGCTGTCACCAAAGCAGCTTAGAAACCATCCCTTCCCTCCCACTGCTGCCCATCCCTCCCCTGTTACAGAATCACACAATGGTTTGTGTTGGAAGGGACCTTAAAAATCACATAGTTCTGGCTCGGTGCCATGGGATTGATAAGAAAAATCTCATTCTAGGTCCCTTTTTGGGGGTGTAGCAAACACTGATTTTTTGAGGAGCTGTTCATCCTTAGACTGCACTTTTTAATCTGCTCATGGTTTGAAGCTTATTGCTCATGCCAGTGCAGCTTTCCATAGTATTCAGCACCAGCAAGCCAAGAGAAAATTCAGAAAATTATTCTTATATTTTGCACAGAAATAAGATAATTGCATAACACATCATGGAAGTGAGTGAAAAGAGGAACCCAATACACCTGGCTTGCCCTTTTGTTTGAACTTTTGAGAAGATGTTTGGTGTTTTTTACTGTGCTTTCTGTGTGGCACGGTGAGAGGTGCTGCTGCAGACCAGGAGCAGTTGCATCAGTCTCAATCTCTGCAGCCCTGGGGGGTTACAGGAGCTCCCAAGTGCAGCTGCTTCAGCCCTGGTTGTGCTCACAGCAGAGATCCAAGTGAGCTGGGGGCTTCTGTAGCTCCTGGGATGCTGCAGAGGGTGGCTGAGACCAGCTTGGCAATGAGTGAATGAGGTCTGACACTTGCCACAATGAATAAATATGATTAAGGATTAAAAAAAAATGATTGAAGGGGAAAAGGATTGCTGGTGAAATCAGTCTAATATAATGCAAACTATTGTTGGGATGTGCTTTGGCTGTGGCTCAATGTTATATTGCACGTGGTTTGTGGTGGAAATGGTGTGGCTCTGAGGGAATTGGGAAGGAATCTGTGCTCTGCAGTGGCAGCTTTGACACAAACTGGCAGCTCCTCTGCACCATGGAGCACTGCAACACAAATCTGCCTGGTCTGGTACACCTGGAACAACACTTATGGCACTTTTGAACTAATATTTTTTTCTACTTCTGGAGAATTGCTTCCATCCCTGCTTACCTTTCTTTAGTTTTGCCTAAAAAATACCCCAAACAACCCCAAACAGAACTACAGTTGTGATTTCTGGAACCTAAACTACTTAAAAATGGATGGTGAAGAGTGATTGCTCTGTAATTGCTGTGCTTAAGTGGCTGTGACTATAATGTTGTGTGATTATATCTGTAGGAAATAAAAGATAAAAGTAACTTATCAGAATTGCCACAGGTTTAATCCTGTTCTTCTGGAGTTTTTGGAAATATTGCTTCTGATTCAGTCTTCCCCAAGTTTGTGGCTTTCAGGGGTGTTCTTTAGGTTTTTCTGGTTTTGTACAGGAGTCTGAGCAGTGAGCCATGTATTTATTTTTTTCTTTTCCAATCACCTGTGTGTATTTAGGCATATTTGATAGTGGTAATTTGAAATAAAACTAGTCTTGCTAGTGTTTAGGTCTCAGTATATTTCCTCAAAAAGACTCATAAAAACCCATGAGGCACCCAAACTATAAATTATATTTGAGGGCAGAAATATGTTAGATTAGAAGTGTTTTTTTCAGGCAGCCCCATAAAGGGTTGGGAGAGTTTTCTTCATTTAATTCAATCTGGAAAAACAAACAATAGTCTGCAAGCATCCTTTTTTCCTACCCAAGTGGCTTTTCTGCCTTTGCAAGGTAAAGTTCTTGTGGTTTTGGGGAGAATTGAGCCTGGAGTTATTCAAAAGAGTATCCAATATTTCACTGTGGTCTCCTATTGAAAAACAGATCTAATTATTTTTACCTACAGATGTTCTTCCTCCCTATGGGAGGCACTGCAGGATAAATTGTGCAATTAGTAGATTGTTTTAATTCTCACACCTATCCTCTATTAAAGGAGTCTTTATTGAATGCTTTTGAAATCCTTTTAGTAATGTTATTTCAATTCTTGTAGCTTACCAGTGAATAATATGAGGCAGTTCCCAATGAAATTCTATTTTTCTCAAGCTGTATCCATATGAAAATAATTTAATAAGGGAATAGTCTTGGGATGTTTGCTGCAATGAGCAAGTTTAGTTTCATTAAGAGGCAATTAAAATTTATGGCAGAATACATGACCTAAATTCTTTAGGGCGTTTGCAGCGATGCACTTCTGTGCAGGCAACTTGACTGTATCTAGTCCATGGTAGTCCTAGGATTTATGGCAACTGATTGATAATTAATTGCACTTTAGGATTGGATAGTTATTGGTAAATGTGTTTCTGGAGGTTTGGAACAAAACTCCTCAGAGGAATACCATCCTCCATGAGAGTTGCAAGTGTCCAAGTAAGAAACAAACCACTCTAGGCACTGGTTCAGACAGGGCTTTGTGGTAGAAGCTGGGGTGCACTTGGAAATGATCAAATGCTCCCAGACAGGTTCTCCAATTCCCTTGCAGAGTCCAATGAATTTGCTGAACTTTATTTAGTCCCTGGAAAACAGTGATGTGAGGAGCTGCTTATGTAAGTAAGAATAGCATCTGTGCTTACATTAGTTAGAAAAAATTAGGAAGGTTATTAATGCTTCAAATCACTGACTGAAATTAAAAGGGGAAAAAAAATAGCCCATAATGGCACATCCATGCTGTGGTGTAATTATGTGCATCACCCTTTCTCTGATTAAATGCAATTCAAGCTTCTGTTAAAAAGAAATAAAAATCATAGACAATTACAAACCTCCCTAAAACTCCTACACCTGTTTCTGGTTTATCAACTGCTCCAACCACAATCCTACAGACCTCTGGGGCAAACAGCAGCCCCAGATATGCAATATCTCCATGCTTTATTTGGGGTACTGGTAATTGCAGCATTAAACCCACAGGTATAAATGGGTTTCAAGGCCTCTTTGTGATCTCAAAGGCAGCTTTGTGATCTTATTGTGTTTCTGGAAATGGGAGAAGCTGCTTCATGCCCCCTTCAGGGTTCTGTATCCTCTGTATCTGCAGACCATGTGTGATAAGGGATGTTGGGGTGGCAGTTTTGCTCTTTTCTGGGCCTGGCTTTGTGCCCAGCTCTGTATTAGAACCCCTTACTAATGTGGACACAACTGGATCATCTCCTTTCTCTACAGCAAACCCAGTGATCAGAAATTGAAGCTCTTGCTCAGTGGGTGGTGTGTGTTTGGTGTTTAAGTTAATAGCTTGCATTTTTATATCAATATACTCAATGTAATTATTACTTTGTCTGTAGTCCTTCAAGTTGTCACTAAATTGAAAAATGCCAGTTTTCTGAACGTGGGACAAACCTACTTTGTCTCTTAAATTAATTAGCAGGAGACTACATGAACACTAGAAATAATTTAATAAAGGAGGGACTCCAGATGGCTGAAGGTAGACTCAGGCATTCAGAGCAGTCCCCATCCTGATTGCAATACCATGCACAGCCATACGTCCTGATGCTTTGGGGAATTTGCAGATGAGCTGCACTGCAATCTGCTGGGAGGCAGAATAGTCACAGGGCTTTATTGTCACAGAAAAAACATAATGTCTATTGAAGAAAACTAATTGCTGACAGTTTTTGAGCTGGCTTCAGTGCACGATGCATTTGTTCTGCCCTGTAGATTCTTGTTTCAAAAAATGAAGTACACACATGCAAATAGAAACATATTGCTCCAATCTGCATGGCATTTATGTACAATTTCCCTCCAATGACTCCAAGCTCCCTTTGTCTGTACAGGTGTTTAGCTGGCAGTGGGATTCTTCCAAAGGTTCCCATTCAATGCAGCTCTGGTGAGAGGCCCTGCATTGCACAGCTCAGGTCCTGAATAACAAACTAGTGTGAGAGGCTTGAAATGACATGCTTCAGCACATCCTGCTCTCCTTTCAGGAGGCAGAAGGAGAACACAGTGGTCCACTTTCTCCTTGGGGATGTTCTGGGATGCTGCTCTCACCCGAGAGCAAAGAGACAGCTGTAATTCAGGACTCTGACCCAGAAACACCTGCAAAGGAGAAGGGAATCCCCAAACATCTGTTTCTGATCTCCAGTGGCCACTGTAGCATGGTTTTCTTCACAGTATTTTTCTCCTTTCGTCCTGCTCTTGTTGAGGCTAATCCAGCAGGCAGTGAGTGTCAATATGACCTTCAAGACTTCAAATACCCACTCCTAACTGACTTAAAGGCAAATTACAGCCTGGCTGCAGAGGGCTCACCTGTGTGTTTAAAAGGAGGAGTGTGATAATTCACTTGTGGGGAATTTTGGAAGGAATTTTGAATGAGTTAGAGATGGGATCTCTGAGTTGGTTTTGATGTGGCTTATTTTCTTATCTTCTACATAGGAAGGGTGAGTTCTGCTCACATTGTAACAGCATGGTTCAGAAGGTTACAAGAGCTTTTAAGGATTTATTGACTAATAAAACACTGATAACAAGAGTATTTATGCTTTTGACCCTATCCTTAAATATTTCTTCTTATGGACTCATGCTATAGTGTGAGCTTTCTTAGCCAATCATGTTATGGCACACAAACCTCCAGCACTGCATTCTAAGCTCCTTGTTTACCTTTGTAGCTACTTCTATTTTTTCTGTATCTTAAACTCTAAAACTCTAAACTTTCCTCTTCTTAATGTAAGGTCTCTCTGCTTTAAACTACAAATCCTCATTCTCACTTTTAGCACCTAAGTTTGGAAGCCATTTCCAAGGTCTCAAATCAAATCCTGTATTTAATTTGAAGTCTTGGCTTACAGGCCCAAAGTTCTGAGAGTTCCCTGCATTTTGGATTCCAACAAAGGAGGGTTATGCCATAGACATAATTCAGGCTCCCCCATGAAGAGTAATGACTTGCTGAGAACTCAATATTAGCAATGTATTCTTGGCAAGTCACAGGTGTAGAAAAGTTTGTACTGCAGTTCAGTGGCTTCTCCAGGAAGCAAGGGGATCTGTAGCTTCTGTGAGGTGCTTTTGGGGCTATGCTTTAATTTTTTTACCCCATGAACCCTCATTATTCATTCCCTGCCCAGTGAAAAGCCATTTATCAGTTTTTCAATGCCAGTCTTGGAGCAGTGGAGAGTTCCTGCTGAAGGAAGGGCACCTCATGTGTCACAGACTGGAAGGTCATCAGTCTTGGAAGGGTTGTGAATGTGAGAGAATTCAGCAGCCAGACAAGAGAAAATGTGTTTGCAGTGATTAATTAGCTTTGCCTGCTGTTGGGTTTTGCTGATGAAATGTGCTCCTCTGATTTGATTGCCTTGGCTTGGGCACCCAAGGAAGTCTTGGTTGCCACTGGGCTACCTTTGGCAGTCTGGAAAAAGACTGAATACAAAATTTATATCTGAAATAGAAGCAGTTGTGCATGGATTGATTGAAATGGAGCCTCCTGGGATCTGCAGCCAGAGGAGATAAAATTTTGGGCTCAGAGGAGAGTAAATTTTGGCCCAACAGGGTTGTGAAAGGCTGGGAGCATTCAAAGCTGGGAGACCACACGTGTGAGGTGACCAGAGGTATCAGGGGTGTCTCCAGCTCAGAGAGTTAGAATCACAGAGTAGTTTGGCTTCAAGGGACCTTTAAAGGCCACCTCATCCAGCCCCCTGCCATGAGCAGGGACATCTTCAACGAGCCCAGCGTCCTCAGGGTCCCGTGTGGCCTGACCTCAGACACTCCCAGGGCATCCACCCCCTCTCTGGGCAACCTGTGCCAGAGGTTCATGAAGTAATCCTGACAGAGTAACAGTTTATACCTTCTCCTCGAAGTAAAATAAAGCAAAAACAACAATAACAAGAAGTTTAGACTTTAGAGAAATGATTTCTTTGCAAGATTAATGTAGAGGCTGCATAATGTAACCAGGGGAGTGCTGCCAACACAAGTTTGACAAAAGAATGAGTGTGGATTATAGGAATAAAACTGTTCGACCTCCTCTTGGCATCTGCTATAATCCATCAGACCTCTGGGAAATTCAAATGTATAAGCAACTCCTGGAACAAAACAATCACTATTGCTTTCCTATTTTAAAATTTCACGTGCCTAGTCATGAGGGGAAAAAACAAAAGATCTGAAAATGGTTACAGATCTATCTACAGTGCCTTATTTAGGCAGCTCACGTCTGGGATGGGAGCATTTTAGTGCTGAAAATTGATTTCTGGACAAAATGGGGATCAAAGAGGTAAAAATTGGAACTCAAACCATGTTTTCATCAGCAGCCAGACTTCAGACAGCTGCATGGTGGGAAGGCTTAGCAGCAGCTGAGCTCTGTGCCTTGATGATATGATAAACCTGGCTTTTCAATCAGTGATGGGGGATCAGAAATGCTGTGCCTGCCTGACACAAAGCTCTGATCAGAGAGAGCTTGCTTGGAGGGTTGAAGTTTTGTTTAAAGGAATGTTTATGGATTAACTTTGGAATGGGGACGTTTTGTGCCATGCCTGGAGCTTTGTCAGTGGGCATAAATTTGACAGAAAGGAGCATGAAATTCAGGCTGTGCTCTCTGACTAACCAGAAATATACAGCTGGTGACTCAGGAGCGTTTTTATTTATGTGTTTGCTTTTTTTTTTTTTTTTTTTTTTTTAATAGAGATATTTATAGAGATATTTTTAGGGGGATATTTATTTTTCAAAGACTTGCAAGAAAGCTGGAGCTGTCCAGAGAAGGGTGATGAAGCTTGGGCAGGGTCTAAAAAACACATGAGGAGCAGCTGAGGGTGTTTAGTCTCTATTTCCAGAGATAAATCCTCTGGAAATCCAGAATATTTCCAGAGATAAATCCTCTGGAAATCCAGAGTATTTCCAGGGAGATTGCACACAAACCTTGTGAAAATTTCACAATGTATTGCATAGGCTCTATGACACCTGATTGTCAAAGAAGTTAATTTTATGACAGAAATCAGTGCAAACTATATATATTTATGTACATTGACTGTGCTCCTACATCTACAAGTTTAAGGTCTAGGGACATGGTCCAGTCACAGCCAGGAAAATTCTTTGCAGTGATAATAAGAATCAAAGTTGCCTTCCCAAAGCAACTTTTTTCTTGTAGACAAACATGCAGAAGGAAACAGAAGTTTCAGTTACTTCTGGTTACAGAAGGAAACAAAATGCTGATGGACTGAAGATTCCTAATCTCAGTTATTAAATAAATACCTTATTCAGCTGTTCAAAACATTTACTGTAAGAGTAGTGAGACATATATATTTTTTTTTTAATTCCAGGGAATGTAACTATTTTTTAAGTAGGTGAATGAAATCTGTGGGTGATGAAAAATAACCCCATACAGAAGGACTAGCAGGTGTAATCTAATTATGGTAAAAGTGGTGCAAATTAAAGACTCAGTTGTCTGCTGAAACAACAAGAACCGTGTCTCAGTTTTTTTTTGCTGTGGTTTTGCACAAATAGATGTAAATAACCAGATACCTGGGTGTGAGGCATAATTGCCACACTTTGGATCACGGTGCTGAGTGATCAGGGAGATGTTTCAGCTCCCACTGTGGGACTGGGGGAGCCTAATGAGCTGAGTTAGTTACGTGGTTTCTTGGGGAATTTCCAGCGAAGCTGTTGGTTATTCTATCCCTGACAACTTTATCAATGTCTTTTTATATTGTTGATTGGCCAGATTGTTCCAGCACTTGTCTCCTCTTATGTGCTGCACCTGGCATCTGATGGAGAAAGAGTAAGAAACAGTTTTCTTATCTAGGGAATCCTTATAAATAAAGCAAATTTGGGAAATAATTTGTGCCTTCAAACAGTCTGCTGTGTTCGACCAGCACTTGTGCCTTGCTCTGACAAATGTGATCAATTTATCTGCTGTGCCTGCTCTGTACTGGAAAGGCACTGCCTTTTACATCCACTGTACAAAAAGTGTATATAACCTATAAATATATATAACCTATAAATATCCAACAAATTCCAGAGGGCTGTAATTTAAATCACATGCAGTTTAACAGTACCACTCTAGGCCAAGGTACAAATGCAATTTTAAAAAAGTAAAAATTGTTTATCATGAAACACTACTTGCAGTGCTATTTTTTTTTCACTTGTCAGCCTGGTCTTATTGTTGTTCATGGATTTATAGCAGTGGCAATTTTGCCCTGTATTTTGATTTGCCAAGGTGAGCAGAAATATTCTTCCTTGTTATTGCAAACTTTATAGTAGAGAAACTACAGGTAACTCACCTGATTTCACCTAAAGATATCTCCAAGCAGTTAAGGGAAAATTATGTATTTCTGCAAAGTCATTAAGAGAATACTTTGTTAAAAAGTCACTCTTGCCCAAGTCTTGTTTTTATGGAGCAATTATAATTAGGACTGCTCCAAGTGTCAGCCAGGAGTCAGGGTGCTTCAGGGAAATAAGTCCA
This sequence comes from Vidua chalybeata, assembly GCF_026979565.1. NCBI lineage: Eukaryota > Metazoa > Chordata > Aves > Passeriformes > Viduidae > Vidua > Vidua chalybeata. The sequence continues at coordinate 5,416,990 of NC_071537.1, read as the reverse complement.
ACAAGTTTATTGCTTCCCACTTTGGAGTGATGGCCTGCCTCAGCAACCTGCAGCATGCCAAATAGCTTCTGATGGGATGAAAACTCACATTTAATATGCTGTGACCTTCAGAAGTAATAAAATTTATCACAAATATACATAAACAGCTGTAAAATGCAAATTCACTTCCTCTGTCAAGCAAAATCTCCTGTAATATATTTCTAGTTGGTTTCTTTTACTTGGCTGAAATCAGGTCTAAGATTTATTTGTGGAGTGGCTGAGTTGGTGTCCATTGGCTTTTTTATTGTTTTGTGTATTTTAAACAGCTCAGTTTACACCACTGAACTTCCCAGTTCCATGTTTATTTCTATCAGAAAAAACATAGCTGGGATTTTTTTCCCTTTAATGAGAAATACCTTCTAATGCAGCCTTTATTTTAAATTGAAATCTACTTTGTCATGAGGGGTGGCTAAATATTAAATTGTTGCAGCAGCATGACTTGAGGGGCTGTTTTCATTCCTAGATTAGAGGTTCAGCTCTGCCTGTGACAAAGAGAAGATGCTCCAATGTGTTGGTGCTGCCCATATTAGCAAGGTGTGACTGATGGCCTTTAAGGGATTGGAGGGACCCAGTGCAGAATACCTTTTTTCCACAAGAGTATTTTTGTCTTTCACATTTGCTGACTTAAAGCTTCAGGAGTGCTCTCCTAGGAGATTACCTATAACCTGAGTCATTTTTTTTTACTGACAATCAAAGCAATTTTTCTCTTCCAAAACCCCAGTGCTTTCCCAACATACTTGTCTCTTTCACTGAAAGAAGTCTGAAAATAACAGTTGCAGAGATCCTTGGAGAGAAAAAAAAATTGCAATCATTACTTATGACTGACTTTTTTTGTCTGAAGATGTGTGATATGTTTTATAAGTATTTTATCTTTCAATAGAATAATTTTCACCTGCCTGAATTCACAAGAAGTGACAAAAATATTTTTGTTTGAATACTTCTGGCTGACAGGATTATTCATGAAGGCCTTGGAAGCTTTTCTGAAGCTGTCTTTTTGGTAGTCTTTGCCATTATTCACTAGGGTAAATTAGAATTAAAAACATTAGAGTTTGAGTTTGCCTTCAAATAATTTGTGTTTAATCTTATTGTATTTTATGCTGGAGTTTGCTTTGGCTTGTTATAAAAATATCAATTAATCTTTATCCTTTGTTTTTGAAAGAACCCCCACAACCTGCAAACAGAACTGGAAACTCCAACAAGAATCTTCTTGTCTGTCTAAACCATGTTTTATGACTGGTTTTTTTTTTTAATTAGTCCCAAACTTGGGGCTGACATTAACAGTCTTTTCTCTTCCATTAATGAAAGAAGGCTGTGAAACTTTTAAGCAGGTTTTGGTTTTGTGTTTGAAGACAACTAGAGAAATTTGGGCTTTTAGAGCAATTTGCTACATTGCACATCTCCCTGTCTCTAAAAAAATGTGCAGGCAGTCTTATGCAAGAGTTAATGAATGTAAATTTATAAAAAGCCAGGGTTTCTGTTCTGACCCAAGACTTCTGCTGGAGAAGGTTAATGAATGTAAATTTATAGAAAGCCAGGGTTTCTGTTCTGACCCAAGACTTCTGCGGAGAAGGAGCTTTTTCAGGTGCTCCAGGTGGGACAGGGGAGAGGAGAGCACCTCAACTCTCTTGCTCCATAAATGCTGGGGATGTGAATGCTTGTGTTTATTTAAGTACTGTAGTGTGAATTCCATAAATTTTATCCACTTAAGACTTAAATGAAGCTAACATTTGGAGGAAGCTTCTCTGCCTGAAACACCAATTCTGAAATCTGGTTTCTAACGTGAGGCATCTCTGTAGTCAGTGGAGAAAACCTGACCCTTGAGGAGTCAGTTCATCAGGAATAAGGTGGGGGGAAACTTCATCTGGCTGTGCCTCTCCCCCTGGATTATTTCTGGGGGCTGTGGAAAGAAGGAGGTGATGGAAAAGCACTGGGTTACTGTGGCATTCACATTCTCTGAACAGAGAGAGACGTGATTCTCTCTCAGGATTTTCCTGGGAAGCTGTGAGATGCAGTGAGAAAACTCAGAGAAAGAAAAGGACAATTCTTATCTCTATTCACTGCTCCTGTTATTTAACACAGGTAGAATGTGTTATAGAAATTGTTTGCCAAAAAGTAATTTGTTAATTAGACACCAGTGATAATTGTTTAAAGTAATTAACTAATTAAATCAAAGCTATGTTGTGACTGTCTGGAGATAGTCATGAGTTCTTCTTTGGTATCTTTTTAATATAATGTAGTTCTAATATAATATAGTATAAAATAATAAAAACAATTTATTCAACTTTCTAAACATAAGTCAAAGCACATTATTCCCACACAGGGGGGTTGCACTGCTTTGGTAGGTTGCTGTCTGCAGGCAGTGGAACTAAGAACAAGACCAATTCAGCCCTAAATAAGCAGTTGCAGCTTGACTTCAGTGTGATTTCTGCTGTAGCCATCACTCAGGAGCCTGATGTGCAGGTCAGATCTGATGCTGAATATGCAGTCACTGGCATCATAATGTTTCTTCCTGGTTTTCTACTGCAGCTGTTATCAAATTACTGAATTTTCTACCTCTGTCTGACTGCTGTCAAGGGGAACAGTCTGCCTGCAGTGATTGATGGCAGCTTTTCCCATCACTGCTGCCTTCTGATTTCACTTTCCAGGCATATCTACATCAAATTTTATTATAAAAGATTCCTGCTTTGTAATTTCATTATACAGAGAGAAGGAAGAATTAAAAGCATAAACACTTTTGTAATAAAGCAATATGTAGATTTCCAGATTCATGTTCTGGAATGCTCACTGACTTAAAAGAAAAACACAGTGCTTGAGGCAGAAAAAGGCAGCCCTGGAATGATGAGTTTAGGCTCTGGAGAATCCAGCTGGGTCCTCTGCCAGTGCAAACAGGCAATCAGAAAAATATCTGCCCCAAAGGGCTTCAGATTTATAGACAACACAGGCAAGCTGTGCATTAGGAAAAAGTCTGAGGGGATGTGACAGAGAAGTGACAGAGCCAGGAAATGGTGGCACTTGGACCTTTGTGCAACTTGTGGTGGCCTGGCCCCAGCTCCAGGCAGGCAGCACATGTGCTGTCCCCAAGCCTCTGCTTCTCCCAGCTCAAAAGATTTTCTTGTGGGAAATGGAGGGCCTGGAGCAGCAGGATGGGTCTGGGACTTCCCTGTGTCCCAGAGATCCTTGGAGAGAAAAAAAAGTGTAATCATAACTTACAACTGACTTTTTTTGTCTGAAGATGTGTATGATGTGTTTTATGAGTATTTTATCTTTCAATAAAATGATTTTCAGCTGCCTGAATTCACAAGAAAAGACAAAAATTTTTGTTTGCTTAGATTTTTGAATACTTCTGGCTGACAGGATTATTCATGAAGGCCTTGGAAGCTTTTCTGAAGCTGTCTTTTGGTAGGCTTTGCCATTATTCACTAGGGTAAATTAGAATTAAAAACATTAGAGTTTGAGTTTGCCTTCAAATAATTTGTGTTTAATCTTATTGTATTTTATGCTGGAGTTTGCTTTGGCTTGTTATAAAAGTATCAGCTAGTCTTTATCCTTTGCTTTTGAAAGAACCTTGGAAGCTTTCTGAAGCTGCCCTGTGAGTTCACCCCTGCACCCAGCTGAGCTCAGCTGTGTGTGCCCTTAGCAGACATGACCAATGTGGGAACTGGGTTTATAGAAAACTCTCAAAGCCTGACAGAAGGCTCACCCAGTGTGCATCTGTGTGCAAACCTTGAGGCAAGAAATGCTGACTTAGAAATGCCCTGGAATAGGACAGACATTGCTGAGAGAGAAATGGAGCTAGAAACAAGTTTCAAAGGATGGCCTTCAAATAAGACTGGATACTTTGGAGAAACAGAACTGTGGAAGATGAATTTTGGTAGGACCCATGAGGGGTAATTTTAGGTGATTGGTTTTAAGGCATTTACAGCATGGTGTGGCAAAAAGCTGACAGGCCAAGAAATGCTTATAATGTGTTGTAATTAAGAAATAATTAGCTTCTGATTGTGATGGTGTGAATTATAACATCTGTATTGTCTCACCCTTCACATGAGACTGAAAATGGAATAGGAGTTTTTAAAACACCTCTCAGCTGCCCCATCCCTGGGTCAGGAAAGGGCTTGGTCTGACAGACCATGATCACATATTTGGTTCTCCAAGCTGCCTCGCTTGTGCAGGAGCCCCCAGACCCTGCCCAGCACTGGGGCTCAGCAGCTTTGCCCACTCCCCCTCCAGAGCTCCACTCCAGGGAGCTTTTCCTCAAGCCCCCTGCAGCTGCATCAGAAATGCCAGGAAAGGATGGAATCAAGCAACAGAAAATAGAGTAGATTTGTGGAAACAAAGTCAAATAACATATAGCCTGGGATTTCTAAGGAGATTTGAAGTATAAACTTGGCCAGCTTTCCATGAAATGTGAGATTTAGCGCTTCAGCTCCTTGAAGCTGTTTTTTTTTTTAAAGTTGTAAGTGAAAAGAATGAAAGAACTTTAGAAATCAAGTGATAAGTGTTGTGTGGCCCAATGCAGAATGGGAAAATCTGACCCTGTAGAGGATCTCTGGCCTCTTCTGGGGGGTGTGGGAGGGCTGGGGCTCATGATATTCACACTGGCCTGTGATAAACAGTGACCCCAAAGCAGAGCCAGGAGTGCTGTCAGTGCCATGCTGTGCCCAGCACTTTGGATTCTGACTTCTATCATGTACCCAGTCCTGAACTGAGAATTGTAAAACACTTCAATAATTAATTTTGGTGGGTTTCTTTGGGTTATTGGGATTTTTTTTTTCTTTTGGAGGGGCTTGAGATTTTTTTGTTGTTTTTATGGTTTTGGGGTTTTTTTCTTTCTATGCCATAGGAAACAGTATTGATGACTTGGATATATGCACTACAAGCATGTTAGTCCCAGCTCATTTGCTGTCAGTAAATTGCCTCCTTGTTGAAGAAGAATGATGATGACTCAAATTATAGTTGATGTTGCATAACAAATAAATGTCATAGAGGAGCTTTGGCTATGATGTTGAATTTAAGTGTAATCACTTAATGATGGTGATATGTGAAGAAGTCAAGGGGAAATTTTTTAATGGTACAAAGAAATTAGCTACAAGCACAGATCAGTTTTAATACAGGAAGAAAGTTATTTTACCTATGAAACTAACTCAGACTTGCCATGTACCTTAGCCAAGCTGCCTTTTGCATGATGTGTGATAAAAACTTTGCTAACCTGAGCCAAACTACTTATTTATGCAGTTCAATATATATTTCTTGTATTTATTATTTTTTGTATTTTTGTTGTGTTAAAAAACCCCCAATTTTTTCCTACCTAACCAGATTCTACTTTAATTTCTTTTTACACTTTTATGAGCATAACAACTTGACTTTATCCAGTTCTCTATGATGGTTGAGCATCAGGAGCAGCTGGGATAGGGTTACCGCACTTATATTTTAAGAAGTATCTTGTAAAAAACTGCGTGGAACAGTCTTGTGCCAATAGAGTAAAAAAACCCTAAACTTTAAAGCCAAAAAAGTGAGTACTATGTCTGTAAATCCCATGCCTCTGGGTGGTGCTGAGAGGTGCCTGAGGGCTCACAGGAGGGTTAGTAGAATGTTAATCTGTGATCCTGGAAGATGATTTAATCTTGTAAAGGACCACAACCTCTCAAACAAGCTGTTCTTGAGAGTCCCAAGACTGCAACTTTAATTCCTTAAACAAAATGAAGATTCTTACAGAGCAATCTGGTTTAAGCAGCTGAGGATTTTAATAAATAAAATTTGTTCCTTAGTCTTGTGATGCAGCTATCATGGCATTTAGAAATGGGCCTTTAATGACACATTGTGTCTTAACACTCCTAAATATTGAGTGAGAAGGGCATCAGTGCACTGATCTGACTGTCAGACACCTCTGACTAAATGCGTCCTTAAATTAGGTGACCTCATACATTAGCAAGGTTTATTTCTGCAGCTAAATTCACAGCTCATTTGTTTACCACTCAAAGAAAAGGGAGGAAAAAAAAAAATCTAGTTTTTCTTTTTTTCTTTTAAAGGAATCCTGGCTTGTTGACCAAGTTGTGTGTGTTTCTTCCCAAATAAGTGTTTAGTCACTGAGGTGGGACTGACAGAATAATAGTATTCATCTGAATAAGCCACTTGAATTTATTCTATTTTGTGGTGATAAAATACCCATATTCATTTACTTGTTTGCAGTTTCTATGAAATAATGTCTTTCTTCCAATGCCAATCAGCAAAGCATGCAAATAATATCAGTGCATGGAATTAGCCCTGACCAAGAGGAAACAGTGTGTAGTCTGTTGTACAAATAGACTGATTCCTTCCTTCCTATTTTTTTTCCCCAGCTCCCTTTAAGATGAAATTCTGTGAAGTATTAAACACACAGGGCTTATTCACTTGTTTGTGTTGGGTAAGTGAATTCAGGGCTTGTGGGAGATGCCAGATGGGCTCTGGGAGAGACAGAAGGTCTCTGTGTCTCCACCAAGCAGCAGCAGTGTTTGTTTCCCAAATTGTGCTGCCAAGTGCCTCAAACCTGACCCACAGGTAGGAGGCTGATTTTGATACCCCTTCCATCCGTATTTAATGGATGAATATTAATGGCCTGAATACTCCATTTCTTCCTGGTGTGCTACTGCTCAGCATGGAGGTTTAGATGCTGCTCATCTTCAACCATCCTTTGAGACAAACATACCCTGCTCTCCAGAAAAGCAATGATTATGCTCCCTGGGCTGCTAAAAAAAAAAAAAAAAAAACAACCTAAATCCCCAAACAAAAACATATCCAGAAGGAAAAAGCCCCATAATGAATTTCCCTTTCAATCCTGAGTGGTTGAAAACAACATGCATCAAACTTTGAGTTTCTGGTAACTTTTCCTGTTTCATATTTCTGTTGTTGATAAGTAAAGGGATTCATTTCATAAATTTATTCTGTTGTAGCCTGGTGCAGTGGGAAAACAAAAGTCTGTATCAATTTAAGACTGAAATTTCTTCTTGGGTTAGTAAAAACTTTCCAAACCACAATATTCCTAATTAGAGAGTTCTTTGTGGACTATACAGGGTCAGGGTACTGGCTGATTTCAGTTTAAGCCATAGTTTAGTTGAATTTGTTCTCCAGTTGTCATCAGTTGAAAAAGTTCAATGAATGTGGGTGAAATTGAGAGCTCCACTGCATTTTCCTGAAGAATAAATATATAAATATTTGCAGTGATTCTGGTTTGTTGCTGCATATTTTGTGCAGCCCATTTAACAAAGCTTAGCAGAGTGGATTTGCTTTTGACATTGTGACTTGCTAAATTTATCATGAAAATGAAATGCCAGCAGGAAAATTTCTCAGGTTCTGCTTTTTGCTGATTTTCATAATGTTTAAGTTTGAAGGAAGATGATTAATTTGGATATTTGGGCAGAAAACAAAAGCTGCAAGGGAAACAAATTAGATTACATGAAGGGAAATGGAGGGCAGCTTTATTTCAGACAGAACAGAAATTGTAATTATGTATTGTTTTATCTATTCCATGGCAAAAGACTTTCTGAATAATCACAGCAGGATATCAATCATTGCAGGTATTACGACCCAAACTTAGCAGTTTTCTTTCTGGAATATGCCTTCTTAGATAATCCTTGTAAAAACCAACTATAGGATGCCTACTAGCATTCTAAAAGGATTGATATGTGAGTGTGTGTAGGAAGTCAGCTGAGTTTGCAGCAAATTCCTTAATTAATACATAGATTTTTTTTTTCCTATAGTTACTCAGAAAAATGTCTGTGTTCTTCATGGGAACACCTGAAATCAATCATAGTCAGGGAATGGTTTGGGTTTGAAGGAACCTTTAAAGATCCTTAAAGTTCTAACCCTCCTGCCCTGAATTTGGAAGGGGTTAATCCTTTGCAGCCCACTGTGAATAGTTTAGGCTTAAGGGTTTTTTGGTTTTTTTCTGTCTTCAGTGCACAAGCTCATATGAAATTATAGAAGCAAAGCAATATATTGACTTCCCTCTGAGTACAGAGCTTTGAAATAAGCTTTTGCAACCACATGGCTCAGCCAGCAGAACTCAAACAATAGAGACATCTTGGGCTGCTAGATCAGTGTCTCATACTAATGAAGCTTCTGTTTGAAATAGTATGAGAGTGAATCCTAAATATCAATCTGTTTGTCTTTAGGCTGGACAAAGGTAGTGTTAAACATTCATCCTTCCTGTCTCTCACTTTGGTGTTTAGTTCTTTCTGTTAATTATTGTTTCAGTCTTGTTAATTATTATTTCAGTCTTGCAAGGTCCTGAAGCTGCAGTTGGTTTGGTTGCACAGTGTAAGAGAGGGAAAGAATCAGCCCTGAGATGCACTTTCCCTGCTGTCCCCAGAGCAGAAAAAAATTGAAGAATTAAAGGGTGTGGAGGAATGAAAGTGAATCAGGGGGAAAGGAGAAATGAGGGAGCACTGTCTGTGTCCTGAGGGGACCTGCTCAGAATTCTTCTGACAAAGCCAAATTTCAGCCCCAAATACCTGTTTGAAATGTTTTTGTTTTGAGGCACTGTGATCTCAAATAAAGCTCCAAATCCAGGGAAGGACTCTGCTTTCCAGACAGAAGTCTTGACAAACCTTGGGAGAGGCTTGGTGCTTATCCCATTATCTCATCCTGGGGATCTGGATGGGGTTTTGGCTGAACAGAACACACTGGATCTGCCTGAGAGGGAGTTAATTTTCCCCTCTGCAGCCCTCTCACAGTGCCATGGTGAGAGCTGGGGAGTGCCAGTGTTTGGGAGCAGCGTCAAGGCTCTCCCTCCAACATTCCTCTCTTGGGGGTGGACAGAATCCTGGGAAGGGACACAGGCAGGACAGCTGACCCAAACTGACCAAAGGATTTACCTTATCACAGGATATCTGCTCAGCAATGGCAGCTAGGAGTAGGGGAGTGTGTGTGTGTTCATTATTACAACATTTGTCTTCTGGAGCGATTGCTACGGGCACTGCAGCACCTCCTTCCTGGGAATTGGCTAGACATTGCCTGCTGCTGAGGAGTGGAGAATAAATCTTCTGTTTTCCTCTGCTCCTCTGCACTGGTTTTGCTTTATTAAACTGCCTTTGTCATGACTCATGAGGGTTTTTTCTTTTTTTCCATCTTATTTTCTCTGTCTTGCTGAGGAGGGAAGTGATAGAGCAGCTTGGTGGGCAACCATCAGCCAGCCAAGGTCAACCCACCACACAGAAAAGCTGAAAAGAATGGGGGGAAAAATAACCATTTTAACTTGTGCTGTAATGAGACTTTAACCCCCTTGAAACCTCAAATTAGAGGCAAGCCTGCTTCTCCTGCCTGCCCTTGTCACCTTAAAGCCTACATCATTAGTGCTCTGTTCTCCAAGTACAGGTGCAATGCCCTGGAAAGGAAGGTTTAAGGAATGTGCTGCTGCCAGAGCTGCTGTGACCTGTTGTGCCTGCAGGGCTGTGTGTGAATGTCCCTGCCCTGTCTCCATGAGCTGCACAGAGCAGCTGAAGCTGTGCTGCCCCACTCGCCAAACCTTTGCTTCACAGCTTGCCTGAGGACACACACAAATGATCCTGCTGCAAATAGGAGCAGGGATCAAGGACTTGCTGCTTTAAAAGGAGCAGAGGCAAGACCCTACAGCCTGCCATGAGCATGGAACTGTGGAGGTTGAAGTGGTATGAACTCTGATCCTAACCTAGGGACCGTGTTTCTGCTGGCACTGAAGAAAAAGCCATAAAAACCACCCAGACCCACGTTATATTTTCCAGGCAGCCCATGTGCATACAGACCACATGTAATCCACTGCAGGTCAATGCCCATGGGTTCTGATGGCTCTGGTAGGGAGCTGCAGCCCAGCTGCACCTCGAGGCAGGCTCTGTGTATGCCTGTGGCTCACAGCTCTGCTCGGTGCAGTTGGTTCAGAGACAAATGTTCCATCCACTCCCTCGCTGCCAGTGTGAGCAGTGACAGTACAGCACTGGCTCGGGGGCTCTCTCAGAGCTGGAGATGTAACTCTTCCCTTGTCTCACACAGCATTGTTGTTCCTGCTGGTGCAGATTTATGGGGTGTGTGAGGCAGTCTAAGAACCTGTAGAATAACCTGGGGAGGGAGCTTAGCTCTGGTGCAGCCTGTGGTGGGGGCTGTGCCACGAGGTGTGACAAGAGCGGGATTATGACTGTGGCATGACACTGCACCATTGACCCCTCTGGTGTAAATGGAGCCAGCATTGAGTCAGCCAGCAGGTGAGCCTGTGGAAAAAAGCCCCTTCATGTCTTTGGGATGGAGTGCTGGCCATAATGAAGTTTGCTCACAGGAGCTCTGCAAGCACTGACTGCTTTAATGTGCATCAAGGGCTTTGGAGATGGAAATGTCGGCATAAATCCTGAGGCTGTTGATGGTGACAATACTGGTTTAGAACCTGGGTGGAATTAGGGACTTTTTTCTTGGGATAATGGACTCATTTTGCTTTATTGCTCTGTCAGGCTTTACCCTTCGGCATCGCTACGCTGTAGCTCATAACTAGAATTACAGCATCCACAGCAGTAACTATTATTTCCTCAGTTCCCACTGGATAAAGTCTGTGTAATGGCCTCTGAGGATAATGTTTCTCCCAAAACCTGTGTATTGCCAGTTTACACAAAATTGGGTCTAAACACTGTGGATTTTTCAGATTGTTAAAACACAAATCCTTTTGAATGCAATGAGATGGGAATTTAATGGCAGAAAACTTCAACTTTTCAGCTTTTTATACAGTGTTAATTGTCTTAGCTGAGGCAGTGCCAAATCTATCTATATGTATTTAAAACAACCTACTAACATTTAATTGCTTTTGCTGGACCTTAGACACCTCCTAGTTTGAAATCCTTCCATCTCTCCAAAATCTGTAAATCAAGAAAGATAAAGCAGGATGCCAAAAATCACTCTTCAATGCAAAAATGAATTGAAAGGAAAGGAGCAGGGCAAGAAGAAAATGTTAACTGTTGTTAGTTAGAGATGGCAAGGCAAGCCCATGAGCTGGATGTTGGTGTCCCTGGGTGCTGCTGGCAGGGGAGCAGAGCTTGAGGGCAGCACCCGGAGCAGACAAATGTGTGAGCAAGTTGTGCATCCTCTCTTACTGCCTTCCTAGGGGAGAAAAGGATGGGGTTATCACAAAAGGTGCTTTGCTCCATTTTAGAATTTACTTCACTCAAAATGCAACACAGATTTTTGAGCTTTTTTTTTTTTGAATAAGCTGTAAAACGTCACAGGGGCCCTTTTGACTTGCACAAATGCTGTGGACAGCATGAAACCAGTTGGTATTTGGGTTTTTTTTGCCATGTTGGTGTTTTTTGTTTGTTTGTTAAACATCTCTGTGACTTCAGACAACATACTTCAACTATCTGTATCTCCCCTCTTTGATCTACTTTATTAGGACACACAAACTTTAGTGAGCTTGATGCTGTGCTAATGAAATCATAACAATATTTCCTCATGTTAATTTAACTGGACTATTTTTTTTTTTTTGGTCCAAAAGTTAATGCAAAATCAATTAAAGCAGGTTATTGCTATTTAGCAATCCTACTAATTATCCCATTGCTGTGTAAAGTAGATACAAAAGTTCCTTTCTACTCCATCAGAATTCATTGTGTTTTAATTTACTGGAACATTACAGCAAATATAGTAGTTTTTAGATTCTGAGGAATCAGAGAAATTCTCAGACCTCCACTTTTCAACACACATCACTCAATTCAACTTACAGTGACAGCTGTGCATTTCTGTATTGGGAAATATATTTGAAGCATTTGGGGAATAGCTTACAGAGTTTTTTAAAGCCATGCCTGTTATTTATTTATTTATTTATTTCAGGTCTCAACAAAATTCCAGGTTTTCTAGTAGAGCATGTTGGTTTGACAGTGACTAACAGTGTACCTAAATTTATTTCTGTCTCTGTTTCACACAGAAATAAAGTATTTCCCAGGGCGATCTGTCACCTGCCTTCTTTCTGCTCCCAGGATTCAGTCTTGCCTTCTCTTTCCCCACTTTTGGGTCCCTGCTGATCACAGAGGGGTTGTGCCTGGGTCTGAGCACTCTGCAGGCTTGGGGAGATAAGAAATTTGTCCTTGGTGTTTCACAGACCTGGGTGAAAACCAAACTCTTCCCAGAGTTGGTGTTCTGGTGGGAGCTCAGCAATGAGGTTGACTCTGTAGCCATGGCCAGGAGTGCTTTGCACTCCTTTTGATGTTGATGTGCTCAGATAGAGCATCCCTGACCCACTGCTATTAACAGATTTCCCTTTTTTTTTGGGCCTCTTCTGGGCTTTTCACTTGACATTCTCAAACTGTGCAACAGAGAAGGTGAGAGTTGCAGCACTCAGGGTACTTGTTCCAGGCAATTGCCATGCAGCAGTGTTTGTGGAGCTTCAATGTCAAGCATTTTAATAATCTCAGCTTGGCTGACCAGGATTTAATTATTAATAAAAAGAACAACATTCCACAACTGTAAGCCCAACATGTGCATGAAAAAAAATATTGCTGTTTTTATTCATTATCAGTCCTGCTTAGCATTCCAGGGTTTAAAGGTCAATGAAGAGTCTGATCTCATTAGATCCATAATAAAATTTTGAGGAAATAGATATTCCCTGTCATGTAGTCTAAGGGAAGGTGCCTTGTGCCATGTTCTTGGTTGTTGTTACACATAACCAAAATATTGATGTCAGTTATTGCAATGCCAAACCTGCATTTGTTAATATCTCAGATAGGTCTGGTTTATAAGCATGTTCATTTGGTTGGATAAGGTTTTTTACAGCTCTGGGGTTGTTTGTGTAAACCAGAGCACCCGGGTGAGGGCACCTCTGCCCAGGACATGCAGAGATGGTGATCAGGATCCACCATCCAGCCTAAATTGATTTATTTATGGCTTCTCTTGTAACTGTGGCAGGGAACATTCTAGAACAGCAAAATTCAGCAAAGCAAGACATCCTCAAAGGAGAGCTTTGCTGAGATCAGTGGCAGGAAAAGTATTCCATGGATAAATCAAAAAACAATTGCCACAATTGCTATGGATTGTGCAGAAGTTCCTCAGTTGTTCCCAGCACTGGCTCCATGTGAAGTTTTCCACACAAGACCAGGCTTGTGGCCTAGGAAAAAGCCTCTTCCAACTTTTTTCACTTAATAAATGTGGAAGTACAGAACAAGATGGTGGATGCAGGAAGAGCAGAGTGTGCCACAATATTATAAATGGTCATTTCTACAGAGTACTTCATTGTGACACATTTATTAGTGTTGTTTTCCAGAGGCTGCCCATAGTTAAAATCTTATATCCTGGGGACAAAGCTTTGCACGTTGCCAGCCACATACGGCTCATCGTGGAAACAAATAGCAATGGAGTTCAAAAAGGCATTTTTTTCCTGCAACCACTGATGCCTCAAACCATGGAAATATATTTTCAGTACTTGCTCTCTGCAGTTCATAATTACCCAACATATGCAGAGTGGTGGGAGTTTCTTTGCACAGCAGTGGAGAGTTTCCAGCAGAAGCAATTCAATTGTTAAGCACCAACAGGAGAGATGAAAACCAGACACGACCCCTTCCTTGTGGTATTGGCCTACTCTGTGCTGGACTCTCACTTGAACCCAAAATTTTGGGACTCCAGGAGTTATATATCAACAGGGACTACATAACACATCTAAGGGAAAATAACTTTAAGTTATTATCACTCTGTGCCCCCCACTGGAACAGACAATACAACTTTCAAATTATTTTGTGTAATAAACCACAGAGTTCCTGTTCAAGAGCTGTTGATCATCTCAGCTGCTCATCTTCCTGCTACCCCTGGGCTTAAAAGAGACTTTTTTTTTCCTCCCTGGTTTATGACACAGATTTTTACCAAATCTCCAATGCTCAAATCAAAAGAAAATGCAATATTTGAGTAGAGGGGGGAGTGGAAGAGGGATGACACATACAATATATTTGCCACTCCTGTGCTCTTCAGCCACCTTGAGATATTTGCATCTGCTTCTTCACCTGTATCTTACTTTGGTATCTAAATATTTTGTATAAAAAATTGAAGTGAAATATTCTTGTGTCAAACCAAAGGAAGATGGTTTGAAGCCCCTGGTGGGCTTCTCAGCACATGTTCAGTGCTGGTACCACCAGTGAGCCTCTTGCTCTGTCTGAGGGCATTTCTCCCTTTGCTGCTCCCCCTCCACATGAGGAAGTGATTCCTGTTTGCTCCATTTTCACCTCCTGGCGAGTACAACACCCCTGACTTGGCTCTTCCACGATGTCATGGAACCAGGGAATCATTTAGTTTGGAAAAGCCCTGTAGGATGTGTCTCCTCCTCCTGCTAACATTGTTTTTCCATGGGGACAATGCTGGTGTGAGAAGTCCCCTATCATAGGGGCAGCTCAAAAAAATGGAAGGTGGAGTTCTGAACCATGATATTGAACTGTGTTTTGAAGTCACTGCATAAAATCCAGGTAATCCCTAAAGAGATAGGTGATGAGAAAACAGAATAAATTTTCATTACATTTCTACACCCAAGGTAGTACTAAACAGGATGGGAATTACCCTATGGAAAGAAGAGCAGAAAATATAACAAAATCACTTTTTTTAACCAGTTAAAGTGGCTAAAGATGGCCACTGGCTTGTCCCATGCATGTCTGAGTAAAACCTTTTTAAACTGTTTTTCCTTCTCTGTCCAGGCTGAAGTTCCAATCTTAATCTACATTTTACAACCTCAGGCAAATATCTTTATGCATTTTTCCCATGGCTTTGTAATTTTTCAGTGACCTTGTAAATGTCTTCACTTACTTTGTGCTTTTTAAAACCTCTCTCTAAATCTCTTCTTTGTTACATTGTCTTATATTTTTTTAATGAACTCATGGAATTTAGCTTTGAGGCTGATAGGCAGGGAAATAGAAATGGGACCAAATTACACAGCTGTTGACTGCTTTCCTAGGACTTGCCCACTTTTGCTTGTAAAAATTCTAAAATTTCTCTCCCAGTGATAACTTTTAATAGAGAAGAGACTAGATTCAGAATGTATCTGTTAAAAACATAGCTATAACACAATTGATTTGGTTTTTATTTTCACATCTCTTTAGATTTTTTTCTTCTCAAGTTGATCTTCAGGTTAACTATTTTATTTTAATCTAGATAATATAAATGTTGATGGTTCTTAGTGGAGCTACTTTTTTTCGTGAGGCAGGTCCTCAAATGCTGTAACCCAGGGTAGATGTGACAGTGAGGAGCTTAAATGTGAGATGTCATTCACTTTCCCTCTAAAGACAGAAGTTAAACAACCCAGAATTATTCCTGTTGTAGTTTAGTACTTAATTTTCTGTTTACATAAAGACTTTTTCAATGCATTCATTCATTTTGTCATTGTGGAACAAGGTGTGCAGTACATACAATAAATCCCATGCAGCAGGTGGGTACATCCATGAATAAACAAAAGAACAAAATCACCCTGTAGAAAGATGTAAAATCTCCCAAATATTTTTTATTATTATTTTTTATTTAATATTTTGTTAGCTGCAAAAGAAGTTCAGGCTTGACCATACTAAATTGCCTTTTTAGTCAATCCTTTAGACTTACAGTGGTATCATAGAATAGATGTTAGTATTGAATGTTTTAAGCTCCATGTAGTTAATTAGCACTAAGCATTTTCAGGGGTCTCTAGGAGAAGAATATTTTCTGCCCAAATAGGGGAAAGAGCTCTGAGCTCAGAGGTCCTGTGCTCCTGCAGCAGGGAAGGGGTGACAGGATAGTGGTTGTGTATTATTTTGTTGTTTTAAACTTGGGAACTTGGGGTTATTTTTTTTTTTATTGAAGCTGTGGCTCTTTGCATCACTTTTCGTGGCTGTGCAGATCTAGTCTGCCTTAGAGCAGTGATTTTCTGGGCTTCAGAGAACTCTTGTGTAAGTGGAAAGAGAGGATGAATAAACACACTGGTTAGCCAGCCAAGATAAAGTGCAGGTCTGCTCTTGCATGGCATCTAGCTCTCTGTATTTATAAAGAACCATTTCAAGTTGCTTTAGGTTCCTCAGAGGAAGAAGAGGAATTTCTTTGGGGAGAGATAAATACTTCAAGAGAAAAATATCCTTTTCTTACCATTATCTAGATCATAGTTTCCAGTGAGAACTCTAAGTAAAAAATTGCAGGTGTTTATTCTAAAGAGTTCTGTGCATCAAATGCTTTGATAAAGACATGACAGCAGTCATTAGGATTGTTGTTCTTGTCAGAACTCGGGATGAAGTTTTCAAAAGTAGTCAGCCTCCTTGTTCTGCTCTATTTTGGTGCAAATTAGGATAAAAGCTGAATATCCAGATAGATCTGAATGCTTAAAAAGGAGCTGGCAGCCCCCAAACCCTTCCAGCAAATATTTGTCTGTGTGTTTAGCAACCCTCAGCCAGTTCTGTCCGTCTATGTCTTGATGGGCAATTTTTAATATGAACTTGAGCTTGATGGTGAACTGCCTCTTCCTGTGAACCTTAAATTGATGTCACCAGTTCTTACACTGAAGACACTGTGCACAAACAGCCCCATTCTCTTTGGAATTCCTGGTTTTCCTCCTTTTCTTGCATTCTTTTGCTATATCTGCCCTGAGCATCTCTACCCCAGGATGACCATTCCAAGCCTGCTGAGCTTGGCTGCTTCCAAGCCATTCTAGACCTCAGCTGATATTTCTTTTTTTTTTCTCCTTTTTGACCTTTTACATTTCTCTTATTAATAGGGAGATGCAGAAAGATGCAGACTTTTCTCTGAGATTAGCAAATAGGTAAATTTTTGGAGGATCTTTCTCCTTCTGCTCCTTCTTAGAGGCTCCTTCTGCATTTTAGGCTGTCAGATACTTGTCAGGCTTATGTTTGCACCTCCCTGCTAATTACTGAATAATAATTTATCTACATATTAACTACCACATTCTTGTCTGATTTCAATGGCTTTATTGCCACTTCTGTTTTATGGATGACTCTTCATTAGGATCTGGATAGAGATATCACTGTAGGGCACTTTCTAGTGCTGTATTTCCAAAAATAAAACGGAACCATTTCAAACGGTGTTAGGACTCGAGGGTGTGTGTGTGAAAATCTTTGGAAAAGCAGAATGCCATTTTTAAAATGCAAAGTGTTTTTAGTACTTTAGCAAAGTATTTATCACATTTCAGGTGTGGGTAGGAGGTTCATGTATATGTGTAGTCTTCTCAGCTCCTGAAAACTAATGGTTATAGATCAACGTAACCCTTTAAATGTTATTTTCATTAACAAAAGAGAAAAATTGGAAGTATTTTTCATGGAATTTGTGAAAGAGATGTTTACTTGTAAATTTTTGGAACAGATGCATTGATTTTGCTTTAAGTGTATTTCTTTTTTATCACATTCTTCTCTTTTCATTTTTGCTACTAGGAAAAAAAAAAGCTTCCTGAAATGAGAAAGGGAGCAGGGGAAATGTGACATAATGTAATTTTTTAATCTCTTTTTTTTTTTTTTTTTTTTTAATGAAGGATTTATTGTGATTTTTTTTAAAGCAGCCTGCTTTTCAGTGAGATGCTCAAATGAGCTTTTGTTTATCTTTAATATAGAACTTAAAATTATTGCAATCAGCCTTTGAATGCCCAGGCTGACCAGGCACTGTGATTTTGGGAAGCTCAGGGGGACTGAAGGACGTGCCTGAGAGAGAACACTTGAGCTGTGTCTAATTCCAGCCCTTCTGGAGGGCTCTGCAAGGAGCTGCAGTGTGATTTCTGGCACTCTTTTCATGTGGTTCTCAGCAATTGTTCCTGCTATTCTTCCTGATAATGCTCACAGGGAGCAGTGGGGTGTCCTGGGGACCTGCTGTGGGGCAGATGCTGGATTTTAGCCACTGCCTCTGCCAACAATCAGTCCCTTTCACTGTCCCTTGCTTTGAAACGTCAGGCAGGGCACTGGAGGTTGAACTGTACAATTTGTGCTCCTAAAATGCATAAATGTGCTTCTTTTCCTCCTTTTAGTCTTTATACCCTTTAGGACTTGCTTTTAAAAGAGTGGTCAGATTAAGGCAAGATTCTGGCACCGAAACCACTCCTTTTGGGGTATTCAGTTCAAAATTAACTAATTAGGACCACTGATTCTTCAGTGTGAAAAGTTTTTATGGAAATGTGTTACTTTTGGCTAAACTTTGGATAAAGGTATCCCTGGCCTAGAATGATCAGATTTTGGGTATGTCCACAGCAATAAATGTATTTTCATTTACCAGGAAAGCAAAAGGAGGATCTCCTCAGTTTCTTATATCTTTTGCTGACCTTGAATAGGTTAATTTTGAAGGGAATTGGAGCTATGAGAAGCAGAAATTTGATAATATCATAGAACCATGGAATGGTTTAGGTTGGGAGGTTCCCTAAAGATCATCTCCTTCCAACCCCTTGCCACGGGCAGGGACACTTTCCACTATCCCAGGTTCCTCCAAGGCCCATCCAACCTGACCTTGAATGCTTCCAGGGATGGAACAGAACATATTTAAACATATTTCCACATATTTTAAATGTATTTCCATAAAATATTTCATCACAAATTAGAGAAAGAAACAGAATTTTATGTAGCAGGCTTGCTGCCAGGCTGTTTCCAGCTCAGCCTACATTTAACCCTTTTTATTGCTGAACAATTTAGTGGATTGTGCAGTGAGTAGGCAGGTGCTGGGCTTTTGAAGCTCTTCCTTCACACAAAACTTTTATTTTCCTGTTGTGATCTGGGTAAGAGCCCAGTTCCCACATTTAATAAATGAGTGACCAGGTACCAGGCACAAGGAGAGGACTGATCCCCCCTTTCTTGAGTCACACTGCCTGATGTTATGTGGGTTGGCTGCTGCTCACGCTCCCTGTCCTGGAAGATTTAAACCCTGTTTGCAGGACTGTAAACCTCAGAAGAAAGCAAACATGAGGGATGAAGTGAGAGAGCTAAAATCACCTTGAGAAATGGTGCTCCATTTCAATCACAGCTGGCTTTGCTCTTATGGTAATAGAGCTGCTTGCAGGGGTTGGGCTGTAATGAAGTTTTGTGCTGTAGACAAGGGAATCTGATGTAATCAGATTGATGGAACAAAACCAGAAATTCAAGGGAAGAGGCAATTAATCCTTCACTTAAAGACATTCAGATCAGCAAGACTTCTCCTGTTAAGGACACAAATAAGTCTTAATGTGGACTTCATGATAGGTAACTCCTGCAGAGGCATCTGTCAACTGTGTGTAATGGTAATTTGCAACTCCCTGAGGAGTTTGAGACAACAGCTGACAATTTCTCAAATTTTTTTGCTGCTAGCATTCACAGCAGGGTTAGCCTCTTGCTCAAGAAGTGGGCCTGGCCCTTTAGAAGATTGGTATCACTCTAATTTTCTGCTGTTCTGAAGAAGATAAAAAGTTGGCTTGAAAAAAGGTTGGCTTTAAGAAATGATACATTGGAAAACTCCAAGCTTATGAAAAATTGTACATCAAGCTCGTGGTCCAATTGTGCAAATAAAAAAAGGGCTAATCTGTAATTAGAGTTGCTTAATCAGAATAAGAGCACTCTCATTAGGACCTCATTCAGAGTACTCATGCTTTGAGACAGATCTTAAAGAATAATTGCTTGACAAACATGGTTTCCTGTAATATGTTCCCTATTGAAAGCTGTGTGAGCAGTTTTATTCTTTTGTGGAAGTTCTCTACTGCTTTTTCTTAGTTTTACTGAGCTGGGAATTACCAATTTAATCAATCATTATAAAGCTTTTGTAGCTAAAGAAATAAAAATCAGTATTTTTAAGACTAAACTGCCACCAGTTGTCTCAATCTGGTGGGTGCTAAGCCCACCTTGGTGCCTCCAAGGCTCTCTGTGTCCAGGGAAAAGTGAGTTTGGCACAGTCCACCCAATCATCAGTTCTCATTGTCTCTTAGGCAGCCTGTGGGAATTTAAGATTTCCTCATTTGATTTTTCTTAAGATTTCTTCATGTTTTTTTCCTTGCCCTTTCTGTGCCAGCACCATGGATTGGTTAGTTATTAGTCAAGAAGTAGTAGATTCCCTTATAAGCAGCCTCAATAGTAAAATATAAAAAGAAAAAAGGCAAAAGTGAGTTTTAATTGACATACTGCAAGTGTGTAAGATCAGGTGTTCTGAAGAACCTGTGCCAGGAATTTCCAAGGAGCTCTGGAGGTGTTTTAGGGCTCAGTGTTACCCTCAGAAAGTGAGCTGGAGCTGCTTCACAGAGCAGCCTTTAGACAACCATGCAATGGTTTTATGAACAGTCACTGCAGCAGCTCCATCACTGAATGCAGGACGCTGATCTGCTTTCCTAGAGGTGAAAGGGTAAAACCTATAATCTTTCTTACAAAAAATCAGTTAATGTTTTCTACAGAAAAATAAAACTTCTGAGTGGGAGTGAAACTGATACCTTATGCAAAAGGACAAAAAAAAAAAAATCTTACTGTGGGACAATATTTTTCTTTTTAGTTTTCCTATACAGTGAGATCCTCCTGCTTTTGTTGGTAGCTCTCCATATTCATGACAGAGACAATCAGGGTTTTGAAGAAAGGTATTTACCTTTTTGATGGACTAGGCATGTCCTGTGCTAATGTCATTCTTTAAAAAAAAAAACAGAAAAAATTTTTTCTGTGCTTTCAGCAGAAAATGCTCGCTCATTATAAATACAGGAAGTAAATTGCCCTGATTTTCTTTACAGTGTGATTTAACACACTCAAGAACTTTATGATGTCTCTCTTAGCCTTTTCATCTCTAGATTAAACACCACTCCTGAATTATTTGTTTTCACTGCAAAGGGATATGCCATAAATATATTTTATAATGATACTCACAGAATGGTAATATATATATTAATTATATATACATGAATATATAATTTATATATATGAATGGTAATATATATTATATGTATATTTTAAATGGTTTATAATATATCCTAAAGATATATTCTTATATGTATTTGAGAGGCTGTCAGACAAAACAGAGCATATGAATAATAAAAAAAAAGCATTAAATGGAACAGGAGAAGTACTAAGAATTACAGAGTAGGGTATGAAATAATGTATTTACCAATACTGATTAGAAAAAACAGTAAAAAAAAAAAGCCACAAAAAAGAGGGAGCTGCTTGCAGCTGTATCCCAGCCAGCTGTAAAGGAATGGGCTTGAGGAAGGTTGAGATAATTCCACACACATCACAATTGCCCAAGGATGACCCAGAGATTTATAGGATGTCTGTCAGAGAGACGCTTTGCCTGGAAGATAAAGACAACTCAATGTTGAAGAAACAGAGCAAATAAACATTAAATGAATGGAATTAGGGAAAATCCTGACTCCTTGGAGAGCAGAGGTTGATTAACAGTAAATATGTCAAAAAAAAAAAAAAGTAAAATGGGAAATAACTGTGATCTAATGGCAGGAGCTGGCATGCAATTTGGAAATAAAAGCAGACTCTAGGAGGAAATATGGATCAGAATTCCTCCCTGGAAGGGCTCCTGTGGCTTCTCCTAAATGAACATTTTCAGTTTAAGAGCCATGGAGTTCTTTGCTCTGATTTGCCTCCTATGGCAGTTTTTGGGCTCCTGCAGATGTACAGAGAGGAAGGTGTTCATTCCATATGGGTGAAAAGGTGTGAGACTGCTCTGGTAGCTAATTAAGAACAGGATGTAATGATGATTCTGTAGTTTTGTCTTAACTCAGTGAAGAAGGAAAATGGGCTGAGTGAATGTGGGGCCAAAAGGAACCCAATAAATCATGTATTGGGTTAATAAAATAATAAGATAATAAATAAGATAAAATAATATTAAAATATTATAAAATAATAATATAATAAAAATTAAACCCAGTGTAAGCCCCTAAAAAAAGTTTCCCACTAATCTTGATAATTTTCCTATAAACCCCAGTTCTTTTTCAACAAATTAAAAGCTGATTCTAAGAAAACAAGAACTACAACTGCTTCTGCTTGTTATTAAGGAAATATTTCAATTTTCTAGGGACCAGATAAACCAAGCATCAAAGTATAGCTGCATGACATTTTATTTTTAATTTTTCATGTGACATTTTCTTTGGACACATCAGAGAAGCAGCAGGCAGGCTGTTTTGGCTTTAAGTGTTGTAAATAGAAATAGTAGATAATTCAGAATCAGAGGTAAGATCAGCATGAAAGATGCTGTTTTGGGAAAGCCTGTGATATTAGCTAATCAAGAATCCTAACTGCTTTTCTTTGCTAGATCTCTTGAGGCTGCCAGCAGCAATCACTTTGTTAACCAGAAAACAAAATGGTAATTGAGAATTCGCTTAAAAATGCAACTTTCTGAATAAATCCAGGTCCAGAACAAAAAATTATGCAAGCCTAATGGATTATGTTAAAAAGAAAGAGCTAGAGGGTGAGATTAATCACAGTGAAAAGTGCTGAAGGAGTTTCACTGAATGTTTGAGGAATGAAAAATGTGAATTATTAGCAAAAAACCCCACAAACCAAAATAAATCTAAAACTGGAGCAGAAAGCTAAAAACTATAAAATGGAAAGAAATGGAGCAAAGTCCTGTCCTGGGATTGATGCTGAGACCCATAAATCTGGAATTGCTCGTGTGTGATGCTGAGAAGAGGCAAAGGAGGAAACCTAAACCCACAACAGCCCCCCCAGCTGTCTCTGGTGTATTTGTGCCTTTCAGAAATCAGTGTAAATTATTAAACATTACAGGCATTTAACCCAGACCAAAATCAAAGCATGAACTTCCTGCAGCACCTCTGCCCTCAGAAGTGTTTCCATCGACGTTTCCTTTGTTGGAGCTGTCTTTGAAGCTGGATCTTTTCATGTGAAGTCTTAAAGCCTTGTTTTTCCTTGTGTTTTGCCTTTTGGAAAAGAGGAGTCACATCTGATGTGGGGGGAAACCAGGCTCTGCAGCCTGCCCCAGCAGCTGAGTGAGGCAGTGTGCAGGACAGAGTGGTGACAGTGGTGACACTGTGGTGACACTGCTCATGCACTCCTCTGTGGTGTGAGCACTTGACAGCCAGGCTGAGCATTTGAAAGAAAAATTGTATTTTCAGTTTTCTAAGGAGGGAAAGAAGATTACAAATATAATCAAGTGTAGAGACAGATCTGGTGACTTGGTGCTGTCCTAAAACAGGTTAGTGTTTCAAATTGTTATGAAGGTGGGAAAATTCTCCTAATCTTTACATAATCTAATTGTTTGTTTTAGTTTTAAGAGTTAATTCTAATTTAGGTCCCTAGTTTAGTTTTCTAGGACATACACATGACTGCCTATATGTGTTGTGTTAAAGAAGATGAAAACCTCTTGCATTCCACACTGCATTAGAGCAGGATTGTGTGGATGTTATCCATCTCCCCAAGACTCAATCCTAAGGAGGCATTTAGCTCCATTTTCCACCTGAAATTTTAATGTGGTATTCTAAATTGATTCTCCTTATCCTTTGGGCTCATCTGTGTGTTGGCTTGAGGGGCAAAGTGCTGAAGGGTCAATATTGCAAGGCTGGATTCCAAAGTTCGGTCACACAGCAGGATCATTTTGCTTTCCTTCCTTCAGATGTCTGGTTTGACCCAGGCATTCTGCCCCAGCAACCCCCTGGTTCCTGAGAACCTCTCCTAACACATTCATGTTCCAAAACAGGAAAGGACAACCCATCCATTTATAGCTGTGATGTTGGCAGAGTCCCCAAGAAGTAAATTCCCCTGACACACTCCCAAAGTCTGAATGCTGAGTAACTCATCCCATTTTCAGAGTAGATTTTAATTCTGTTCATTAATTTGTAAAGCAATTACATACTCATGTAAAGTCAGCATGCTTCAAAGAAACAACTGAAAAACCAAAAGGATTGAAAAATAGCTACAAGGCACAAATATGTTAAATTTCCAGTTTTTAAAACTAACCTTACATGTATAAATGTTCTGCTAAATCACACAAACCATAAAAGAAAATACATATGCTAAACCCATCATACTTGTTTCTTTGCAGAGTTTACATAAAGTAAATTAAATTACTATTTCTACAAAAAAAAAAAAGTGGTTTTTCTATATAGATTAGTGGACTCAATGAATTGTTCTTGTTGTTATAAACCTGTCAATGGCAGCCTTATTACACCTGATTTATGTGCGCCGTTGCTCTCTGCTGTGAGAGCTGAGCTGTGTGTTGAATGGGTCAATAGTGAATTGATCCTGATGCACTCTGAACATTTCTCTCATGGATCTGCTGCTGCTCGAGGTGTCCTCGCTGGGCAGCAGGACAGGGTGGTGCCACTGGCAGATAATCAGCCTCTTCACTTTCCTCCCTTAGTCCTGTATGGCATCAGAATATATGGGAACGTTTGCAGCACGAGGCTGAGGCATTTTAGTTCCTTTAAGCATTAACTGCATTTGCTGCTTGCAAATCAGGATATGGCCTCCATTTAATTGCAATATAGATATCTTTATATGTTATTAATGAGTAAAAATCACAACATTATTTAGGTTGGGAAAGACCTCTAAGAGCACCAAGTCCAACCTTTAACTGATCAGCACCTTGTCAACTCAGATTAAGATTTGATCTGTGGTGTGTTCATGGGAGCAGTTTTGTGGCCTTTAATAGAATTATCTGTCTGAATAAAGAATCAGAATATAACATGTGTGGACTTGAGGTCTGCCCTGCACATTCTCAAAGGGAATTCTTATTTGTTTAAATTCTGGCTTCACTGGAATTGAAAATGGAGAAAATAAGTTCCACAAACATTATGAAGCCCTTTCTTCAGTCTTACCAGTATAAAAGCTTATTTCTGAAATTGTATCATCTACTTTAGGCATAATTAGAACAAAACACTGCTGTTTTCTAGATGTGGCAGGCTTGGCCTTTGCAAACTGGTGTGCAGAAGGCATTTTGTGCTTCAGTAATTTAAATTCATTTTTTCATTTAGGAAAATTACCAGATAATTATGTTTAGTGCACTGCAGATGTATAAAATCAGCTTGTTGCAGGGGCAACCAGGCTTTGTTGTTGCAGGCAGCTCTGCTGCTTGAGCTTTGCAATTTGCAGTTATCACTGCACTGGGGCGTGAGGGAGCAGCTCTGATGGGCATCCTTAAATTCAGTGTATATGTGGTGTAGGGGTGGGATGTTAATATGGTTGAAGCAGATTTGCCTGCACTAGTTTTTCCTGTCCAGCTTGGAAAGAATATCTGGCTCTGATCTGGAAGCCACGTGGCACCAAAGATGCTCTTGCTCACATATGTCCATGTAGACTTAACCTCAGTTTCCCCCCGCCCCTCTCCCACAGTGGCTGGTTTCCTGCAGGTGAATTGTTGGCATGCTCTGAATATTCATCTCCTTTGGGAACCTGAGTCTTGGGGATATGAAGGTTCAACTTGCAACTCAGTTCTTGGGCACTGGAGACTTTGGAGAAGTCTTTGGCTGTGCCCCTGAGCCAAGCTGCTCTCCTCTTTACTCTTTGTAATTCTTGAACCAGTGACATTTTCTGTCTTTTTCTACAAACCTTGTGGCAGATGTTAAAGGCACTGCTCTAGAGAGGTGAACACCCTTAGGAATTCAAACTGAAGCTTTTCTCCTGACTCTTCCTGAAGGCTCAGAGAAATACTTGCCTCACTTCCTTGCCAATAATCCTGGTTCTGGTAAAGTGCTCTAAAGGTGATGTAGAAATCACAGCAGCTTTGTCTGTTACCTGAAGAGAAATAGAAATATGCCAAAAAATATGTATTTTTAGATGGAAGTGAATGATTTGTGATAATTTTTAGGTGGTTCAGAGCCATTTGCATATTTACTTTCTAATCAAGTAGGAGATGCAGGTGGAGCAAGCACAGTTCAGCTCAAGCTCTTCCAGCACACACGTCATGGACTCTCTCAGTTTCTCATCCCAGCTGACTTCATGGACAAAGCTGTTTTGGCCCAGGATAGCTGTTTTTGGTGTATTATTTATCTTAGTTGTTTCTATTACCAAAAGGTTTGAAGGAAATATAGTTTTAAACCCCACTACAGAGGAGGGCATTCATTGTTTTTCCATTTCCACCACCCCCCCCCTTTACTATAATGGCCATCATTAAAAAAAAAAAAAAATTAAGAATTCAAAAGTTTGACATTGGGGATTGCTGTTGCTATTAAGGACTGTTTCAGAGTAGAAACTGAACACTGAACTGAACTGTGATCCTCACAGATACCAGGAAAAGAAAACACCGTGGAAAGCTGCACTCCTGACATGTGGATATGAAGGCTGGTACAGTACTTCCCTAATGCCAAATCAGTGCAAAGATTTGAAAGGATTAGAATTTTAATTATTGATGGAAAATTACTTAATGTGCCATTGATTCAAATTCTTTTGCTGGTTATGGCACTGACATGGTATTTTAAATTTTACAGCATTCAAAGCAATTATTTTTGTGTTGGATATTTCTTGAAAGGTAATTTTCACCCAATTTACTTTTTATAGGAAAAGGTTATCTTAAAATATAACCATTGATAAATGGATCTGACAGCACAACAGACTGCTCAATTTTTTTTTTTCTCCTGAAATTCCAGTTTAATGGATTTAGGATTTATGTGTTCTCAAGGAACATCTTTGATTAAATAAAATTAAATACTTGACTTCTTAAAGGTCAGCAGGTTATACATAACTAAGATTGTAAAAATATTCAGAATGCTGAAGGATTGGACTAAGAAACAGTTTCACCTTATTGATGCAAAAAGTGTATAGTCATGGGGACTGAATCTGTAAATAAGCAAAATACTCAGATGATTCAAGTGGAGAATGTGAACTTAAACACAAATTAATTTGTATCTGTTTCATGCAGCACCATTAAAATTCTTTCCACAGGAAAAAAAAGTGAGTGGGGTTTGAATCTACTTTAAGTATGCTGTTAGGCATAAGTAGATAGCTTAAATTTGAGAAATCTCTCCTATTCAAAAGTGTTAAATTTGGTGTATAAGGATGTACATAGAAGGCTGTCAGCAGGTTATTATAATCTCTAAGAAAAAGTGTTTATGGATTACAATTAGATTTCAAGGAGACAGTAGAAATGTGAGAAATTCTATGCTTACAATTAATCTGTATTTCTTTGTTAGAAAAAGAACCAGGAGGAGGAGCGCTCAAGTTGCCCTCAATTTGTTCTCTAATTTAGGTTGCAACTTTTCTTTGCAGATATATCTGGAGCATGATGAAGTTTTGTTCCAGTGTGTTTGTGTGCATATAAAAGTTGTTTATATAGAAAATGGAATTAGACTATCACTTGTCAAGAGGAACATCAGGTACCTGTGACATACAGGTAGTAGGTGAAATCCTATATTCATCTGTAAATTAATTGGGTACATGCAGAGCAATTGAATCTGAAAATACAATATATAGAAAATATAACTCTGGTTTCAGTGCAGGCAACACCAAGTTAGTCATTAATAATGAATTTTTTCATCAGCATTGGCATTTTTTTGCATAGGAAGACTTGAATCCTTGTTGGTATTTGTTGATGTTGTTCCATGTTCTTCTGTGACTGGTTGGATCATCTGAAATTTTGGCCAGTTTGTGCAGACAGCCTTTGGGGTATAAATTTGCTCATCAGATTGTTGTCCTGAGGACTTTCTGTGATAAAGTTTTGCAAATTTAGATTTTGAAACACCTAATAGATGCATTCATTCACTTGATGCCATGATTTGGGATGGGCTCTTTCTCCTGGTCCTCACCTGGGGAGATCCTGTGAGGTGCAGAGCTGCTTTTTGGCTTTTCCCAAATGTTACCTGCTGATGTGCAGCTTCCAACAAAAACACCCCAGCCCTTGTGGGAGATTTCTGTCACCTGAAACCAGCAGAATCCTCAAAACCTTGGCACAAACCATGACATTTTGCAAAGTAGAACTCAAGGCTTTCCCCCTCTGAGTGCACTTGCCTGGGCAGGGTGAGTGTGGAGTGACTGAGGTTGGTCTGTGTCCTTCAAAACTATGGGAAAACTTGAGAGATTTCAATTTTCCTGCTTCCAAAAGTAAAAAGTTTAGATCCCAGTGCAATATTGCACGTGAATGATTTTATGTTCAGCATTATGGTGGTGCAAGCCACAGCAATGTGGAATGCTGCAATAGACAGATGTAGATGATTATTTAAAATGTCTTTGTAATTAAGTTGCCCAATTCCATTAGCTTATAAGTGTCTAGTACTCAACATAACTAATAGGAATTTTATGTGGAATCAATTAGGGTGGGAAAGCAGATTCTCTGGCTCTTATGATCTGGAAAGAAAAGAATTCAGGAACAGAAATAAAGTTTCTCATTTCTCTCAGAATTCAAACAAATTATACATCTGGCTCAGGGAGCAGTTCCGAATTGTGGCTTTTATAGAAAAGCTGTTTGGAAAAAAAACACTCACATTAAACCCAAAAACCTAAATCAATGAAAATACCTATTAAATAGCACAGAACAGCTTGGGTAGCATGACCAAAAGAAATGAAATTCATAATTAGAATATTGGCAGGCTTGTAATAATGGCTGCGAACAAGCAAATTGTTCATGGAAATCTTCTTAGAGCTGGGATTAGAGTAATGGATGCCTTGAATTAGACTGGGTACTTAGGGTAGAAATGCAAGCTCCTAAATACACTTAGAAGAACAGGGTGTAGTTATGTGGAATTACATAATTGCACTTTCATTGCTAAGCTGGTTTTTTTGAAGTGTGGGAGAGAAATGTAAGAGGGCTTATTACCATGAATGAGGAAGTGGGATCCTGTCACAGCCAAGGCTTTGTATGGAAGTTGGGAGGAGCTGGCCAGCTAAAGCTCACATTCCAGCAGGAAAACCCTTGTGTGTGATATGGGGCATTCCCTTTGTCAGTCCAAGTGAATTCTGTGGAAGGTTACCAAGACAGAAAATTTGAGCACAGACTGTCAGAGTAATGATTTCTAAGGATCAGAGCAGTCTGTTTGAGCTCAGACTCTAGACCAAAGAGATTATTTTGAAATTCATTAATTTTACTTCCACTGGGACTGGCTTTTCTCAGCATTAGGGAATATGGTACAGTCAGGATCTGCATTTCACAACTTTTCTTGTTTTATTTGTTGTAGTGGTTATTTTCTTTCATCTGAGATGTGCTGCTGCAAGGATTTTTTTCTTTCTTTGATTTTGCACTCTAAATACCCATAATGTTGATTTGCCAAGTTCTGACTTGCTGCTGTGATGCAGAATGAACAAAAAATAGAAGATATTGCATTGAAATAATTCATCTGCTGGTGCCACAAGTTAAACTTAATGATCTGACATTGAATATGGCTGGTGGTATTGCCTGATGGGTTAGTATTACTAAATGTTACTTCTGCCTCAAAAAGGCATGTGAAAAAAATTGTATTTTGTTGTAATTATGTTTGAATTTTGTAATGGTAGCAATAAAGAAAAGAACACTAATAATAGCAATTATAAAAAAACCACAATATTTCTTGGTGAATATATTATTTTCTTCAGTAGCTTTAGTTTCCTCACAGTCCAGAAACTTTTGTCTACTTCCTTATATATTATTATCTGAAAAATGCTGAGAAAAGTAAAGTAACAATAAAGTAAAAATATTATTGCTTTTTCCCCCTTTACTCCTCTGCCCTTTAAAGTTTCCAGGTTGCTATCAATTTCTGTATTCCCTGTCCCATGTTTTCTGGCAACTCCTACAAGTAATTTAGTGTTTGTGCTAAGAAGAACCCCCATATTATTTTATCCCAAACATCCCCTTTTCCAAAGGATTTAGTTCTCTACCTTGCCTGAATTATTTTGTGATGCAGCACATAAGAATTTTGTTCTGAAGCTGGGAGGAAAGCTGAGGTGGTTTCAATGCAGCATGGAGGAGCCAAGCTTTGGATGGGATTTTATTTGTGAAAGCAGAGAGAGTACAGATAAAAAGGTTGATAGCATTTATATTCCATTAAATTCACATTGAATTTCTGCACTTAGCATCAGATATAGAAAATATTGAGCTGTCCAGCAGCAGATTTTCAGAGGTTTCACTTTTCAAGCCTTGGGGAGGAACAGCTGTGACCTAAAGGCTGCAGGACTGTGGATGTCCAGCAAAGCAGCTGGTCTGGGGCAGAATCACTTCCCCAGTCTCTGAACCTTCTGACCTCTCTTAAGCAGAGAAATGAGAGTCAGCGGCTTGAGATGAAAATTTTCATTAATTACTGCAAGGTAATTAATAAGCAAAGATTTCTACCTGTGCCATATGTCTGGTTTGTGCACCTGCAGAGTGTGGGCAGGTCACAGGCACAAGCTGAAGTCAGCAGGACATTTTCAGTGTAGTTATTTAGTTTTGTTTAAGGATTAATCCTTTTGCTTTTATATATTTTTTAAATTTAATTTTCTTTGATTTTTTGTTTGGTTGCTTGTGGCTTTGTTTGTTTGATTTTTGGTCTTTCCTCTTTTGGAATAGAGAGATAGAAGGGTTTTTCAAAACACATGAAACATTTAGTGGGAACTCACAAGCTAATTCTTTTCTATTTCCATTTTCTTGGGAGCAGTATAGGGACAGTACAGCAGACCTGGCTGTGTAGGGAAAACCCTAAAACTGCAGGAAATAAGCTACCTTTTGAGATTCCTGGGAATGTCTAAGTTCAGATGGGGCTTGGAGCAACTTGGTCTGGTTGAAGATGTCCCTGCCCACGTCAGGGGCTAGACTAGAAGACTTTAAAGAGCTCTTCAAATCCAAACTGTTCTCTGATTCTATGGGCACCTAATCACTCATTTCCTTAAGTGTTGCTAGAATTGGGTGAAGAAACATCCAAATATTGAAAAACTAGAGCAGATCCATTTGCCTTGAATGCTTAATGTGGGAATGAACATAGCCCAGCAAGAGGAGGGATTGAGGAGGAGGTGCAGGATGGGCTGAGGATGGAGAGGTGGAATTGTCCTGGCAGAACTCCTGAGCTGTAAACACAGGATCCTCATTACTGCTCCTTTAGCTTGATGTCCTGGACTTGTGTTTGGTGCATGTTTACAAGGCACTGTGGAGGTGAAAGCTTTTATGGCAGTGATGAGTTTTGTGATTAATTGCCATGATTAATTGCAGAGTTCATTGGTGTTCCTCGTTCCTTTTAGGAACGCAGGGTGGTTGCTGCTGTAACAATGAGGGTGATGAACCACATCAGAGCCAATTACTGCCTGTGAAGAGCTGGGGAAAGGCAAGTGGGAATCGCTAATCCATTACATGATTGCTGTGGGTTTAGTTTATTTATCAAGCAAGAGATTCTAGAATTCATGAAGCAGATCATTCAGTCTTCTAACAGACTTAATTACCATGATTTTACTTGTGTTGGGCTGAGTTACACCAGCTGACCTCCATGTGTTGTTTCTGTTTGTAGAAAATTGCTGCCTGTCCCTCTATTTGGCCTTTATCAGAAAAAAAGAAAAAGAAGAATTTAGCATTTTTTTTTCCTTATCTCACTTATCTATTCCATTGGAGGGAGTATTCAGTATAAAACCTGTAGGGCTGATATGGCAAGAGCCTAAGAGCAGTTGCAGTAGTGAGGTTAATGCACAGTATTTGGTGCTCTGTTTTGGGTTTCCAAACACGTGCCCAGCACCCACAGATGAATCAACTCATTTTGCAAAGTGAAGCTCTAAAGGAGCAGATATGGAAAGCACTTCATGCAATTAACTGTGAGATGAATTAATGACTGGCACGATTGAGTGATGTTTGAGCTGTGGGGTACTCATTAACATAAAGGCAGGCTGAGTTAATTAGAGTTCATTTTAAATGCTAAAACCGTGTTTTTTCCCTTTTCTCTTGAACTACAAAAAGTGTCCCAGTTCAGTAGGTGAAGAAAGGTGATCCTCAGCTGGGCAGGTAGAAAGGACAAGTCAGGCTACACCATGAAAGGCACTGGTTCACCTTGTTTTTAATTAGGCTGGCACTGAAGCAATGTGTGCCTACCTGAGAGAAGGTCTGCACCAAGGGACAGTGCTCTTTATTTTCCCTGCAAAATCAGCATTCAGTTTATTGCAGTCAGATAAAAAGTGAAAAGACACCACTTTGCAACTTAAGAATTTCTAAATCATTTAAGAACTACCTTTGACTGTGAACCTTCTTTAAAAAAATGTAATTTTCTTTAAAAAATGTAATTTTCTTTAAAAAAATGTAATTTTTTTAAAAAATGCAATTAGATTGAATTCCATCTTGAATGTGGGAGAAGATGAGGCAAAGAAGATTTGATTTTCTGATTATTTAATGTCTTACAAGCTGAGTACATCCAGAAACAAAATAAAAAATACAAAAAGTGTGGTAGTGAACTTCACTCCTTGAGTGAATTTCACGGTGTAACTTCAAATAGAAAGTTACTGAAATTTTAGTCAATAAAGCCTCAGTTTAAGCATGTCAAAAATAATATTTAGAAGAGTTTTGCTGAAGTTGTGCCTATTCCTGAATTGGGTCCCTTGTCAGTGAAATATTACTGAGAATATATAAATATGTTTGTGGCATATTCTAATCAATTATTTCAAAATTAATGATTGTTACTACCACAGATTTCATGGTTTATTTGGGTTTTTGTAGTAATCATCTCCTTCTCTGTTGAGCAGAAGCAAGTTATTCAACTGAGCAATCCATGGGAGTGACACTAATAAATTGTCCTGTAGAAAAAAAAGTGGAAATATTTAATTTTCCTTTTTTTTTTCTCTCAGTGTTTCTTTTGGTTCTGACATTTATTTTGTTTGAGATGTCGAGTGAGCTCAGTGCTAAACCAGGGCAGAGACTGAGGGAGGTAGGACCTGGATACAGAGAAAAAGGGTGGATAGGACAGGGCTCCAGAGAAATAGGGTGGCTGGACCAAAACCTTGCATGGAAAAAGGGGTGAAAGAGGTTTTATAACATTGTGCAATTACTGATATCTGGCAATTTCAAGCAGAAGGGTGTTTTTTTTTTTTTTTTTTTTTTTAACTTGGGGTTGACTGAACCTTGTTTTGGCACTGGAAAATCTGAGTATTAAGATTTTTCAAAATCTGGTAGTTGTAATGAATACAAGTGCAGTATCCTTAAAGATTTTTAGAAACAGATTGTAGTTTTTTCTTCAGCTAACAGAGTGTTGAGCATGACTCTGATCATTTTTCCTTGTTTCCTAATTCCTGATACGACCTTCTCATTCTTGAATTTCCTACTACTGTGTTATGTTTAATGTACATTACTTATTCTTAGGAGTGGTTTGAAGCTGCTTGTAGGGTTGGTTATGATGTTATATATATTTTCTAGGTTAGCTCATGATTTCTCCTGTGATGAAAGGTACAGGTAGGCTTCTTTCAAGATTTGAAAGAAACCTTGTCAGCTGGTCCTTATCAGCAGCCTCTTGCTGTCCCTGCAGTGCTGCCCTTGGGATGCTGCTGGGAGACAGGAGAATCACTTTTCTTGCTATTATATTGTAATATAATTGTGTATTTTGTAAAGGCACCTCCTAACCTGAAGATTTTGACATTCCTTTAAGTCTTCCTGCTTTCACTTCAGATATGCACTCTTCAGAAGAAGTCAAAATGCCCCCAAAGATTAACAATACATTATTGAGTTAAAGGAATGTGATCAATAGGGACATAGGAAGGCACAGTGTGAATATGAGGGTGAAAAACCACTTCATTGATCTGAAATAATGAGATTTTCAGACCTTTAGTGCTTCTGTCGTGCCACTCGTTTTCAGCAGAGAATGCAGTCCTTGCCAAGACCAGTAAATTTAAACCTGGTTTAAAAGTGAACAGGTTTTGTTACACTTTGGGCCGTGTGGGAAATGAGAGAATGGGTCTCAGCAGAAATCTGCAGTCTAGAGGAGCAGCACTGCTATAATGAGATGAATTTCTTTGCTTTATTTTAGATTTCATGGCATTATTTTCTGACTTGATGGCTCATATTCTATTTGTTATCTACCTGCATGTGATAAATGTGCTTAATCTCTTTTGAATTCCTACATTAAACCTTGCTGGCTTTATCACTTAAATTCATATTTGTTTGCTAGGGCAGGAGAATTGGTATTAACTATATAAATTGCTTTCTGGATTAGTGTTTTTGTTCTTTCCTAATAAAAAGTGTGAAATGGTATTTTTAGAGATCATTTGGCCTTCAGGGTTTTCTCTTTCTTCTTAGTGATCTTTATTACTTCAGCAGAACTGCTACAGAGCCTCAATTTTGTTTTCAGTAGCATAGTCTTATTCACTGAACTCCTATTTGGCCAAAATTGCATAAGCATTATTTCTTTGAGAGCTAGAAAACTAATAATTGCCTTTTAAGTTTTAATCAGGCTTTTCAATATGACACAAATTGCCAAATAATTTGACTTTTTTAAATTTTTTTTTTTTTAAGATGCTGGACGAATCAATGAAGGTGGCCATTGCTGAGTGAGTTTGTTTTACAAAGCCTTCCAACAAACTTTCTATGATAGAATTTTTTTTTTTTTTTTTTTTTTTTTTTTTTGTGAACATACTGCATTATCTTTGTGTTCTCTTGCTGTCCTCATGGAGCAGAAAGGCAATTTTGAGTCGTGGCAGTTGCGTGGTGATGGAGATCCCTTCTGGGTAGCACAGAGCAGGAGGGATGAAGATGTAGGAGCAATTAACAGCTCTTTTAGCCCTTTTACCCTGGCAGAGTATTTGGACAACAAGTGAAGCCTCTCTGACTTCCTGCAGTTAAAACAGGGGTAAATAGCTCAGCTCAAGAAGGATGAAGCACAGCTGTGTTGGAGGATGAGTTGAGTCCTCTTTTTCACTTCACCCTTTATTTCCAAGTTACCTCATCTAAAATATTGCAGTGCTGCAGATGTTTTCTGCAAGTCTAGATCTTGACAGCAGAAAAGGCAGAGTGGGAAAAATATATATACACATATATATACATACATATATATATGAACTGAAATGCTTTAAAATTAATTACTGTAAGCTTTCTTAAATCCACTTTCTCTGTACCTTCCACAGTCCTACCTGCATGCCTAGTTGATTTAGAAAAACCAATGTTGTCTTATGCTGTGCCTTTAGAAGGGGGAAGCTTTCTTTGTGTCTGTGAGTCAGGGAAATTTGACCTTCTAAAAGATGATCAAGCAAAATACTATTGTAACACAGAACTGGGTTCATTTCCCATGTAAAGCACTGGCAAGTAATGTTTTATTAGGGAAGGAGGCAGTGATTTCAGTTCACCTTCTCTGCTACTTCTTATTAATCAGCTGCATGTCAAAGGATAATTAAGAGAACACATAGAGAATATTGATTTCTGTTGGGTTGTTGTAAGTTGCAAAAAAATGGGAGATTTGACAGATGTTAAATACCACTTTATTTTTTTTTTTTCCTTTGAGAAATCACTCTGGGCACATTTGGAAATTCCACTGCTTCTCATTACTGCAGAAAGGCCAAGAGGTGATTATCCAATCCATTAGAAAATGCTACAATTCTTCCCTAAAAGCATCACCAAAATGAGTTAAAATGCACATAATCATTTTGTTTCAGTAAGTGGCCACCTGCACATCTGACAAGAAAGTGCCACATTTGCAGAGAGGCGTTGCAGACCTGTGAAAGCTCTCATGACACCCATCAGAAAAGAAAGAGATGCTGAAAAACAGAGATTTAGGGAGGACTGTAGGTCTGTAAAGTACAGCAATTATTGAGAGTGGTCTACCATAGACAAATAAAAGTTGATGCTTGCAGTCATGCTTGAATAACACCCATGTTATATAATTTTGTTCCTTACAGATGTGCTGTACAGTGGGGTTCTTACTGGGATTGTGATTGAACTGCAGATTGCAGTTCCTATATTTTCACTTGTATGGTGATTTTAGGAAATTGCAGTACCACTCTGCCAAATAAGAAATCCCACGGAACACGAAATATAACCAAATAAATAAATTTGATATTACACATCACACACTGCACTTGTAGAATACCTAGAAGACTCTGGTCAGAAAACTTTGAATTCTGGCAGCTTAGAAAAACTACAGCTCCAGTCTTAATATCTTATCTTTAAACTCTTGGACTCCGATCTTAAGGGTATTTCCCAACCAAAATGATTCTATGAGTTCAATGTTACCTGTTAAAATGAGCATATTTTTCAATGGTCTGTTCCTAAATTAAATTTACTTCTTGTTGCATTAACAGTTAATAAATCCCAGCCAAAAAAACCACATGCTTCAGTAAAGCTATATTGTGCATTTGAATTCAATAAAGACTGATATGGTTTTAAATATATATAGGCATGTATAGAAATATATTTTATGGACATGTATATTATTGATGTGTTGCATATCTGAAAATATATCTATTAACTGCACTGGTAATAAATTATTGGCTAATGCCTTATTTGGGCCTTAGTCCAAAATTCAAGGGAATGAAAAGGTTTTGTAAAATGTTACCAACCTAGAGAGACTTTTTCATAGAACCTGATCCAATGTCCACTGTGTTATGAAAAAACATCACCTCACTTGAAATGAGGTCTAGATAAATGAAATTTATCAGAAACAAACTGCCTGGATTTGTTCTTGCCTGGAGGACCAGAAGTTAATGAGATTGGGACAACTGGGAATGCCTGCAGCCCTTTCCCTGAGTGTCTTTAGATGTGACAAAATGTCGAGTGCTTGTAGCTTGGCATCAGGAGCACTCTGTTAGAAGATGTCTTGTCCAGAGATGTAAAAATGACAACTGGTAGGAGCAGGTATTTTGCTTCCAAGCCTCTGATCCCAGTGATGTTCCATGCCTGCAGATCTGGGAGTTGGTCAAGCCCTGATAATTTGGCAGAGCAATGTTAGAAAATTCTGCTCAGCCTGTGAAGCTGGGGCTGGCACTGGGAGCTGCCTCCTTTATGGGGCTTGGAGGAGTTGCTGATAAACAAAGAGACTGACTTAAACTGCCTTGACATTTTAAAATATCGGTGTTAAATCCTCATAGATCTGCATGCTTGTGGTTTTTATTGACAGACAAGGGCAGAATAACCTCTCTGATATTAAAAGTGTTTCTAAGTCATCCCTAGAAATTCTGAACTGTGATTTTGCTATTTTGCTAATTTTCATTGTCGTGACTGTGTTGTTAAACACAGCACAGTACAGGGAATTTAAATAAGGTAATAATTTTTCCTTAAAATTCAGTGACATAATGTAAAAGATGGAAAACATTTTCAAAACATATTTTTCAGGAAAGAAAGCTGGAACAAGCTAGTTGATTCTCCCTATAAAGAAATATAATAATATGCTGATTGTACATTGTCCCTGGCAAATTTGGCAACAAAAAGGTGGTGGTGTTGTTTTGGCCAGACCAGAGGGATCTTTGAAAGCAGAAAAGCCATATGGACCTATTAGGTGATTTCAGAAAGGTTCCTGCATCATATTTTTTGGTCATTTGTTAGAATAGTTAACTAATGTCATTATTAAAAGAAGCTGCAGTATAAATTCCATGTGCCTCTCAGCCATCAAGTCCTGCTTTGGATTTGTTTTTTACCTAGAGAAATTGCCAGCTGAGATTTCAATGTGAAGGTACTTAGGCACCATGGCAAAATTATTCTTGATTTCTGCTGGTAAAAGTGACCCAAATGTTCCACCCTGCAGTACAGTCATTAGTTTTTATAGCTGTCAGTACAGAGCACAACCAGAAATTGAGCTTTGAACATATTTGATGGAATCACACATGCTAAAAAGAGAAATGTGTGGGTTCAGCTGCGTTATGTTCCAAAACATAACCATGTGTTGCAGCTACTGACTAACTCAAGGGCACAATATTGTTTATACATTGGATTTGGCATTTTTACACTTTCACCATATCAGAATGAATTGGTTATATAAGAATCATAAAAAGAAATTCCATATACTTTGAGGGCAATTATATTAATAGCAAATATTTACTTCATTCCATGTGATTTTGGAATTGTAATTCTGCCGTGTGCATGGTGTTGACATGAAAACAAATAAGGTAATATAGAGAATCGTGTATTTGTTGCCATATATCCCAAACCATAGGGAATATTTAACTTAAATATAATGCTTTCAGTTGAATACAAGTATCTATTAAAAAAAAAAAATGGTTACCAGAATTGTATTATATTTTAAATGTGCTACAACTCTCGTCACATAATAAAGATGAGTGAATTACAGCATTTGTTTTATTTTGGTGGAAAAGCCAGAAAGGCTGTTGGAAATTCTCAAGTCAGTCATACAGGCTATTGCTCATTCCCTTGTGATTTTTTACAAAAATGTATTCAACAGTTGGTGTACCTGTTTCTTCTTTTCTCTCTCATTGGAGGCCAATATAAAACCTTGGCTTGTGACTTTTTTCTGGAATGTAACTGAATTTCAGATAATTAGCTATTGTATTCAGACTGTCAGGTGCTGTAGTCAGCCTGATGACTGAAGCTGAATGCAGATAAACAGGTTGTGAATTTTGACCATACAGAGTCTGTTTAATTTGAATGTGAATTTTCAAATATGTGAACTTTTGGCATGAATACTCTTGTGATACTTCATTCTGTGATACCTAGACTGGACAATCCCAAAATTCTGAATTAAACCTCGGTAGATATTACAAAACTCAGCCCTTTTCAAGTCAGAACTCCTGACCTTGGAGCTGTCTGAAACCTGCCAGGTTTGTTTTGAATGCCAGAGCACCCCAGCACGCAGACATGACTCAATCTCATCTCTTGGCCAGTCGCTCACAAGTCTGTGCATGCAGCAAGGAACAAAAATCCCCAGCTGCCAAGCCCTGCAGGAGAGCAGCTGGCTGTGCCTCTGCTCTCAGGGAGAGGGTCTGGCTGCACACCATGCTGAGCTGCTCTCCCCTGTTTGAGGCAACTGATCACAAGGTTGCCTTAAAAGTGATAATTTATTTGGAAGAGAGGTTGACCTCTGCCTCCCTGGGCAGATGAAAGAAAGCAGAATGAGGGCTCTCAGTTGGCTTCCCTGCAAAAAACATTTGTAGAAGGGCAAGTGTGAGATGCAGGCAGGGAGGCTTTGACCTTCTGGGGCTGACACTGAGGCATTACAGCTCTTTTATTTTGTAAAATATCAATTTCCGAGTGCTTGGAACATCTGCATGAGAGTTGTGGTGAAGTGATCTTGTTCTGAGGAGCAAAAGCTCATCTTGACTCAAGGGAGGAATCACAAGGAAATGGAGTTTCCCTGTCCCTCATGAACAGGATTGATCCAAGGTAGAAGCAGGGGCACATTGCTAACACGAAAATGTTTACAAAAATAAAGATTTGTGGTGGTTTTCTGTGGCTGCTTTAGTAACAGGACATTTCTGCTCTTCTTTCCTTACTTTGCCTGCTATTTTTCTGAAAAATGTGCAAGGCTGTGATTGCATGCTGCCCATGCAAACAACCCCATATTTCACACAAACCCCCTTTCCTAGGCCATGGTGATGAACATGTTATGGACCATGGACAATCTCAGCAGCTGCAATTTCCAGTTCCCTTTGCATCCCTGCAGTCTTGACAACTAAATTCAATCTCAGTTGATCTTCACAACTCTATGAGCAATTAACTGGTGTTTTAAATTCCTTTTTCAGCCTCTTTTAAATCTCTGTAAAGCTCTTTCTCCACGTTACACTGCTTACCAGCACCTAAGGGTTTTCAGTGGTTAAAGTAAAGGAACCACAATAATTATCTCTGCCTTTTCCTTGCTACTTCCACGAGAGGGACAAAAGGGGTAGGTTTTACATGCCTGAGTCTGTGAGTAAAATTATAAGGAAAAGGTTTTGCTACAGACAAACAAAAGATTGGTTTTGTTACTGAAACCCCTTTGTGGAAGGAGAGGGAACCTGGAGGATACTCTCTGTATCAGACAGCTCACTCCACTTCTCTCAGCAATTAGTCAGTTTAGAAGCTTCTCATTTTTGACCATATGGCATAGAAAACAATTTGAATGATGAAAAACCCAGGGCCAACCTCATTCCACCAGGAGGTTCTGTTGTTTCGTGATGACTTTGGCTTTTTGTGCAAAACTTCTCCTTAGTGACTAATGAGGTTCTTGCTGCTTCTGGTGTCACTGCTCTTTTTGTGGGTGTCAAAGTACCTCCTGCAAATGAAGCGCTTTTATAATCGTCCTTGCCATGTTATTTTTGTCTTCTCTTTGATTTTTTTCTTAATTTTTATGACTTGGCATTAAGACAATTGGACTGTTGATAAGTGTCTGCTATTAAAAAAAGGGACTAAAATGAATCCTGTCAGATACCTGTGGATTATAGGCAAATAGCTCCTGCATTTATTACCAACCTGGGCCTCCCTTTATTAGTTGGAGTTAACAGAGGTGGCAGGAACCACTTTATTTTTCTTTAATTTTCTTTTATCCTGGGGGTTTTTGCCTGGGATCTGCTCTAGCTGAACCTTCTTTTCAAATCCATCCTTCCTTCAGTGGTGTGTGAGGATCTAACACACATCA
This sequence comes from Vidua chalybeata, assembly GCF_026979565.1. Taxonomy (NCBI): domain Eukaryota; kingdom Metazoa; phylum Chordata; class Aves; order Passeriformes; family Viduidae; genus Vidua; species Vidua chalybeata. Next base: position 5,376,696 of record NC_071537.1, on the reverse strand, counting down.
TGCTCAAGATTCTGAAAATCCTTATTGGTCAGGAAAGATCTTGCAGAAACTGATAATTTTAGGGACATCCAGAGCTTATGATTTAAATTTGTGTCCCAGGACTCTAGGGTTTATTGCCTCACCCTTTGAAGTTGGGGCAGAGCTCGCAATTCATTGCTTTGCCTTTTAATTGTGCTTTTAAATGTTTTTACACCTCCTGAACGCTTTGGGGACTCTCAAACTGGGAAAAGCTCTCTGTTTCTAGAAAATTTGGCTTTAGTGCATTGGGCTAGCTCAGTCAGTAGAGCATGAGACTTAATCTCAGGGTCGTGGGTTTGAGCCCCACATTGGGCGCCAAAATATTGGTATTACCAATATCGAGAATGGGATGTGCTTTGGCTTGTCTGGCCCCTGCAGCTGAACCAAATAGTGGCCACTGTGGTGTTCCACCCAGAGACACCTTTGGCTAGCTGGCTGCTGCAGCTGGGCATGTGGAGACAAGCCCAGGCATGCCGGAGCTCCGGTGGTGGCAGGATGGAGCTTCCTCTTGCGGAGGGTCCATTCCCTCAGGATTTCCCTCTGCTGGAGAGGCCTTTAAGGCGATGGTGAAGGAAAGGAGTCAGTTCTGATGGAGGGTTTTATTCCAGAGCTTTTATTCTGGCCCACAGGCTTCTGAATCCAGCAACTGCTCCAAGAGAACTCCCAGACTGCGTGGTTGCTCTCCCTTTTACCTGGGGGAGGGAAGGAGGGAAGGGATAAGGAGCTCACCAACCAGGTACAGGAGAGGTCTCAAGGGATAAAGGACACCTGGATGGACCATTCCCCCCCAGGGGTAGAGGTCACCTTTTGAATCTGCCCAATCAGGGTGGGGAAAGGAGGGGTGATTGACACACCTGAGAGGAAATCTTCAGGGGGGGAAACCGGGGTTCAGGGGTAAACCATGAAATCACACTGCAACAAGCAGCAAGCCATCAGAAGCTAAAAGACTATGGAGGAGGAGATCAGGTGCTGATTCTTTGTGACTTGAAGGGAGCCTGGGAGAACTGGGCTGGTTTCAAAGTGAGAATGGAGAAGATCTGGTGTTGGCAGCAAAGCTGAGACGTCTGAAAGGTTCAGTCATGTAACACACTATGGGTGTAAGAGCAGGTTGTTTCAACCAAAGGAGTGGTTTACTTGTCATGACAACCTGGGGCACTAATCACACAGCTTCAAATGTGATAATTTTTGTGAGATCTAGAGTGCTAAAACATTCTTGTATAAAAAAATATACAAAATACAATATAATAAGCCATAAATACAAAAGCCATCATAGAAGCAATAAAATAAATTTAAATAAATTTATTTTAATACAAAAAGCATCCTAGAAGCCATTGAAGAATGAAATCCTCAGGATGGTGGATGTGAGGGAAAAGAAGGCAAAACCTGAGGCAAATAAAATTCCTTTCTAAACCAAAGAGTGATTCAGAGAAATCTAAACTATTTCAATTGGTGGACTAAAAGAAATACACCAGCTGAACAGAAAAAATCTATTGAAATGTAATCTATTAACCTTTATTTTGTCAGGTAGATAGGATGTGTTAATTGATATATGAGTATTTTATGAGTTTGCAGATAAATCACATAAAATATCAGCTCATTTGATTTAAACTGAGAAGAAAGTGGACACTGAGGAGTTTTATAATTATGAACATACATTCAACAGGAGGTGAATACTTCAGAAAAACTGAAAAGACTTTTTTTTTTTAAATAAATGGAAAGCTTTTCCACAGAATTTGCCACAAACTGACACTGCTCTTTTCACAGTGTGATTTTTTGTAATTATCTCTGTGCAGAATAATCATCAGTTGCTCAAGGAAAGAACATCCAAAAGAATTAAGCCTGCAAAAATCTTTACAGAATGACTGTGTTTCACCATACTTGAGATTTCCTTGATGTGCTGTGCTGAGCTTTTATTGCAATATGGGTAATTACTGTCATTCTGCCCAGAGATGTTGCTCTTAATACATCACTTCAGTGGCTAAATTAACAAGTAGTGTTGCAATTGACATTTCTTTTTGAGAAATAATTAGAACTCAGCCTAAGACTTAATGAGCCATGTGCTAGAACTGCCCATTATTTGTTTTTCCATCCAGCACATGCTAAGGACATTGTATTAAAAAATAAATAAATTAGATAATTGCATAATATTTAGCATTATTTAGTGTTGTGAAATAGTCTTGTAATCCTCTGTGATTCTTAAATCCTTATTAGTATCTTTCAAAGCAGGTTATTAAAGTACCTGGTGTAAACTACTGACCTCTTCATCTGTCTCTATTCTTTGCTGTTTATTGAGGGAAGCTGTGCTGGTGCAGTCCTGGAGCTGCTGTGAAGGAAAGGGAGCTGAGCTGGAGCCCAGGGGCACGAAGGTATCAGTGCTCAGGAGCTGTGTGATACCCAGGCAGGGCACTGACCTCCCAGTGCCTCAGTTCTGCATCATTAGAGTGAAAACACATCCCTTTATTTCCTCCTTTCTGCTGTCTCTACATCTGATTTTGAGCCCTTTGGAGCAAAGGCACACTGTGTGTTTGCCAGAAAAGCTAAAAACACTGGCTGTGATCTTCTGTGCACTTTGAAGGTTTTACCATCATTCTAACAGTGATATAATATTATTAAATCACTGGATATATGCTGAATTATTTTTTTTTTCCCAAGCATTGCCTTGAAGAGTGTTTTTTCAGGATGGTTGATGCCTCCTGTTTTCATGGGCTCTGGGTTTTCAAGATATCAAAGTCATTATCTTGGAGTTACTGCTTATGGATAGAGCCTGCAGTGCACCTACAATCCCAGAATTTAGAGTCAGCTCTCAGAGGGGGATCCTTTGGGTTTTGTTGTTTAGTATATTTTATTTTTTTATTAAATATTTTAACAGCATTCTGCTAAAAGATAATGACACAAAGTACAGCAACAGCATAAAATCCCGTTGTGTTCTCTAAAGACTTCTCCCAAATGCAGGTTTTTATTGCGTTTATAGAGAACAAACCCATACCCTCAAACCATGCTAAAGCCTTCAGATGCCCTGCTGAGATAACTATACTGCATCTGACTAGTCTATCATCATATGAAGCATATTTTATCTATATCTTGAGATTTAGAACCAGGGGATATTTTGTTTGACTTAATGATGTACGTGCAATGCTTGTTTAAGCTGCTTTGGATTCTAAGGTGCAATTACAACCTCAAAAGATGGCTCATAACAATTTTAAATTTAGAAGTGGCTAATTGTATGTTACTGGTATTATAATCAAGATGTTAATGAAAGGGTGTTTTTTAAGTACACCTTTTTCTGAAATCATGCTGCTCTCACTTTAGTGAGAAAATATAACTCGTTGGAAAATACCCAACTCTTTGGAAAAAAACCCAAACTGACCCCAAATCACTTCTGCTCAAAAATTGCTGGATTAAAATTTATCCCAAGCAGTTTGAGAGCTGGGAAGGGGCATTTTGGCTCCTGAGCCTTTGTGTTGATGCTCAGAATGTTGATTATATTCTAAACCTCCCTTGTGCATCGAGCTCCTTTGATCTCTAGAAAGCTTCTGATTTGAGGATAACTCATGGAGTTGTTTACAAATGTTACAAGATAGATTCTCATGTTCTATTATCTTTTTAATGAGCACAACCTTCTTCCCCAGGCGGGGATCAGGACTGGGGTGTGCTCGGTGCTGTAGAGTACATCTTAAAGCTTCTGCTATGATATTTTATCTTCATAAATTGCTAAAATCTACAGAGAGGAATATTACAGTTATAATTTATGGTTTGCAGTGGCTCAAGGAGTTGTCAATCTATTCAGTTTCATCAAGTACAAACTTGTTTTCCTGAAGAAGTTGCTCACAGTGTTAATATTGTTACTGCTCTAGTCTTAGGCTGGCCTGGCCCTATTAAACAGAGTTAATGGAAAAGGTGAATACTTTGTTTTTCAGGCTGTATAGCTGTTCTTCCTGTAATTTAGAACTGCTAAGCTATACAGGTCTCTTTGTGAGACACACCCGCCATGAATTTTCAAGGATATGCTCAACAAGAGTCTGTATTTTGATAATTTATTTGGCCTAAACCCCTAATCTAACCCAGCAGGAGAACATTGTTATTCAGCCAATGGAGAGCACAAGCAATGATTTGTAGTGAGAAACAACCAATGTTCTGCATAAATCTGAATTATCCACATTTCTCATATAGAATCCACCCAAGTGGCACAAGCTGCCATCAAATCCCAAAAGCTGGGAGCTGTTTTGCTTTCAAGTTAAACTTAGAGTAAATTAAAAAAAAAAAAAAAAGGCTTTGTGCTATGCTCTCCTGGTTTTATGGATTTTATGGTGGCTTTTATACTTTGGACCGTCTCAACCAGTCAGTGTCAAAGTACTAAGAAATACAGACCTTCAGGAGAGGCTGAAGTGTACCTTTCAGCTGCTGTAAGAGTCAGCCTTCTAAATGTGGAGAGTGATCTGGTGGCCCCAAAGCACAACACCTCTCAAAATGGAATTAAATATGTACTCAAGAATGACTCCTGCAATGTACTTCTCAGCCCCCTCCTCTCCATCTGTAGCTGGTGGGAGTTGAGCTTACTCAGAAATTTGCTGAGGATGCTTAACACCTTGCAGATGTTTAAATTTGAATGCCATTTGTAATAGGATATAAATAAAGTAATACTGGCTGCCTGTAAAATGTAATATCTTGGAAAGCAAGATTGAGGATTTTTTTTTTTAAATTTCAGCTGCTTTTAACCTTCTTCTTTAGATGGAATTTCAATATCTATAAATATCAATAAAAAATAGACTGGGTGCAAAGTAACCCTTGGTTTTTAATCGAGTAAAGAATTGTCAATTGTTTTAGAGTCCAAATGAGCAGATGCTGAAGCAGAACAAGGTTGGATGGAGTTGCCAAGAGGTGGATGTGTCTGCACAGGTGTGAATCTGTAGTATCATTCTCTGTATCCTCATACAAATAATAGAGACTTTCCAGGCTCACCACCTTTGTAGCCCACCACTGGCCCCACTCCAGGAGTGAGCATCCCAGGAGAATCCTTTTATTTTGTTATTTTCACAGTGACAGCAGCAACAGCTTGAGAGATGCTGAATACAAACACTTGATTTGCAAGGGAAAGTTTATATAAATGATGATTTGATTGCATGTGGTGGCAACAGTAAATACATCACTAATGGGAATGAATCCTCTTAGGAAAATAATTTTGCAGCTCTGTTATGCAGTGCAAAAATGCTGTAAAGCTTTGCCCTGAGTTAATAATTGGGAATATTGCTGAAGAATAGTGAGAACATTTTTAAGGAAGATGGATGTTTGCTGTAAACCTGACACCATTTTATAGCTTGCAGATATGGGTAGTCCCTGAAGTATTTGCCTTGCAAATATGAACATGGGTCAAGAGGAGAGAAATGAGAGAGACTACAGCAAGTGCTGTGTAAGACTATTGCCCCTGATATGAAATATTTATTGTTGTTATGAGCTATATTCAAACCAAATGAGAATACAAGACCTTTTACTTGTCTGAAGTTAGAAATAAATTTGTTTTGTGGGTTTTTTTTCTCTTCTTTTTTTATTTTGTCTGCTGTCTACTGGTGTAGATTTGTAAATGCTTTGATGTATGCACTGCACTAAGATTTTAAGTTTGTGATGTGGTAAGGTTGTGTCATATCTCCCAGGATTAACCAGTGATTAATGTTCCCCACCCATAATTTGTCAAAGAGGATGAAAATTATGCTGTAGACTTCACTGGGCCCTGTTTATTTAAACATGCTCTAAAGGGGAGAATGGATACCCAGCTTCTGTGTTTTATTTCTAAAGTTTTAAACAAATCTCTTTCCAATATCCCTGAAAGTCACCTTGTTCCATTAAAGGAGAGTGAGTTACTGGCAAATAGAACCATGACTAAGAAAAAAGAGGATTTACAGATGGGCTTGAGGGCAATGATGAAAAGCTGATGTTCACAGATCACTCCCAGGGCCAGCTCAGAGCAGCTCATTGTGGAATGGAACTGGAAATGTCCCTTTCAGCGCTTGCAGCCTTATACTGAAACCTGATTGAACCGATTTCCACACCTTCAGTTTTCTAAACAGACCTGGAAACAACTGCATGAGACCAAAAATTAATTGGACCTGGGAGAATTATGTGAATATCACAGTCCCTGGAAGTCCCAGCTCTCTATGCAAGCTCCAGGGACCTGGATCTGCTGCATCACCCAAGCCCTGGTGATGTGATAAGAAACAGAGCAGCAAAGGTGCTGCAGGACTGATTAAAAACAAGCAGTTAATGAGCTCTTGTTACAGAGAAAGGAAAAGGCAAGAGCCTTGCTTGACACCCAGAGGGATTGTTTTCAACTTGCCTTTTCCCAAGTCAGTGTAACTCCCCAGCATTCTGACCATAAAACCCACATTTGTTTTATGATAACTCCCTTTTTTTCTTATTTTGAGAAAAAAGATGTAAGGCACTGCAGAAGCAAAAGCTATAGTAAAGCATAATAAGGTCTTATGAAAAATGTGTTGAAAAATTATTTTATTTGACCCAGGGTCTAAAATTATTAGGAGTGGTGAAAAGCAATTTCCACTGTAATGCTTTTAATTTGATTTACAAAATGTGGAGGCATGGTTTCATGGTAATAAAGAAATCAATGTACAGTTGCTGCAAACCATGACATTTTCAAAAGTAATTCTATTTTCTCAAAGTGAGATAATATTATTTCATTCTCTTCTCTTCAAATCATCGCCCAGCACTGTGTCAGGTATGTGGGAGTCGAGATCACTGTTCTCTATTGAGCGTGAGAGATGAAAATACATCTTAGAAATCTTTTCCCACTGTCATTTCTGAGAGTGGCAGTGACCAGTGTCTGTGGGCTGTGTCTCATCATGCTGCCTCAATTCAATGCCATGCTATTGACTGTCACAATGTCACAGTGTTCTCCTCCTTAACACCTACCCCTGCTTCGGGACTATATTTAATAGAGAGGAGCTATTCTTCTCTTTATTCAAAGAGATTTGAGTCTCTTTTCTCTGCTGAGAGACACCAGCAGCAGAGGCACTTTTGTTACTCGTGAAGGACATTGAAGGAAAGGTTGTGCAAAAAACAGAATAGCTCAATCCCACGTGGGCTGAAACTGGGACCCTGCAGCATTTCAGATTTCCACCATTTCCACAGTTTCCCTATAGTTTCACCCATATCACTGCAGTATAACTTTTTACAAGTGCTGTTTGATTAGACTGTGGAAACTATCAATTTTATGGCCCAGCATGGTAGCCCAAATTACAGTTATTTATCAAAGCTCTATTTAATTACATTAATATTATGGTTTGATGTTACTATATAATAACAATAATAAAAATTTTGAACGTTTCTATGCCTCAAGGTGTAGAAATAAAAGCTAAAAAGGAAAGTTTTGTGCACACCTTCCTGTTTGTATTGCCTGTAGTGGGACCAGCAGTGCTTTCATTTCCCTCTCTAGAAGGTGACTACATTCCAACATTTGCTCTTTGTTATTCACCTTTAACATCATCCTTCTGTTCCTAGGCAGCAATTTCACTGACAGGGTTGCCACAATATTCCACACGTTTGTGAAATCATTTTGTCTAACACAGCTGAGATCTCTGAAATGAAAATGATGGTTTGTGACACCAAATAATGAGACTAAAATGCAAGACAGAAAACACAGTGATGTGTAACTACTGCTGCAGGAGGAAACTTCCAAGGAACCAAATTTTGACTGCTGATCTTGATTGGACTTGATTTTATGGTCAAAATGGTCTTGATTTCTTTGTACAAAACTATTTTTAATGAACACAATGAAAAATATTTTAGATTAAATGCTTGATGTCTCAATAAATTTTTCATCCAACTACCATAAAAGTATAGTTTAAAATACCACTCAAAGCTCTTATTCTATTCTGACTTTTTGCCATTCTAATGGTACTTTTTTTCCAACAAGCTAAAGGTTAAAGCTCATATTAAAACTGAATTCTGTAACAGGACTTTAATCATAGTGCTGCTACTTTGATGCTGCAATATAAATAATCACCACTGACAAATTTCACATTGCTGCTCAGTGAGTGTTGCAGTTACTTATTCCTGCTAACTTGTTCTTATTACATCCTGCTGACTTGTTAGTGTCATAATCTGGTGTTATCTAGGCAAAGTCCCATCACTCTTTCTGTATTTCACAGGGTTATCCTAAATGCCATATAAATCTCTTTTTTTAATATATTAACCCAGAGTTAGGTGGCCTCCAACATGTTTATTTTTTGATCTGTTGGCAACCACAAATCTTCTTAAAGCAGATGCACATACTGGGTATCTGTCACCTGTTTAAAAGTAATGAACAATTAAATGGGTCTTAGATGGAAAAGGCCAAGGGATTGTCATCATGTAAATGCTGGGATCGGAGGAGTTTTGCAATCTCCTCTTCCCTTCTCACCCCTCACCTCCATCACTATGGAAGAGGTGTCAGAGGTTAGAGGAGACAAACCAGAGAAGCAAAAATAAAACTGGAGAGCAATCAGAGAAATAATAAGAAATTCAAATTGTGTCATGGCCTTGGTAGAAAATCTACAGATGGATTTTATTTCTTAGGGAAATTCTGGATGAAAAATATGGTTGAAATTGCAACAAGAAAACTCCCATGTTTCCTACACCTCCTGTATAAGCAAAATAATTGTTTTTATTGATAGATTTTCAGTCAGCTGAGAGGGATCAGATAAATATAATTTGCTTAAAAAAAAAGTTTTCCAAATAGATCTAACTCACACATTCTTTATGACTAAGGTAAGCCCTTGACATGAGAGGTGGTCTCAGAGTGTGAAATTCCAAGTTCACTGAAACACACTCACCTTTATCAACTTTTTAAAATCTTGTTTTATTTCTCTAGTTGAATTGTTATCTCTCAGTGGACAGGCCTTTCTGGTATTGTTGTGTAAAATACAAATTTAAAGTATTAATTATGTTGAAAATGAAAAAAGTATTTTATTGCTTTGTACTTGTATTCCATAAAAAGTTCATTTAGGGTTGGGAACCTTATTCTTATGACTATTATATGACTCTGTGATCTTTTTCATCTCTTAAAACAGGAGAAAATTTTCTGTTTGCAAGAATTGTTCTCATTGCTTTGGGTTAGTTTATCTCTAGGTTCATTTATTGTCTCCAACCAGATTTTTCACAGGAAAAGAGGAGTAAAATCTGGTGCTTAAGGAGTTTGACTTCCATAGTCTGTCTTTGTATGTTTATGTGGACAACCTAAGGTCCAAAGTAATTCTTTTTTGTCTCTGCCCTCATTTCCAAGTGCCTTAATTAGTGCCATGATATTATGGATTGTTTTATTTCTTAGAAACTGCAGCTGTATAATTTTGATAAAAAGACTCAGTTTTCAGAAAACTGATTGATGGTTATAACTTTTACTTGGTTCTGTGAACAGCAAGCTGTCATGTTTGCCCTAAAGGGGACATAATTTTTGCTCTAGATTTACTACAATATCAAAAAAAGATATGGCTTTCAATATTATGAAGAGAAATTGGAAAAAGCTGCACCTAATATTTCCTGATTTTGAAGGAAAAGAATAGCAGAAATAATGAGGAAATTATAGGAAGTAATAGGGTAATAACAATAGAGAAATTTAGGGCGGAGTAGATTTATGTGTTTGAAATTTTGTTTCCTTCATTCTGTTTGCTTTGACCCCATCTGGGGTCAGGTTTATATGTAGAGAGCAATGATGTAAAGATTATTGCTGTTAACGGGATTCAAATACAAAAAAGGAGAAGAAAACAGACACACTGAGGCCAACAGGTCAAAAGGGGATTTGGGGATTTTCTAAATTAAAAATGATTGACAAGGACTAAGCAGCACCTGCCAAACAAAGTGTGGGATAATGTTACTGAGATTTTTTTTTTTTTTTGACCCTGATTCCTTAAATTGGAATGACTGGTTTCAGCCAAATTCAGTTATGCCATGTTACCTTTCCAAATACAGAAGAGGATGAGTCTTTGTGTTCCATCCCATCTGCCAGTGCTGATTATTGGCTAATTGATCCCTTGAGTTTGATTGGCTTCCTCAGGAAAAGGGATTTCACATTTTGGTGTCATTTTAACCAGCTAACAAGAGATCACCAGGTCAGGTACACTGAATTAATGGAGCAGTTAGAATGTGTGAATTAAGGAGCATTCTTTTCCAGGGAAGAAGAACAATGAGCTATCTTGGCCTTACACTGAATTAATCTTTCTAGCTGTTATTTCAGTTATTTTTACAACACAGTTCAGTGGTGCTCACTCTGTTACAATGAACAGATCAAAGCAAGAACAAGACTGGGCTTGTATTGGTGAAGAAAATAGACAAAAACTCATCTCTTTTAAAACAGTTTTGCCTTTCTTTCTATTGGAAAATAGAAATTTGAGGCTTTTGTGCCTCAGAAACCTTTTTTCTGTTTGTTCCTAGGGGATGACTCTGGCTTTGTTCATGCTGCTCAGCACAGGTCTGTGGTACTCTGACAGTGATTTAATGAATTTATGTTGTTTTTTTTCCATATCTTGCCTCTATTGCTCTTTCAGTGATGGTTCTGGGTGCCAGAAAATGGACATTTGATTCCTGAGTCAGCTCAGTAGGAATGTGTCTGATAATTGGCATGACAGTGATTTGTGGGGATTTGGAACAAATAAAAATACTGCCAGTCTGGGATATCTGGAGGGAAAAGGGAATTCTGCTTATGTTTTGCCATGGTTTCACCATTGTTTCCTCCTTTTAAAGTGTAGAAATGGATTAATTGATTTAAGCCCTTTGTCCCCTGGGCCTGGCAGTTTGAAGCACCCAGGTGCAGGTGGTGTCTGCCATCAGCTGGGGCTCTGCCTGGAAAATAACTCTGGTACCAGGGGGAGCTCAAAAGCTCCTTCTGAAGGACTTTTTCTCATGGAGGTTCTTTGAAATTCTGAGGAATTAAAGTGATGAAAGGTGGCTCTGGTCTGTGAGAGGAGGCAGATTGCTTCAAGTGTGCTTGTCTTTGTCATCTGTGGATCTTTCAGCTGGTGCATTGACTAGGTATTGCCATGAAATGTATTTATTAAAAATGCAATACTAAGAAAATCAGTTCTTTTCAGCTATAAAATGCTGATAAAACCTATTAAGGATCAGAAGAATGACACCTTTCTGATCTAAGTGCATCTTGTGGGTGCTGGGCTCATATTCTAGTCAGTACTTTGGAATGGTTTCCTGCAGGAAGAAAAGCCTGAAGCAACAGATTTGTTAAACCATCTTTTGAGGTTCCACTGAAAGCTGGTTACAGACTATTTCTTAGGAGTAGATAATGAGGCAGAATAGGACTTTTCTTATTCACTGGTAATTATAATCAATATTCCCCATTTTTCATTCAAAATGCTGTTTATCCAAAGCACTTGGCAAGGTGTTTAGTTTCTAAAATCTACTGTGGAACTATTTTTTGTCATAAGAAATTCTATCTTAGGTCAGAAAAATCCTCCTGAGCAAAAAAACTGTGGTGGATCCAGTATATGTATAACACTCATGCTGTATTAGAAGAAAAGATATTTTGGTGAGAAAATTACCAAATGATTTGGAAATGTTTCTGTCAGCTCTAGAAAAAAAAATAGGCTCTAAACTGTTTGTGAGATCCTTGTTCTGCACAAAGCTCATAGCTGAACACTTAAAAAAAAAATTCATCATTCCTCTTTGACATATGTCTAACCCAAAATGTGTCCCTGTCCCTGTTGAGCACTGTTCTTATAAACCATTAAAAATAACTTAAAATTTACTTCACTGTTTCTTTTGAAAATTCTGGTGATATTTTGTCCTCAGAGCTTTATTGCAATTCCTGTTTGGTTTTGATCAGCTCAAGTCCATGAATGTGACTTCAAATTTTCTCAGGTTTCAGAGGAAGTTGTTTGTAAAAATTCCTGTTGGATTTTTTGTCCAGCACTGTCTGTACTGATGTATTGCAGATATTTATAAAAATCAGAAAGCCATCATCTTTCATCTTCACTTGCTTGTTTTTTGACTCCTCACGCCTCTTCAGTGTTTTCCTTTGAGCTGTACCTCCTGTAAACACGTAAGTGTATGTGCTCTGTATTTTAAAATCTTGGGCTGTTTATTTGATTTTATGGATGTTTTTGTAGTGTCTATTTTTTCCACTGAAAATCTGTTGCTAATCTCCCATTTTTCTCAAAGATCCTTCACAGTGTTGTGCTGCATCGAATGCACAATATGATATGTATCTGGTGTCTTGCAAATCCATCTGAATTTAGGAAACCAAGCTGTGCTTAAATGAACAAACATTTCTACATGGTTTAAGATAACTTTTAACATCCTTTGAAGCAGGATCCTTTGAATTTTCATCACTGAAAATTCCTTCCCTGTATGATACAGCTGCTCTTTACAAAGACAACATCTTACAGTGTGGCCAGTTCCATCCTACGAATTTTCAGAACTTTTTAGCTCTGGGCCACTGTGAGTATTGTTTTTGTTTTTTTTTTTTAAATCTCAAGCCAATCACTTATTTCTCAATACTTTATCCCAGTTGGCCTCTGATATTGCCAGTGTTCTGAAGGCTTCTGTCCTTAGCCCTGAGTTATTTTCTGTCTCAGTGCTTCCAGTCTCATTGTTAGTCTCATCTTGCTTTCTATAGGTGGCAGCAAGTATATTGTTCTGCTGATGCTCTTTCATCTCTCCAAGTGTTTTTTCCAGACCTAACCCAAGAAATGTGCAAATAAGTGTTTTACTGTAGAGGAAACACTCAGCAAACACGCTGAGGTCTGGCTGTGACAGAGGATTTTTCTGAAATACATATTCAGAGAACAGAACTGCAACAGACCCTTTGCTTGAGAGGAATCACTGCTTTAGTTGAGTGGTTAGGATGAGAGAGAGATCTTTGTAGCCAGGAAGCTGCATCCTATTCCAAAATTCTAATCTGAAACTCCCAGCACATCAGGGCCCTGGGGCATCCTTTGCCTCCGTAATGGCTCCTGCCAGATCCCTGCACAATCTCCAGGACAGCCAAGAGAAGAGGAGAGAGGAGGAGGAATAGAAAGGGAGGAATGAAGTGCAGAACAGGTACCAGAGGATAAGGAATAGCAGGCACTTGGGCATTCTCTGCTGATAAAATGGCTCTGCAGCAGCTGCTGTAACTTAGCAAACTTCAGAGCAGCCCTAAGGCAGCTCTGAACTTCAAGTTGTTCCCTAGGTCCAGCAACATCCTGTATATCCTGTTGTATGAGTATTGCTCAGAGAATTTAAGAAGAAAGACATTCTCTTGGCTCCTCTCTGAAGGTACAAAGCTGTCTCTTGAGTAAGGTGGTGAGGGATCTGTGTGCTGAGCAGCTGTGCCCCATTCCCCTCCCCACCACCAGCCAAACAGGCCCTGGTGTTTTTCACAACATATTTATCCTCAAGTGCCCTCCACTGGAAATTTTGTCCTACTCAGAGGATCTTCTTATTCCTTCACATTCCTGGGTGAAAAATATCAGGCTGGTCACCTTTCCTGAGCCAATTCCCACCTGTTCTTTGATTTTGCACTCAGGGTTGGGATGTTCACAGACAACACCAAGTGGGTGGGATTGTGGATCTGCTGGAGGGCAGGAAGGCTCTGCAGAGGGATCTGGACGGGCTGGATGGGTTGAGGCCAATTTAGTGTCAAGGATTAAATGAAGAACTGGATAGTGAAGTGTCTGACAGTTGGTGACATCACTTTGGGAACACTGTTCATATAGACACAAAAAGTTACCCAGACATCAGCTGAAACAGGAATTTTAATGGGCATTCACACAGAAAGCAGGATTTCAGTTTCAGAAGCCATCAAATCTGAAATGTTTCAACTCTGACCTTAAAAACCCCAAGCTGAGGAGATGATCCTGCTGAGTGCTGGTAACATTTCACAGCAAGCGAGGATGTGACTCGTGCTGCTCAGCAGGGGCTGAGCCGTGTACCCTGCAAGTCTCAGCTCTCTCAGTCTCACTCCAGGCTCTCCCTCAGGCACTACAGAGCAGCACCAGGGCTGCTGACTGAAGCAGGGAGGTTTTCTTACCTCTGCACACCGTGGTGTGCTGGGCAGGGAGGGCTGGGGCTGTTGGAACTGTGCTTAATGCCCAGTGCAGGAAGGTCCACTTAGGGGGAAAGTGGAGTAAAAGAAGATCTTTTTCTCTTTTCAATAAAAGGTTCTCATGTCAAGAAAGATGAGATTTTCTTTTGCTCTCAGCTGCAGGCGATGCCTTGGGGAAGCTAACACTCAAATCTTTTAATTTACTTTCCTCTTGGCTTGTACTTTGCAGTGGGAGCAGATACAGAGCCCCACTGCTGCTCTGCCTTGGAATTGTGTGTGTCTGAAGGAATGAGGCTTTCCTGCTAACTGCAATATGCTGCTCTTTGCTGCCTGTTATCCTCGTGAATAAATGAGCAGGAGCAAGTTGTAGATCACCCTCATTTTCATCATGTGTGAAACCCACCTGCACCTTCAGGCATTAATTACCTGAACCCTTACCTCACCGCCCCTGAGTCAGCAATCCCCTTGTTTATTTGGCAATGGAAAGAAAGGAAATGCAGCAAAACAGGAATAAGTGTTGTGAAAAGTGGCAGAAAATGGCCAGCTTCTAGCCACTGAAAAGACAAATGCTTCTCTCTGTCCCCAGTGCCAAATACTCATCCCAGAGCACACTTACAGTGAAGTGTGCCAACAGGAGCAGCTGTTTCTTCTGTCTACCATTGCTTTACTATCATAATAATTTAAACACTTTCTGTCACTGAAAGAGATACTGAAAGAGAGAATTGGTGCAGAAGTACTCTCCCAAAGAGAGATTTTAATCCTAGTTTGTTCCATAATATCTAGACCCCTATTTTCAGAGGAAAAAAATCAAGAGCTTCTTTTCTTTCAGAGAAACAGTGGGTTTATGGGGAAAGGAATAAAGCTGCCTCTGTCACACACCAGTTTGAACCCACACTGGCCTGTTGCATATTCTGGTAGTGGACATATCAGAGTTTCAATCCAGTCAGGATTTTGCAGCTTTTGGTTTCCAAATTTAGGTTTACACTTTTTTTTTTCTTTCTGATACACTTTTACTTTACTCCTACACACTGTTATATAGGTATATGCTTATCTAAACTGTTCAGGACTGATGGATAAGGGCTAGTCCAATTCCATGTGTTTCCTTTACTCCTTGAAGCTGGTGCTGGGACTAGGATGCAGAATTCCAAGAGATTTTTGTGAAAGGCTGCACCTTCCCTGAGCAGGAAAGTCAGGCAGCTGACAGTGAAATAAATCCTAAATAGCAGTGGTACTCCTTATTTATACTGGGAGTGCAGGCAGGTTTCAAAGAAGAGCAAATGGGCCTGAGGATAATTCATATAGCAAAAAAAGTATGTGTGAAACTTTTCTTCCTTGAGGCAAAATTTTAGCAAAGGTGATTGCAAAGACCAAAACATTATTGGTAGGATTTGATATAGAAATCCTGTGCAGCAACATGCACAGGCCTAGGTACATTTTAGTGCTGAAATTTGGTCATGTCAGGTTTATGTACCTCTGCATTCTCATATAATATGCTATGTAATATTTACATATCTATCATGGAATATTCTGGAATACATGGAATTCTAATTCTGGAATATTACATGGAATATAATGTAATATTCACATCTATCATGGAATTGCTGTGTGATTTGGGTTGGAATGGACCTTAATTTCCTCTAGTTCCAACCTTTCTGCCATGGGCAAGGAACCTTCCCCTAGACCAGGTTGCTCAAAGAATGTTCATATATAAGCCTTACACAACAAAATGCACACACATGCATGTATAAATTTGTTTTTGAACAGTTTAGAGTGAGAGATGAGAACTGAAGCAAATGAAACGCAGAACAACTGTATGTTGAAAGAGGAATCCCTTGTAAATAAACAGGAGGCTGGGAGGCAGCCCCAAGCATCCTGGCAAATGCTGTGGTTCTGCCAGCCAGAAAACCTTGAGGGGACCTCTCAAGCTTTGCCTGTGAGAAGATTTGTGCTGCAATGAACCTTGGAGTTCTTGGAGCCAGGAAGATGAAACAAAAGCTGTGCTGGCAGAGCAGAAAACAGTGTTTCAATAGCAGATCAGATCTGAATTTTGGAATCAGAGGAAAACAGTCATTAATAAAGATGATCATTGTATTTATTCAATTAAAATAGTATTTGTTGGAGTCTCTGAGAATATTTTGTATTTGAACCACTGCCAGTAATGTTAAGGCAGAAAATGAAAGAAAACCAGTTTGTCATGACATGTAGAATTGTGTGCTGAATGTGATCCAGGGCTCTACTGATAGTGTCAGGCTGGTAAGCACCTCCTGCTCACTGCTGGGCTTGGAGCATTTGTCACACCTAACAGCAGTAAAATGGGCCTGGAGAGCCTCTTATCTGTGAGCCTGTGTGCAGCACTCCTCCTGGCTGTGCCTGCAGCATGCAGTGATAGCAATCACACAATCCATCATGTTTATGGGACATCCCTGGATCTGAACACTCCCTGTCAGCTCTGCAATCAGGGAAAAGCACAGTGTGCAACAGCTAAACAGCAAAGAGATCATAACGGGCTGAGATCTTCTAGGGACGCATTCCTGCAGTGCAGGCATGTAAAGTACCTGGAAAACAACAAGGACCTTGAGCTGGGTGATAGACATGAAGGGTTAGATGGGATTTTGGGAATAAATTGTTCCCTGTGAGGGTGGGCAGGCCCTGGCACAGGGTGCCCAGAGGAGCTGTGGCTGCCCCTGGATCCCTGGAAGTGCCCAAGGCCAGGCTGGACAGGGCTTGGATCACCTTTGGACAATGGAAGTTGTCCCCATGGCAGGGGTGGCACTGGATGGGCTTTAAGTTTCCTTGCAACCCAAACCATTCTGTGATGATTCTGTTATTTATTGCTGAAAAGGTGAATTTGAATTTGAAAAAAGATGAATTTGTACATTTAGTGGGTAGCTACAACAGAGATAGTGACCAAGATCCAGAGGAGTTTAGGCAGTGAGTCTTTTCAGTGTTCATTTTAATGAGACAAGGATAAAGCAAAAATGGAATCGTTACAACATTTTCTGCCAGCAGAAAGCCAGTGAACCTGTGGCAGTACATGCAAAATAATGTTCCTGCAATTTGTGGGTTTGTTACTCTTCTGTAGTGCCAACGTGCTCTTTATCATCTCTTCTCAGTTCTGTCTTGAACTGCTACAATAACTTTGCACTTTGAGAGAAGTTTGGGTTATATTTTTAAAGGCAGAGAGACTGCAAGGAGCAGATAAAGCACATTTTGCTGTGCTCTTGTAGCTGTTCATCAAGGCACATCTACCAGCTTATTTCAGATCTGCCCTGCCATGGACACTCTCTAATGATCCAGCTAAAAGCTGTACCCTTGTCCCCTAAACAAGTAAATTCTTTTCTATTTCCTTTACCCCTAAACAGTACTGAGTTTTATCCAACCGTGTAAATCCAGTTTCTGAAAGTTTAAGGTTTTTAAGCAATTTCCTGATTTCTGTTACTTCTGGCCTCTTGCAATTTGGTTTTATCATTACACTTAATGAGAATAAAAAGTACAGTAGTAGTGTATATTCTCTTGGTTATTTATGAAGTTATTATGCCACTCCCTAAAAAATTGCTCTTGAAACGTCCTTAACTTTTCAGCTTGAAAATCATGACTGTTTCTAGTTTGTGGACTATTAATCTTGGTAGTACATTTTCCATATATTTTCTTCAAATTTCTTTTGTAAATTAATCTCACAGATAATTTTCCAGTGCTATTAATACTGCTGTGTGCCTGGGAGCTCAGAGGCTTTAATAAAACATACCTGTACTTGGCCTACTTCTTTCTTCCTATAGTGACATTCATTAAAAACAACTCCACTGAACTCTGTAGAGTTTCTCTGGTCTAAAACAAGAAATCAAATTAGGCCAATGCATTTGCTGCATCCCTTCATGTACTTTTCTTTTTCAAAGTAATGGGCAAATACAACCGGTTTGAATAAATATGGGAATGCTTAGAAAAAGATGGCTATGTGTGAAATTATCTATTTTATTTTTTTTAATACAGAGATAGGATTTTGTATGGGATTTCTCACACAACCAGATTTGATTTGGAGCCACACTGGAGGGGTGCTGCCTGCAACAAGTAATTATATGTTATTTGGGAAGATTGGGCTCTGGCGAGAAATCCAGGGCAGTGTTTTGGATAGAAATCAATAGCTAAAGCACCACTTCAGCTCTGCAGAGCTAAAGTGCTGCTTTTTTGCATTTAGCAAAGTGGGAAACACATATGTCTGCAGTAGAGATTTCTGTCAATATCTGCTTGGCTGTTCTGTGGGAATAAAGAACTGAGAAGATTTGCAGCACCATAGTAGAAAAATACTGAAGATGAGCAGGGAGAGGGCCTGAGAAGGGAGTAAGTGCTCAATTTAGCAAATGCTCTGAAACCTGGCTGCACCATGACTGAAAAACTTGAAGGAAAAACAGCACCAAAAGCTGCCAAATCTTGGCACTGAGATGAGTGAGTTTTAGTAGCAGGTATTGATGCCCAGTCAGAATAAAAGGTATAATAATAATAATAATAATAATAATAATAATAATAATAATAGATAAGTATAAAAAATAAATACAACAATATTGATGGCCATGCTCAGAAGAAAACCAGAATAAATCCTGGTGGGGTGGGATGTGTGTGAGACACAGAAATGTGTCTGAGCACCTCTGAGTCCATTGTGGAAGGGTTTAAGGTTCCCTCCCTTGCCTGCATGAGGGAGAGGGCCAGGTAAGACAAAGATGTTTGGGCAGGGCTCATGCACATGGACAGACCCAGCTTTTGCAGGTGTGAGAAATCACAAGGAAATTTAGCTCTTCTAGGGAGTTTAGCTGGTGACTCACCTTCTAAATGGGTGCATTTGAGGGAAACTTTCCAAAAGGAATGAAGAATGGCTCAAGCTCTCTCTATATTTCATCAGGAGTTTAGGATTGGACCTTGTGAGGCAGAAAATATTCCCAAACCCTGCATATTTCCTGCATGAAAGGAGTTTTTTGAAGTTGAAATGGATTTTTTTTTTCCATTTAAATGAGATTAATGTCAGAAAGTATATGACGGTGTGAGTTTTGAGTGGCTTTCAAGTAGCTATTTTGCAAACATCTCCAGAATGTCAGCTATACAAAGCTACAGATGAGAAATGAAAATTCTCATGTAAAATTCCTTGGAATGAAAAAAAAAAAAAAAAGTACAATCCTTTGAGATAAAAATCATAGATACTGCCCTAAATGCATTTCTCTATCAGTTTAAAAAAGTGAAATATGGGTGTGGGGTAGACGAGCATTTCTGAATTGCTCAGCACCTGATGCCCAGCTGCAGCAGGGGTTTATGGAAATGTTGATGCTCATCCTTAGATTGGAGCACTAATGGACTTTGGGATTAAGAACCTCAGCTGATCTTTTCCTGGTGTTTCTTTGCACATTCCTTTATTAGTGGATTTGCTGCAGAATGTAGGATTTGGGCAGTAGGTGTGCTGTACTTGTCACCGAGCCTGGGACACACCAGTGACCAAATCACTTTTGGAGTTTGAGTCCCTGAACCTGTGACTGGCAGGCCACAAAGCAGTGCCCATGCAGGGTGGAAATGCAGAATATCCTGGGGTTGTTACCAGGCCTGGAACACTGAAGGCATTCCCAAGAATCCCCAGGGGAATTAAAACTCAGTTCTTAGGAAGCACTGTGAGTTCCTGCTTTGTCTTGTCACTGAATCTCTAAATAAATCTTGGTAATGCCCTTTGGAGAGTGTGTGTGTTTTAGAAACGTTTTTGAGGTTGGTTTGTCATTTATTAATATTCTACCTTTCAGCAGAAGCCACGACAGATGGAAAGGCAGTTGTAACAGGACTGTTCTGGTATTTAAATATACTGATGTATGCTGAAATCTCTATCTGACAGCCTGTATTTGGAGACATACTGGAGTTTGATTTAAGAATTTGAAATTAAAAAATAATTCGTTTTAGCAGCATTCAGTTTATAGGCCTGGATGGTTTATTACAGTGAACTCCACTGCATTCATTATGCATCACAGAGGAGCATCATTTATTTAGGACAGGAGCTTTTTTAACCATCTAAAATAGTGAAAATCTTTTACTAGGCTCTAAAATGCCTTGAAAGAAGGCAGATTTGTTTCTGAAGCAGAAATTAGGCAAGTTAAGTTCCAATTAGTTCAGTGTGCTGAGTAAACACATCAATCTGGGTAAAATCTGAGTACAGATTGTACCTGGAAGATGATCCCAGGTGCTTTATTAAGCAGCTCATTGTAAGGATGGGGGAGTCAAAGAACATAAAAAAAAAAAAAGTGTTATTAATTATCTTGATGGATTTGAGCCAACTATAAGACTCCATTTTTGTCCCCCTATTTTCTAGAATTTTTTCCTGTTGGAGAAATGGACTTTACTTCTTATGCCCACGGAAAATAAAGTCAGGACAGAAAGTGACTGATGGATGGAGCTTAACACTAATCATAATTGCTGCTTCCATGTCTTTTGTCTGGCTGTTTTGGAAGTTTTAAATCATTCTGTTTGGGAGGCAGAAATGTCAAAGCTCCATTTTTGCCTGCTCCGTGTGCTCTGTGTGCTTTTCTGTGTTCAAGTCTAAGGGACATAACTTGATTTGTTATCTGCATGGAAGGAGTCTGAGTCTCTGCCTCAGACTCTCATGGAACAAGTGCAAAAGAAATCACCTTAATTCTGTCACCCTTGAAGGTTTTGAATAGCAATGAACTGGAAAGATCAAGGCAAATTACAACCACTCAGTCTGGCACAGCTCTGTAGTGGACTGGGGGCCTGTCCCCAGGGCTACATTGCCCCAAGGTGACAGATTTTTGTGACACAAAAATGCCAGGGGGTGTCTGATATCCTTCATATTCCACAGAAATGCCAGGGGGTGTCTGATATCCTTCATATTCCACAGAAATGCCAGGGGGTGTCTGAGCCCCTTCCTATTCTATAAAAATTCCAGGGGGGTGTCTGATATCCTTCATATTCCACAAAAATGCCAGGAGGGGTCTGATAGCCTTCATATTCCATAAAAATGCCAGAGTGGTGCCTGATCCCCTTCCTGTTCTATAAAAATGCCAGGGGTGTATCTGATATCCTTCATATTCTACAAAAATGCTATGGGGGTATCTGATTTCCTGAATATTCCACAGAAATGCTAGGGTGGTGTCTGATCCCCTTCCTATTCCACAAAAATGCCAGGGAAAAGTCTGATATCCTTGATATTCCACAAAAAATGTCAGCGTGGTGCCTGATCCCCTCCTCATTCCATGTCATGAGCCATCCACTGGTGTTCCACTGAGCACAGACCACTTCTCCCTGTGGCCTTGCTGACCCATTTTTAGGCTTGGAGCAAACTTCTTCCTTGCCTGTGAGAGTGTTGGTTGAATGCAGGAGCCTTAAAATCCCCCTGAACCCTTTGGTTCTTCTGGTTCATCAGCATTAAGTAAAAAAAAAAGATGATAAATATCTTTATTCTGTATAAACACACAGCAGAGTTGCAGCCTCTGTATCTCTCATGTAGAACAGGATATATAAAAGTGTCATGGAAAGAACCAGTCACTGTAACCATGAGTATCTGAAAGATGGATGGCATTAATAATACAGGAGATACCCTGTAAAAGTGTTGGAGGCTTTTAAAAGCTGGAGTGACCTGCACAGCTGGGGCTGAGTTTCAAGGTTTTAAAATTTTTCTGCAAGGACTGACCACAGATCTGGCAATGACAGTGAAAAATAATATGATTTTTACCCAGGAAAGCCCAAAGTGTTTCCCAGCAGCTCAGTGTGTTCTAGGTTCTCTCCAGATATAGCAAATTTACCATGATTTGAGTATTTAAATGGCTGTGTCTCAGAGCCCAGCCATGGGGAGATGAGAGATACAGGGTTAGGCTCCATTAATGACTTTTTTTATAAAGAAAATTGGAGCCAAATTACCATATTTGAATTTTCCCAGTCTTGGTTGTCTATTATTTAAAACAAAACCAAAACAAATTGGCTTTTTTCTCCCCTAAATTGTTCTACAAATTTAAATTCAGTCTAAAAGTTACAATTTTTCTTCAGATGATTTCTGCTGGCGTTCACCAGATTAGATATTCATTATTCCTGAGCCAATGGCTCTGTCAGCCCCTTCCTCATCAGGGTCCATGTCCTCACAGAGAAAAGTGGGGTATGTTTTGCTTCCAGTGGATGTTCCTGAAGTCCCTCTTTATTAAAAAAGAAGTTAACATCTGAAGCTGGTTAAGCAAGGAGCAGTTTGCATGAAACAAATCAGTCAAAATTCCTGAAGGAGAAGGTTTCAGAGATTAAAACCGATTAATGCTTGAGGTTAGCCCCCCAGAGCTGTGTAAATGCAGCCTTGTAAATATAACTGAGCTCTGGAAATTGGCCAAAAATCCCAAAGCAGTGTGTGCTGGAGATTATTAAAGAGCAGCAACAAACATTCAATACACAGAAATGGAGAAAAAATAAAGGATCACCGTGAACTTTTTGAAAGGTGAAGCTGTAATCATCCTATTCCTATTGTAATGCATCCAATTTCTGCTTTTGCCAGGAGCAGCCTGCATGCTGTTAGCTGGCAGTGATTTTATGTTCCTCTGGGAATCTTCCTGGTGGTGATTTTCTTACTAGATTATGATCATATAATGACTGTACTCATGTGAGGGAATTTTTTTCCAAAGTTCCAGTTTTACACAGTGTTACTGCTTTTGTAGTTGTTGTTAATTACTTTAAAGTAGCTTTTTAACAGATTTCAATGAACACACTAACATTTTCAACTGCTTTTCCTCCTCCTCATTGTATCTCATCCCTTTATGATCACTCAGTTTCATGAACAGTGACTCATTTCACATGTTTCCATGGGTCCAGAAATGCATCATGCAGCCCACCCTTTTCCTCACCTTGCTCTCTGTTCTCTTTCAAATAATTTTATTCTTCATCTCTTAGTGACTCGAAGTATGGGGCTTCAAAAGATTTAAGAAAAAAAAAAAATGGGTGGAGGAGAGGCAAGCCACAAGAAAATGATGCATTCACAGGCAATTATGGAGTAAGGTTGGGGGAATCTTTTAAATTTGCTTTTTTTAAAGGCTAAACTTAAGCAAGCGCAGGGTTAAGCAGCAGGGAAAAGTTCTTAAGGCTTTGCTGGATGTGGTTTTGAGCCTATTCCCTGTAACTCTGCCAGTTTATTTCCTTATGCCTGGGTAAATCCCAGCCCATCAGGCTGCAGGAACCAGCATCACAACATTTGGCACCCAGGCATTCCAATGCAGACTGAAATTTGCCTTTTGCCAGCAGTTGTTATAATAAGCAGCAACTTGGAAAGAAATTTTCCCATCTCCCAGAAATTTAAACACCAACATCCTCTCCCCCCTTTCCTGCATCCTAAATGGGACGTGGGATGTTTGAGGCACCACAGTTCTGGTGGCTGTGCCGTGGTTCCTGAGGCCAAGTCTCAAATTCCCTCCAAATTCTCAAGGATAAATTATGTCTGTCAGCAGCTGGGGGCTGAGGAGGTTTTGATTCATGCCAGGGTGACAGGAAAGCTGTTACCTGTGTCTGATTCATTTCACAGCTCAGTGGGGCCATGGGTGCCCATCCTGAAGGTTGTTATTCAAATCACACCACAGAGCAGATTGGATGTCAAGGATTCTTATTAAGGAAGAGAAACCTTCACGGAGAGAAACTCAGATTAAGCTGTAGCAGAGGTGTGAGAAAGCACAAGGAAATTCCATGAATTTCCAGTCACAGTCTTGTGGATCTCTTTCCTCTAAATCTGAAAGTATTAAATTAATTTCAAATTAAAGATTAAATTCATTTCCTTTGTCCTGACATAAGGTCAATGAGCAGAAATAATGGAAATTTCAGTAAATGTTGTTTTTCTCTCTGTAAAACAGAGCTTTGCCTGTGAGGAAAGAGTGCCAAATATCCATTAGGATGGGCCAGTAGTTCATGACTAATGCTGAAATCTGGGAGCAAAAGTATTTTATTTTCTCAGTGTCTCTGGGGAGATGAGATAGATGTTTTGTTCCTTTCATTCCCACAGACTGTCAGCTGTGGATCCAATTACATGTCCTTGTCTACTTGTATCTGATTTTGAGTAAGATTTGTGGAAGTTTCACTGTTGTTTACAATGAATTTCAAACACTAAATTGCAGTGGAACCTGCAGGTTTTAAAGCACTTTTAGCTGTTTTCCTTGAAAACAGCTGGTATAGACTTTTTGATCGCCTTTCCCCTGATTTAAACTTTTTCATCTATTTTTGATTTTTTTGATGCAATATTTTTGTCTGTTTTTCTCACAGTGTAGTAAATAATGGGTGTCCCTGAAGTTGCTTTTGTTCCAATGAATTAGTCACCTTTTTGTAGAAATAATTCCAAACATAATATATTGTTTTGCTGGCTGACTCACTGAATTTTGAGTGGACACACTGGATTGGGAACATATATTAATATATAGATATTTATCTCTCAAATGTTGATAGCAGGCAACCTCCACATGCAAAACTGAAGCTGATTTAGGAACAGAATAGAGACCCTACTAATTGAAACTAAACCAGATTCAGTTTTTAAAGCAGCTTGACACTTGTACAGTTAATCATCATCATGTGTGATGTTCACATCATCAGATGTGAATTGCATCTGAATTAGGGCTGTGGGTTATATTAAAACAATTCAAAGTGAAAGGAACAATAAATTTCCAGTAGAATCACACTCACCTCATGGATGCCTCTGGTCTTGGAGAAGCAGCAATTCTGAGAAATCTGAGGCAAAGAAAATTTATACTTCTGGGGTTCATCAGGATCTCCTCAGGTTCTCTGCATATTCCGTGCTAAGTTTTTGGTTGGTTTCTTTTGTTTGTTTGGATTTTTGTTTTCTGTTTTTTTTTTTTTTTAATAGTTTAAATAAATTTTACATAAAATCTAAATCCTTCATATGACTGCATTCCAAAGAATGCTCTTCATAATGTTTACATCCCAACCCATTTCTGAGACTGTCAGAGCTAAGGAAATATGGCACAGAGCTGTGCAAGCTCTTTGGTTTCAGCTCCATGTTCACCTTCAGACTCTTTTGTGGACTCAGATATTCTGCTATTCAAAGAAAGTTTAAGAGATTAACTTCAAGAGCAAGCTGTAGGATCAGGAAAGAGAAATTTAATTGATATAGGCAAATTTAATTGGAAGAACTTGAAGAAGAAACACCAATTTGTATTTGAGCCAGGGTAAAGCACATGTTCTTGATTAAAAATGCTTTCTTAAGAGCTTCATAAAGGCAGACAAGCCAGAATGCACAGACTTGGATACTGAAATAGTCCAGTCCATGCTATAAAATGTTTGTGTGGGGATAAGATGGTGTTCAGAGACAGGTAGTGACCAATATAGAAAATATAAGGGCAGCACAAATGGAAAGTTAAAGGTGGGAAATAGTAAAGGTAAAAAGATTTTGAGAAAGTTTGGAAAGAAGGCCTTAGAAAGAGAAAGAGCAGAGAAATTAGCTACAGCTAATTAGCTACAGCTGTAAAGTTTGAAGGTAGAAAAATTTGCAATAGTACAGCAAGGCAGGACATGAAATGATAGCTTGAGTTTGAAGCTTGGCTAAGATGGACCTTAAGACTGCAGGAAAATATGTTTAGCAGGATAGTAGAAAGTTTTAAGCTTAATAATGAAAAACTGTGTATTGTTAATAGAAGGTTTTCTAAGGCCCACTTTTCCCAACTTTCTGAAAATCTTCTTACCTTTACTATTTCCCACATTAAAGAGCTTTTCAAATAAAAAGTTCTGCTTTGTCTGGAAAAAGAGTGTTACACAATGCCTTTGTTTAGGTGTCCAGCAAAGTTAAAATCATATGAAATCTAAGTTAGTAACAAGCCCATCTACTAATTAGGGCAGCTGTGGGAGCACCATTTGGGAGAGCAGAACAAGGCAAAGCCGGGGTCTGCTCATGAAGCTGAAATGCAGGAGGGTGTCCCAGATGGAGCTTTGTTCTCTCCCCGTGTGCTGCACCTGCTGCAGACACACAGCAAGACCAAATGCAGAAATTAAACCCAAGGATTTGTCTGGCAGCCTGCACCATCTGATTGCAGAGACTGATTAGGGAGTCAATCCTTCTGACAACTGAACCACTTAATAACAGAGGTTTCACAGGGTGGAAGGCTCCAGGCAATTGGGCTGTACAGCAATTAGTTTTTGTTGTGGTAAAAAAACCCCAAAAACAAACCCAAAATAAAAAGCACTAAAAAGTCTCAGTGTATTCATAGCAGGTAATGCATTTTCCTTTTGCTTACTTGAAAGCTTACCTTGAGGAATTAAGCAGTGACTTAAAGATATGGGGGGAAGAGGAAAACAGGTGGGCAGGCAAAAGGGAGTGCATTGAATTTTAACTGGCTTCAAAATGTGATGGAATTCTTTCACTGAGAACAGTTTTGCCACTTCTTAGCAATTGTTGGAAGCAGCTCAGAGGTGGATTCTGTAATTGTTGATTCACAGAAAAAGCTGGCATCTACCAAACTCTGATGTCAGAGCAGAGAGAGAAACTGGAACCAGTCTAGAACTGAATAAGTAGTCTGGGTTCAGAGTCATAGCTAGACCCTCTTTTTAGGTTTGAAATAAATGTGGCAACTCACAACAATCTCTCATTTTTAAGGTTTCCTTGAATTCCTTACTCTTCCTCTCAGAAAGATAGGCACAGGAAGTCAGAAGAAATGGCAGAAAATTGCTTTTTCAATGTAAAAACATCACTGGTCGTGGAAGTCAATCTATACAATTATTAGCAAATTCCCACAACTCTCCAGTCTCAGTCATGCTTTTTTGTCAGTGTGCTCTCAGTTTGTTTTTCCCTGAGGTGCGATTAAGTCTGAGCTAATTAATCCAGAGTTATGCCTGCATTACCAGAATAAAGTGATTGTTTAGCATAACAAAGCTGATAATTAGTATAACAGCAGGGATTATGTTGGTAGCAGCAGCAGCAGTGGGATGTGCAGCCAACCTGGAGACACCTCCCTCCAACAAAGTTTTTTTGATGGGTTCTGTTACCTTGGGGCTCTTCTGGTGGTGACTTAAAAACCCCAAGTTCTTCAGGCTGAAATCTGGCTTGCCCTTGGTTAATTGTTTGGTATTTCCCAAGACACACAATATAATTTAATAACCAATTTAATAATGAATATTGCCAGGAGGGTCTCATGTAATTAATTATTTACTAGTATAAATATTTTCAGTGCAAATGAGAGATGTAAAAAATTTAGTTCCTGTGACCCACATATCAGGTTAGAGTACTTGAGGGACTGATGTAAGCAAACTGTCTTAGCAGCTTAAGGATGCCATCATCTTCATCTCTTGCTCTAAGATTTCTGGGATCTCACATCCTACAGGGGAAATGAAAACTCTTTTTAAAGTTTCTACATCATGTCTGAACAGTGACAGGAATCAGGAAGGTTTTCTATGTGTAAGGCAAATTCAGCAATAGATTGCCAAGGGAATTGTGACTTTCTGGTAGCTGCATGAAAGAGAAACTTGTGAAGTCTTTGTTCAATTCAAATGATGTGGAATTATCAGTTGACATAAATCTGAGAGGCTTCGTTATGTCCTCAGAGTTTCAGACAGGCTGTTCTTAGAAGTAATTCAGCTTTCTATTTGCTGCAGTTCTTTTCACATCCCTTAGCCCATCTACAGCTCTGAAGTTTAGCAGTGCATAGTTTTGGAGAGGGGAAATAGAGTTTTTGTGATTCGTGGATGTGAAGTTGAGCTGGTAAACAAGCAGAGTGATGTGGTAGAGATTGTGGGCTTGGGAAAAGCAGTGTGTGGTTGTCAGAGGACACAAATGAGAGTCAGACAACCTGCATCTTACTCAGCAGAGTTCCTTAACTGCATGATGCTGAATACATAATTTTAATGCTTTTAAACTGTTCCTACTCCCACTTTTTACCTGTTTGGTTGCAGTGCTACCTGGGACTGTTTCTCTTTGTCCCTAGAGTGCTTTGCACAGCACAGCCTTGGCCTGTGGCTGGAATTCCTCAGTTTCACTGGAAATGAGAAATATTTCTTGCAGTGAGGTTGATCTCCTGCTGTACAAAGAGAAAAAAATTAAAATTAATAAATAAAAAAAAAAAATTAATTTTAAGCAATATTAGCCATCTCACCTAAAAAAAAAAAAAAAAAAACCAAAAAAAAACCAACCCCCCCCCCAAAAACCAAACCAAACCAAACCAAAAAACTGAACCAAAAAGATATTCCCCAGGGAATACATCCAATCACAGAAACACTTTGTGACCCTGCCATGGTTTTTTTGCATATGTGCACATCACTTGCTGCAGCTGAGCTTCTCAGCACATGGTTTGTTCTTTTATATGTTCCTGTGAATAAAAGGGTTGCTTTCCTCTTTAATTTATATTTAGCTAAAGCACATAAAAATCACTTGTTTGTACTTCATAAGTACTGCAAGAACAACGTGCTGATTTTCTCTGCAGCTATTAGATTATTGATATTTCTAGGGCAGATTGTGCCACCCAGCAAAATTTACTTACAACACACTCAAACTAACCCAATAACATCAAATAAAAACTAAGAATGAGACGACAACATCAAACAGAAACTCAGAAATAACCAAAAAAGAACCAGCTTTAAAGTTTTAGTCAATAGCAGAACTGGGTTGTTATGCAGTTCTTTCTAGATGGAGACTTGTGGACATGGCTTTAATATCAGAAATTGTGGTAGGTATGGGAAGAAATGTGCTTTATAAAAGACAGGATGGGTGCACAGACTTGAAACCAGTTTCAAAATATGGCACAGTATTTAACATTCTGCCTTTCAGTTTGATTACAGAAATTTTTCATTGTAAATATTACAAAGGTCACTAAGAAATCACAAATCTGAAGGAATTTTTTGCTCTTGAAACTTCAACACCTTAAAAACGAGTTATTGGTCCATTTCTGCCATCTCTCTTGCCATTAGAACTGAAATAATGGGGTCAGTTGTTCAGGTAATTTATTTTAATTTTTCAATTGTAAAAATTCAAGCATAAACTGATAAGCACTGTCAGATTCCAACATATTGGGCATTTTGGGTTTATTGGGCAGCAAACCAATTGAGAATAACACAATACAGACTCCTCAATTGTGCTAAAGAGACACCAAATGATGTAAAATAAACTACACAAGCAGATGGGAATATATTACTGTGAAAAAGCCCCATCCTTAGAGCTGCTTAAAAGTTCTTTTCATCCTGTAAAAACCTTGCTTGCAATAAGGAGAACATCTGATTTCCCAGGAAAGAAGATTTAAAAAAGAATTGTTCATGAAATATCTCATTTTTATTGGTTTTCACACAAAAGATTAAAAAAAAAATTAGGGAAAATTTTGAGAGTTCTGAGGCAATTGTGAATGCCCCAGGGAACAGAACCCCCAAGGCAAAGCAGCAGTGAACCAAATTCTTTTTGGTGATATACAGAGAAATGAGAAGCAGCAGTGAGTCCTGTGCCAGTGTTCAGGGCAGGAATCTGGAAGCTCTGACATGAATTTTAGCAGCCAAACTCTGCAGTTAGCATGGTTTGTCTTTCTCTGGCTGATTCACAGCTCTTCCACTGCATTTCTGGAGGTCCCAGCTGTCAGATCCTTTAGGATGTGATCCAGCCTGGAGTCACAAACAGCTGATAAATTATATTTCCAGGAAAATGCATTTAAATATTGAGCACGTTGACTGTGTGCAGAAGTGAGGTGAAGATGATAACAATCACTCCAAGTTAATTAGTGATCAGCAGGGGTTTTTTTCCCTATTAATTCTCTCAGACTGTGGTGCCAAGGTCAAAGCTTTGACCTTTTGTGGGGTCCCCTCTGACTGCACAGCCCAGCCTGAGTGACAGTCACTGCCAAGGAACTTCCATGACAGGCAGGATGGGGAAGACCAGGGAATAAAAAAGTTCACTTTTCCAGCTACACTATGCTTGTTCTCGGAGCTAATCACCATCCTGAGAACCAGCAAATGAGACAAAAATATTCTGTGGTGGACTCCTACAGCTCCCCATGAATGTGGGCAGCTCCTGTCATTTTAATGATGTCCCTTAGCATGCAAAAATGGAAAGTTCCATCCTTGAAAAGTAATTCAAACTGAGTCCTGGGTGTTGCAAATGGGATTGTTCAGATGCATGTTTTTCATTCCTAAAATAAATTAAAGCAATTAAGGTATTTATTTTGGAAAAAAAAACAAACAAAAAAAACAAGAAAACCAACGAAACCCACCCCACGATTCTTTCTTGAAGCAGTGGCATGATGCTGTGTGAAAGGTACCAGGATATTTTCAGTCCAGTGACACTCCTCAGCCTTGTTAGTGTCAGTGAGATTTTATGGTGATTGCTCTGTGACTTTTTCTGGCTTAGCTGCCATAAAACCTTTCTGCCAACAGAGCAGATGGAAACAAATACATTTAACCTTGCAATAAATGAGTTTGCTTAAGAATAATGTCCCCTCTGTTTAAGCCCCTTCACAAGCATCCATAAAAATGTTGTGTATATGAAACATTCCAGTATATCAACAAATCCATAGTCAAGTCTGGAGGCTATGAGAGAAGAATAGAATGTTCTTTTCAACAAACAGGATGTATTTGGGTATTTTGTGAGCTCATTTTCAGTTTGGATTTTTGCTCCATATACAGATGTGTCAGGGGCCAAACAGCTCAACAAGGCTGGTGACTATGTGAGGTTTTAATGGCATTGAGCACGTGGGCAGAGAGATGATAAGTGGTGGGGAAAAGGAAACAATCAGGAAATATCCTGGGAAATAATATGAAGGACTCACTCCAATCAGGTTTGAGTACAGTCCCCAAAATTCATGTATATTAAGGAAGATCCCAGCTCATTCTGATTTTTATACATATCTATGTAAATATATTTCTATATCAGCAGATTAAATAAAATAGAGGAATGAAAAAAAATAAACTACAGATGGATTAATAGGTTTTAGTTCAACATCTCACTGACTTGTCCTCACACAAAATAGAGGGAGATCCCTGCAACTTGCACTGTGGTTTTTCAATATTCATCCTGCTAACAAGAACACATGCTTTCTTTTAATCAGACTTTTTTTCTGAATTATAATAATATTAACACAGTTAACTGCACTTGTTATGTCTTGCTTGTAGAGGGAGTAAGGTAAAAATGGTTCCTTTTTACTAAAAAAGTCATGAAATTCAGTCTGTGATGATTCATCTCATGCTGGCAGCATCAATCACATCTTCATTCGATGTCATGAAACTATTTACAGTATCCCATCAAAAATAATAAAATGTTTGATCAAATAGAAGATTCAAAAGGAAGAAGAAATAAGATGTAAGATGTTGATTTAAGGGCAATTGAGACTATATAAACAAAATTGTATCACTTTGGCTACCCTCAGGCTCTAGAAATTTCTGTTTACTTGCAGAGAAGTGGGAGTTCTGGATATTTTCCATCCTAATATTCTGAAATCAGGAGCCTGGAGCAGGACTTTGCATTAAGAAGATGAAATATTTTATTATTCTTCTTTATTATGGTTAGGAAATGCATCCTGAAACAGGAAGCTGAAAAAAACAAATGCAATCCATACATTATTAGAGACATTGAGGGAGGAGAGATTAGGCCCAAACCAGTCATTTGGTTTGAATTAGATGGAAGAAGAATATTTGGAAACAGATCTGTAGATGAGAAATGGGTCAAGTATAGATGTAAAATGGGAAAGAGAGAAAGTTGTTATTATATAAGGCTGCAAAGAGTCAGTGGCTGGAATCATCTCATTTTTTATTTGATAGCAATGTTGAGAATAAAAAAGTGGAAGGAGTTGTAGTAAATGGAACTTTATTTCTTTGCTGTAGAAACTGATGCAGTGTCATTTGTGAAATTGTGCTTTGACTTGTGCACAATAGGATGTAGTACAAATTTTATAAAGTGCTAAGTAGCTGTGAGGAACAAGGAATGGGCAATTTTGGAAAGAAAAGGACTGAACTAGATCATCAGTTTATTTCCTCAATAAATGTTTTTAGGCTCCTGGCAAAAGAGATGGAAATAGGCTAACAAATTCCTTGTTGGCCTGTAAACAAAGTTGAAACAGGCAAAGAAATACTAGTCTAGGTTACTTAAAAGGAATATCCCATTTAGAAGGAAGAAATTTCCAATAATCCAACTAGTCCAGGATTGTGGGAGAAAGATGAAAGATGCTGGGACTTCACACAGAAATGTCTTCACAAACCAGAGAAGAAATGTCCTTTTCCAGCACTGAGAGTGTGTTTGCCTGGCCGTGATTGCACTCTCACAAAATCTTGTGATGACACTGAGATTTGAGGGTCAAGTTCAGTCAACTATGTAGTCTGCAAAGTTATTTCTTTAGATTATTTTTCACTCAGTTGCAATAGCCATCATTATAGTTTGTGGTGATCTGGCATAAACAGGAGGAACTCCAAGAACGACCGGAATTTTCTGATCTAGTTCCCAAGATGATCTAGATTTTTAAAGAGGGGAAAGCTGAAAATTTTGAACTTGAGTGAATGTAAGAGTGGTCAAAACAAGTGGTGATCAGTCAAACATCTCCAGTCACACATTTGCAGACACATAAACAATCGTTTATTAGACCCTCAGTGGGTCACAGAATTCCTTTCTGTGTTGATTAAACATTAAAGTGGGGCTTGCTCAACTCCACTTTCTTGCTATGAAACTACCTAATAAAACAATATACAATATGAAAAGGCAAGGCAGAATTTTGTGCTAGGACTGCAATCTTCACCCAGCAGCTCTATTAGCAGATCAGGATAACACGTACATTGTGATTAATTACCTGAACATAAGCTTCTGGGGATTAGGCACTTCACAAATAATTCTAAATAACTCCATATAGCAGGTTTCAAGCTAATTCTGTTTTGATCTACAGCTGTAGGAGACATAAACCATCTTCAGTTCATTGCCTTTTGTGAAATAACCCTGATTTATACTAGCTGAGAATATTCCTTTGCATGGTTGGGATCGTTCCTGCATAGTTTCATTGCAGAATGACAAAAAAAAAAAAAAAAAAGAAAGAAAGAAAGAGGCAGCCAAGGCTTCTCTGGAGTTAGAGATGTGTTAGAGATGTAGCAGTGCAGCAATGCAATGTGTTTTGGGATGAACTGAGCTGCTCACATCCAGTTTGCAGATGAGGCAGCATTTTGGGGCTGGTCATGTTTAGCAGAGACCCAGCTGCAGGAAATTAGTCCCACAGTTTCTAGAAAGCTTCTGTTTCTCATTCTGGCTGTTCATCAGGGCTTGATTTTCCTGAAGGGAAAAGGAAAATGTACGTAAAATAATAATTAAATGGGTGACTTTTTCCTTCAGAGTTTTGAGGCCTGCTAGAAGGAAGTGGCAGCACTCTGTGGGCCTTTTTTTATGTCACTACTCTGTCCAAGATGGACTTCATGCATTAAACTCCTTCAGTCTTAAATGATCCCGTGATTATCCATAAAAAGGGATGTATGTGCCCAGAATTCCTGCTGGTTACCTCCTTGTAAAGCTGGATCAAACAGTCTCCTGCAAAGCACCAAGCTCAGCTGCGTGTACAATGGTGTGAGTGTGGATTTGAGAGGACACAATTTGCTAAAACTGCCACAGGTTATTACCCTAAGCTGATGGAGTGACCACACAGATGTAACCCTGCTACACTTATAGAACTCCCCAAACCCACTAAAATGTTAATAAAATTGGCAAGAGCGACAGAGCACTGAGAATATTTACAGATTCAGAAAAATTACAGATTACAGATACGCCCTTCCTTATTCTTTCCTAAAACAGCATCTGGGTGCCCATTAAATTCACTGGACTGGAGGACTGTTCCAGTGGTTTGGCTCTCCCATTCTGCTGTTGCTGCTTCTCACACAGTCCCAGTCTCCAACCATGGCACAACCTCTGGGTGTCTCACGGGGTGAACTTCCCTTGGTGTTCTCAGGTGTGAACAGAAGATCCCTGTGAGTGATACAGAACTAAAATGCTCTAAAACTGCTCCCCTCAGTTGCTTTGCCAGTATTTAGGCATTCTTTGGATGTTAAGCATCATTTTCTGAGTCCTGCACTTGCTTCTCCTGCACTCGCCTCTGATATTCTGTCTCCAGGAGACATTGAGGGATGGGTTCTACTTTATCTTAATTTTTTTCTTTTCACTGACACAACATTGCCTTTTCACTGACACAACATTGCCTTAGTCATGGAAAAATGGCCTATAAATGTCACATGGATGTGTTCTCAGAACAAAACACAGTAATATTTTAAGGTATTTAACACATTCTAAGACATGAACTTTAGCAGCCAAACTCAATGAATGTAGTTGCAGACAAAGTGAAAGCCCAGTCATCTTAAGGTATTTACCAAGTATTAATGAAACCTTGTAAATGTAGTTAAAACTAATAGGTTTTAAGAGCTTCTTTAGAGACCTGAGATATGTGAGATATGTGAGATGCCACATCTCAGTTTTTCTTTGAAGTCACAACTATATTTGACTCTCTAGAAGAAATTTGAAAATTCTTTTTTGGGAGGGATGATCTTTGCCTGGTCCTTGCCTATTACATTATGTGGCTCTTTCATAGTTATAAAGATTTATCTACTCTCAGAATCTTTCCAAAACAGCTCTTCAGGCGTAGCTCCAGCATAGGTTATACTAAATAGGAAAAAGACATCTTAAATCTCAATTAGAGAGCCTAGCCTGGCAATTGTTCCTGACTAGATATTTTGGTAAACTTCCAAATGCAGCCAAATCCTAAGAGTTCAATTGAATACAACCCCTGAATACATTTATTGAAGTAGCTCCGTTATAGCATTATAGTAAAGACTGAAGACCTTTAAGACCTTTTTTTTTTTTTTTTAAATGCTCTATTAAAGTAATCATGGTTGCTGCTTTTCAGGATGGCATCTGTCTTGCTTTATTTCTTATCTGTCAGCCACACTTCACTCTGAATTACACTGGCCCTTCAGTATGGAAGGCAAAGCTGCTGTAGGGCCATCTGCAAGGGGGATGAGATTTACCCTATTTCAAAATAGGCACTGCTGTGGCACAACAATTCCTGGCTGTATGGAGAAATAAATCTGTTTATCTGTGAAATCTGGGGTCTGGCAGCTCCAGTGCCTCAGCTCAGTCACTGCTTTTGCTTTTGTCACCTGGATTTCTCCTCCCTGAGGTTTTTTGTTCGTGTCCTCCCAAAGGTTAATTGCCCTGGGATCCTTGCGCAGTGTGTGAGATGGACACAAATGCACAAATCTGTACAGGATCAGTTAAAACATTCAGGAAACCTGTTAAAAACAGAGAGGTTGTTACAACTAAGAGAAACCATCTGCCCTTACAGCATTGACTTGAACAGTCTTTTTCAGACACACAGAAATCACACTCACAGAAAGAGGATGGAACAAGACACAGCGGAGGATGGTTACAAATGACTTTTGTAGAGTCTTAGACATCTCCTAGAATCTTGAAGTGTACCCTGCTAGGCTTTCAATTCTAGGTTAGGACTGCATTTGTACCAGTAGTGGAATCACTAGTATGGGGACAATAGTTTTCCTTTGAAAAAGAAAGAAATCGATTTTAAACTAAACAGACACATCTACGTTTTGACTCTTTGTTTTGTCAGTTTCTAAGTTATAACATAGGCTTTAAACTGAAAATTAAATTGATTCACCTAGAAAACACTAAAACAGATCTTATATTTTTTTAAGTTTGATTAAAACTTAAATTAACTATATGAAGAAAAGGAAAGAATTCCCTGAAAATTTAATTTCACTTTTAATTATGCAGTATCTACCTTTTGTACTAAAAAAGAAATTGTAACAAAACGTTCTGAAACTGTCACTCAGTGCTGTCACTTGCTGGGCTCAGCATTTATTATGCCTAGAGGCTGGGTACAGGAGGGAACCTTGCATCAGCTGTGATCATCCTGGCAGATGTGTCTTGATTCTGACTGCAAGACAATTCCCTCTGTACCACTGATGGGGGGAAATGATGTGCAGAGGGCAGAGCCAAGAACTGCTGTACGTTTAGGGAGTCACAGCTGGAAAAACACACTGTACCCTCTATGGGTTTGTGGAGGATTCTAAAGCAGGAGGAATAATTGCCAAATGGCTGGGAGGTAATTCAGAGGGGTCTTGAGGACTGGGACAGTGAAGACCTTGTGGAGACGAACCAAAAATGTTTAGCATGTAGGGTGAGGAAGCCTTTGCATCAATCCAGCCCTGCTGGAAAACAGGGAGGGTGCAACTGAGGGCTACAGGCTGGTCAGGGACCTGGACCAGGCACTGAACCTGAAGAGGGGATTTTGTGAGCTGAGAACAACCTTCAGCTGTTTGACAGGGAGAGCCAAAGGCAGTGGAGCCAAACTCTTCTGTGGTGGTTGAACAGCACAGGGGAACAGCCCTGAACTGCAATTTGGGAGGTTCAGAATGGACATGTTGGAAAAACCTTTTCACTAGTGAGGTGTTGCTGTACCAAACCAAAATTTTCTAGGAATGCTGTGGGATCTCCCATCCACGGAGATTTTTAAGACAAAGCCATGGTGGACACTACCTGTTCTTTGCAACAACCCCATCTCTACTAGAAGGTTGGAGCAGATGATCTTCAGGGATCCTTTCTGATCCATATTTTGCTGATCAGTGCACTTCATTCCACTGGAACCTTCCCCAGAGAGTTGGTCTCTGCTAGAATTTTCATTATTCTGGCTGATTATGAGTTTTCTCTATCACCTCCATTTATTCAGACACTGTTTAGTTTACTAATTTTATTTTAATGTCAGTATATTACTTAATTGTTAATGGACTAATTAACATTAGTGTGCTAATATATAGCCATCCTTCAGAATTCAAAATCTCAGTGCCAACTCTATTTCTATCATAGCTGCATTTCAATTACAGCCATCTCTCTTATCACTGATTTAAATGTTCAGATTTTCATGGGTTTATTTAAAGACCCGCAGATCTTAAAATGTT
Organism: Vidua chalybeata; assembly: GCF_026979565.1. Classification (NCBI taxonomy): domain Eukaryota; kingdom Metazoa; phylum Chordata; class Aves; order Passeriformes; family Viduidae; genus Vidua; species Vidua chalybeata. The sequence goes on along the minus strand of NC_071537.1, from coordinate 5,339,765 downwards.
CTAAGATACAGTTTATTTCAATAAGAATTTTTCCAGTAAAAAACACCACTAAGAACATGAAAGGATCTGCCTCAGAAAGAAGACCAGGCTCTGCTTTCCAATAACAGTACAAAGTGATTTTTGAAATGTGGCTGTCAAAGTAGGAGTGTGCTACCACCACTGCAGAATGCTGCAAAGCAGTGGGAAACAGCTAAAATATCACATGATGAACAAGTTGGCTTCTTTCAAAGATGAGGGAATCCCTTTGGGAGGGTTTCTTTATGAAGTTCCTGACTCAAATAAGAGCTAAATTTCGTCCCTATTTACACTGAGAAAGAGCTATATATTGTTTTACTCTTGTGGGAACTACATCCTTGAAGCAACAGCACCTCTAAAACTTTTTAAGCCAGCTGCAATAAAAGCTTTCCAAAGTGGCCAGAGAATGTGTTCCTTTAACTGGTGCCACAAATGAAACAGAGCAAAGGCATCAAAATTTCTCCCACTTACTCCAGCTGAAGAAATAAATCACAGCAAATCTATTTTCTCAGGAAGAACTGAAGAGAATCCACTCACTTTCAAGAACATAAAATGCAGCTAAATCAAGCAGTTCTGTAAATGTAAAATGCCACAAATGGCAAAATGGCTTTTGGTTTGGAACGTGGCAGAGTAAGTTCCCTGATGTAATAAGGGAACAATAAAACAGAACAGGGTTTTGGGGAGTTTAATTAAACAATTCCTGTGGTGGAATATTAACCTCATTTGTGATTTTCCACACAGTTTCCCAATGTGACTTTGTGTTGTCCCAATTTAATTGCTTTTGTCAACTTGAGGAGTTTATTTGAGGAATAGGAGATAAAAGTCTAGGATTTGCCCTGTGTTAAACAAACCATGACTCTGATAACTCAGATCATTTTATATGCACAGGACAGAATTAATGCTATTTTAGATGGGTCTGGAAAATTACGTTTGCTAATGCCTCTGACCCTGTGATGGAAAACCCATCATTGCCATTAAGTTTTAAAGGTCTGGAGCTGGTACACCAGGAATCCAGAAGTTATATGACCTCTATTAAAATTAAGTTTTAATGTCCTTAAACAATTAAAGCTCAAATATTATATGTCTGTTAATGAACTTCATAAATATTTATAAGGTGCCACTAAAGTGTGCAGTCTAAAATGAGCATGGTGAGACTTTTCCTTAATTTGAAAGGATTGTGTCCTAATTTGGAGGCTTTCAATCTGTCTGTTCCACATATTTCTGTATCTTTTTACCAGAGGAAATCAGAGGTAATTACATGAATGCCAACAAAAAAACCCAAAAAAACCCAAAAAAAATGGTGTGAGAGCAGTAAAACCCAAATATCTCTGTTCCACAGTGATTTTGTTGGCTCCACTCAGGCTGCACTTTGGCACCAGAAGGGCTGGGCAGGACACAAGGACACAGGAAATACCAGGTTGTACTGTCAAGTTTAAATCATTCCTGCTTCATGGCCAGGAGGGTTCTAACACTTTCAGCTGTTTATAGATGCAGTGAAATATTTAAGAGAGGTGTTTCCAGTGTGGTGTGTTTTATATTCAAATGCCAAGAAACCCTTCTTGGACCTAAATCTGTGCCACTGAAGCTAATAAAGTTGTAAATGTCAGTGTAATACTGATATATCCGAGGGAACAGATATGTGGCACGGGGATTTTCGCTCTGGGTGCAGTTTTAGACCCCTGTTCAAAAAACTTATTGTAATAATCTCTCTCTGGCTGTAGTTGGGTTGCCACAAATACTTCCAGTGGATAATGTGATTCTTCTCTCCTCTTTCAAACCAATGAACTCAATTGGATTAGGCCACTCATATTGTTTGTGAGTATTTATGAGCATTGAGATATTCCTGCTTTTAGGAAGTTGGGAAAGTTGCTGATTAAAATTATTTATAAAAAATATTCTTTTTAAACAAGTTAGTTTAGCCACTGACTCATTACACAAGAAGAAAAGTTTTTTGAAAGCTGCCCTTGTTCTAATTGTTTCCCTATATCTTAGTATTCTTCTACAGGTTTTCATGGATTCTTTCCATATCAATTAATTCCAGCTCTTGGATTACACTCATCTGTGTAATGATGCCACTCTGCCACTCTGATGGCCCATCTCAGTCCACTGCCTCAAAATACTTGTTCTCCTTTTGATGACTCCTGTCTTGGGAACTTCTTGGTTGGCATCAGAGAGCTGCATTCCACATTTACTGGGTTCCATTACTTCTTTAAATACTATTGATATTTGCTGAAAACCTAACTTTTTTATTCCTTTAAAATCTCTCACTAGAAATAATATCTCTTTTTATTATTATAATAATAATATATCTCATATATCTATATATTTGCTTTGTCTTGTGCATTTGAGTTTTTCCCTCTGCAGCTGCCAGGTTGCAATGAGTAGTCAATAGATAATTGTCTGTTTTTCTCTGTCACAAGCTTGCTGCATCACTGCTTTTAAAGGGCAGCCCAGGACACATTAAAGATTGCTTCCCAGATTAAAATGAGATGCTTTCAGTGAGTGTTTGGAAACATGTAGCAGATGAGCATCAGCAGCCCCCTTTCAGACAGCACTCTTGTGTTTTTTCCCAAATTACAAATCCTCTTGTAGACTGATAACAGATGGAGCTTTCCAAGAAATATTTTTCACCGTTGAATCTTTAGTCCTTGTTAGAGTTGCCTGAGTTTAGCCTTTGGAAAAGGTGCAATTTTAGAAAGGCAGAAAATATTCCTTACTGGGGAAAGGAGAACAGATTTGCTGGTATGGCAGAGGTTCCACTTTATTTTAACTACATAACAGATCAATAACAAGACAATTTCATGTGTTTAATTTGTTCCTGGTGTAGTTTCCTGGACTATTTGCACGTGGAGAGAAGTTAATTTCATGGGTTTTGACATTTATGGCCACTGAGCACTGCAGCATTAACCAAAGTTGCATATGACTTTCACTTACTGTACTCTAATTAAAACTCTACATATGCTGAGGTTTTAATCAGAGATGACTAATCATATTTAATTTAAATGTCTTAATGGCTGTATTTTTAATAGAACAAGGGTACATTAGCTAATCCAGATTTTCTTCCTACAGAGAGAGGTGTGTCAAAATTTCTAAGGCTTTGATCCAAAAAAACCACATTAACTCACAGATTAATTTAGTCAGTTAATAACTCCATAAATTCAGTGATAATATTACTTGCTTGAAATTTCGTTTGCATTGAAAGGGTGGTTGTCTCACTTTAATTGTACAATATATTTATTTTTGCAGCAGAACAACAACATTTTGGTGGAAATTGATTATTTCCTGAGCTTCTGACTCTTTGGAACATAACAATATTTCTGCTTTTTTGCTTTTGCTCTGGGTGTAGCACATTCAAAGAACCCAAACCACTTCCCAGGCTGTGTGGGAATTAATTCCACCCAGAGCAAAGTGGGGCATTGCTTACACCTCTGGAGATAATGAAATGGCTGAGTGTATTTAAACCATAGTAAATGAGGGCAAATTTTGGCATTAATTTTGGATTCCACCTAAGAGAATTGTCTTTTCCTTCTCCCCAGAATGAAAAAGTATCTGAACTTTAACAAGGGCACTTCTGAGGCAAACAATGAACACCAAGCAGTTTCAGGGGTAATTATAAAGCAGGAATAATTACAAAGTATTTTGAGTTGGGAAATTTTTTTTTCCTCTCTGTTTTGCCAAATCAGCATCTTTGAGGAGTTAAAAAATGTTGAAAAATCACAAAAACTGAAGTTTCTTGCCTGCCCAAGGCAGTCCTTTTCTTGTAATGATGCAGTGTCCTGGAAAATGGAATAAAGTTTGTGAAAATGTTAATGTGTAAAAATCCATTTAAAGTTTGATATTGCATCTAGTTTTCAAATCTTCCTTAGATTCAACAGTTTCTGTTCCGTGCTATCATTACAGAGCTGCTTTTGAAAGAGGCAATCATTGGGTAGCTGTCTTTACAAGGTACATACATATTTTTGGCACCTCATTAAGCTGATATATGATATATTGCTTCACTACCCTCTGCATTTTATGGCTAACTTTTTAACTCCTTACCAAAAATATTTTTTTAAATGGAGCTCTGATATTTTTTTTTTCCTTACAAACAGCAGCAGGAACAAATCTAACCTAGATAATGGGGTTAAACCCTAACTCAGGTCTCCTTTCTGCCTGGACTGTACAGAAAGACCTCAATCATTTGGAGTCATAGCACAGCTGAAGTTTAGACAGAAAAATAGGTGAAGAATCACTGTTAAATATATAGAAGGGAAGTGTGAAAACCAATTTGCTTTTACAAGCTCTGAGCTGTATCTTTGGCTGCAGACCCCTCAATAATAAGGTAATAAATCCATATGAAAAGTGAGCTTGTTACAGCTGTGCTGTCCTGCAGCTCTGCTCACTCCTTGTAATTCCAGGGCTTGTAATTACAAGGACAGGCAACTGCTGCCCTTAGGTTCTTCATCATGAAGAACCCTCAGAAATATCCAAACACAGGGAAATGCTGATATTTTAAAATATCTGTTTCCTATGTCTTCACAGCTGTCCCTAAACATAGAAGGGGACACAACTGCTATTAATTTCTCTTATCTAACACAAAATGTTGACTATATTAATGAGATTAATTAGTCATTTAGAGGCTAAACAGATTAATTAGATGCTATCTTTTTATTTTCTGTGTGCTAATGAATATTTTATATGATGGTTTTGTTTAAAGTAATATTAACAGCTCTCACACTTTAGGCATTATTTCATTAATTCAGTTCTCTATCATGTTATGAAGGCTTTTAATCAACTGGTTTCAAAGGGAGCCCTTTGCTTCCCTATCTACTAAATCATATCCAGGCAGGCTTTTCTTCCAGACACCAAGAAATATTCAGGGGCTCTATCCATAGTTTTGTTTTGATAGTTTTATTTAGAGAAGCATCTACATTCATGCAATTCTGAATCCCTGACTCAAGGGCCACAGACTCCTGCTCTGTTTTCTCAAACAAGCTTTTTTAGCTCCTTGTTTTGAAAATGTCTCTCTTCAAAATGTATGCAGCTCTGAATTAAAGCTGCATTCGAGCATATCAGATATTCAGGAATGTATCACTGAGAACATAGCCAAAGGTGTTAACTTCCCAATAAATCAACAGGAACTGCCTGGAGTGTATGGAATGTGAATAACCTCTGAAATGTTTAGAGTACCTTCTAGGAAACACAGGGAAAAAGTGGCTGTGAAGGGAGTATAAAGCTCCTGTTCCAGTTTCTCATGAGAGGTAATAAATTCCAGAGCTGCCAATCCTTTTACACTGAGAGAATTCTAGAGACTTAATCTACAAATTACTGTATTTTACCAAGCCAGCCTGTTCCCAGCAATGCACAACACTCATTGCCTGAGCCCTTCCACTGAGTATTTATTGTGACTACAGCACATTTACACAACAGCTTAATTACTTGTTTGACAAATATATAAAACACTAAAGGGAATTCTTGCTGTTCTCCAAATGTCAGCAGGTTTTCCCTTGTGTTCCCAAAGCCAGGAGTGCAGGGGGGCAGGAGCACCTCCAGCACCTCATCCTGGCTTTGGCCACAAACAGATCTGACACCCTTTATTCCATATGTAAGGAGGGAAACTCCCACTCAAACCTGGGAGAAACCCTCAATTTTTAGTGGTTAGGGTGTGGTTCTTAGCCTGGCACAGTGCTTTCTGATACAGAATGAAAATTATTTAATTAGAAGAATATAATTTCCTGACAGCCTTTCATAGGCAGACAGACGAGTTTTTCATTCGCTCAGTTTCAAGATTCTTTTAAACTGCAATAGATGAAAATCTACCCAGGGTGGTGAGCTGCTTCACCTTGAAGCTGCTCATGCAGACTCTTCATTGTTCTCTCAAAACAATGCATGAAAAAATTGCAGCTACTGCTTCTGGTAGATTGATAAATACACATTTCCAAAATCACTTGAGTAACAATATTATTACATTGTACTGCTCTTGGCAATAAATTCAAATATATTAACATCAGGACAAAATCATGAGTATAGATTTTGCCAAGAACAGGGGAGTAAGGACAGTCCCAGGGAAAAAAATGAGTCCTAGCCCCAGGCAAGAAGTTGTGAGGGACTGGACAGGATATTCACCTTATTTCTGTTGCCTCCATCCAAGTGTTTTACTCAGTGTCCTTTGTCATGCTTTGCTGTTACTGAATTGTTTTCTGTGATGAACATTAATTTTTTTTCAGAATTCATGATTGTGAATACTTAAGAATTTTTTCCTGTGTAGTTTACTCATTAAAGTGTGTAAAGGGGCCTTTGCTTTATGAGGTGCATTTCTTAAAACAGTTCTTTGAGGTATGAGAGAAGGTCTTCCTCGAATTCCTGTGAAAAAGGGTCTAAACCACATTCCTTGTGTTCCAGAGAAGTGCTCTCAGAGGGTTATAGGAAATCATTGAGGAGAACTTTGGAATAGCTGCAGGGTTTTGTAAAATTAATTAAGTACTCAGTGATTTGGAATGAAATGAAGATGTCCACAATTAAGTTAGCAGCCTACAGGTTGGAGTGCTCTCAGGGCAAGGCTGAGATTGGAGTCTGAGATACATCTCAAAGATAGAGGGAATATTGAATCAGGTATGCAGTGGAATAGCTCCAACAGGAAAAAAAAAAAAACAGGACATGCCTGATTCACTCTACTCTTTAACACACAATTTCTTGATGTCAGAGAGTTTGGGTCAGATGAGGTATAGGAGAAGATAAAAGTGAAATGACACCACTTATCTATTGCTGAAGACAGTCTGGAAATCCTGGCAGATCTTCCCTGAACTGTGCATTTATTCTGCACCACAGACACCAAAACTCAGGTTTGCTTGTGGAGCTGCATTTTGTAGAAATCCTGGAGTCAGTAATGTAAGGAGCCACTGTTCCTTTTATAGGTGCCATTAATCTGACAAATTTACCTCGAGGCAGAATGTAATATTGTTTTCAGTCCAGTTTCTGATGGTTGAAGATTTGCCATTACAGAAAGTAGCACAAAGGGAGACAAATAAATGCCAGTTTTGATGACTGCCTCAAGACAAATGTGAGGAGTGACCAACCCCTACCTCCTTCCTCATTTTTAGCATTGCACAGGTTGTACAGATACAGAGAGCAAAGACAATTCTTCTGAAAATAGCAAAACTGGCAGTGATCTAATTGGTGTCATGGTCAGGGAAGACTTGAGGGATGCCAGGCTGAAGTATTTCTCAGAACCCTCATGGCACTGACCACGAGGATTCTCCATCAGCCCAGGAAAAGGAAGATCAGGAGGTCAGGTTTTCTTTCCCTTGAGAGTTATTTTTTTTATCCCTTTTCTGTAGTTTGAAGTCCTCTGGGCAGCAATGAACTCTTTCTTACAGCAAAGGGGTTTTATTTCTCATGCTTGTCATCTCCTTATGCAGCTCTGCAGATTTCAGGAATTTCTGCCCTGGTGCACTCTTCTAAGTTGGATTTGCTCCTCAGTGGGGAATAGAACCCTTTTCCAAGGGGTTATGTTCAAAGGGAAGACTGGAAATCTGTTCCATTTTAAGAAAAATACCTCAGTCTCCCTCCTGTACCGCAAAATTAGCCAGGCAGTCGTTAGCTCTTTCAAATGTTGCCAGAAAATTCATACATTAGCAATAGAATCAAGTGTATACTGTCCTTGTGATGGATTCTGTGGAGTTAAGCAGTGTTATTAAAAGTGGATGAATCTGTATGGATTGTTCTGTGCTAGCAATAATACCACAGAGTTCAAAGAAAACAAATCCAGCCTGGAATTCACACATCATCGAATGCATTGCCTCACACCTTCTCCTACTTAAAATTTCTGGACACACAGTGAGCGGTCCCCAAGTTAGGTTTATCTGCTTCAGCAGTTTAAAACATGTCAGATAATGAGACTCTCACCAGATTTAAAACAGTCCCAGAACCAGAGGCATCCAAGAGCTATTTTAGAAAGCAGAGCTAGAAACATAATTACAAGACAGGATAATGAACAGAACCTCTTCAATTTCCCTGTGGCCCTTGCTGAGAAATTAAATCAAGTTTGTACTGTATAAGCATGACTGAACTGTTAGAAATGGGAGAAAGATTAAAGTGTTACCTTGTAAACAATATCTACATAATGAACAGAGAATAAAAAAGAAAGCTATTGTAATGACAAGAAATGAGAAATTTAATGTATTGTATAAGATCCAACAGTTAGAATTGGTAGTAGAAAGATCCAGTCAAGAGTTTATTTGGAATAAATAGCCCTGAAAATGTGGAACTTGTGTGGGAATAGGTTTCTCTGATATTTAAAGAGTGGCAATGTTGAAGCTGTTTCTTGAGATAGCACCTGCCAGAAGACGAAGACAAGATGTGTCTTTGGACACACAGGAGATGAAATACAAAACTTGTCAAAATCAAAAGAAATCTTTCCATTGTTGTCATCAGGCTCTGCATGAGGCTTTAACAAACAGGTCCCCTCTGATTTTGGGATCAGTGTCATGTGGGATCTCACTTTGGTTTTCTGGAAGACACAGGAGAAGAGAAGTTAAGCCAAGTGCAGCTGGTGGAATAGCAATAAAAGGTTTTGCAAAGCTGGGAGAGCAGCAGTGATTCCAAATGCTGATCACCACCAACCTTCACATGCCTTGGAAAAAAAAAAATGACAGAATTCTTCTGTCTGCTTTTGAAATTTAGATTCACGGAAAATACTGGCGTTTCTATCCATGCTTATTCCCTGTTTTTTATTAAAAAAAGACAAAGCAACATGCAGATGTTTGAGCCAAGAGATGGAATATAAACCTTGTGGATATTTTTAAAGCATTTCATGTCCCAATACCTTGTTTTTCTGCAATCTCAGTGGGTCCCTGTGTTCTGTTTTGTTTAACTAAATCAGTTTATTTTCTGAGTACAATGATTATCAGCACTCAGGATCCCTGTTTCTGGAGTAAAAGGAGAAACCTGCAATCAGATTGTGGAGCTTTCCCAAACATGCATGGAGGTGCCTCTTTAAAGAGTATGAATCTTCAGCAAACCACTTGTTGTTGTATTAAGTGATGCTACAGACGCTTGCTGCAAAAAATCAGAGGGAAGAAATGTCACGTTTGTGGCAGATATCTTCTTTTAGCAGACTGGGTTCCTATTTATATTATGGGCTGTAGGAAATCCACAGACTTCTATACTAAAGACATTTTCCTCTTACATGCTGTGCTTAATTTAGTAATCTTAAAATAAAGTACCCTTTTCCTCCAAGGCATTTACAAAGTTCTTATAAGGACATTGCTACAGCTAACTCTCTTTTCTTCTCCCTTGTGGGCAATTTTTAATTTTTTTTTTTTTTTTTTTTGGTTGTGTGTGAAAGCTTGAAGTTTTTCCTCTTTAGCTACTGCTCTAATCCCATTTTGGAATATGTTCTCTATCTTCATTAACAAGCTTATGGAAATCAATATTCCAGCATTTATCACAAGTTATGGAAGAAAAGCCCTTAATCAAAGACATTTGGCATGCTTGTGAAGGTTACCCAGCACATTCTGATGGACTGCCCTTCACAGATTCCACAGCTCACCTATTTTACCCATCCCACGTGGTGATAAGCCTGCCCATCTTATAAAGAAATGAATGACTGAGCCTGTTCCATTACAGTTAATATCTCCCTGAGAGATGGGTCTGCTGGGGGAAAATTGTACACTTATCAACTTTCTGAAACAATAAAATGGATCCATTTTTGAGCCAGCTTTTCCTGCGGAGCTAATTCCTGAGCAATTTAGTTTTGCTGATTAGATCTGTCTGAAAGGGGGAGCTGGCAGATCTGTGCAGGACAGCACAATCAGCTGCACTTGCAGGTGGAGCACAAACTCTCTGCAGTCTGATGGAATTTGCATTGCTGAGTTAATGGTACACGTGTTTGTGTTCACTTACAGGGTGAAGCTTTTCCTACACAGCAATCAGTGAAAGAATGATTGTATTGGTGGTACTGGTTCAGCTGGGGAAGGGGGATATCACTTTTTCTGGGATGAAAAGTGAAGGTTTCTACTGAGAAAAGCAGTTATAAAGGCTCAGAGTCACTCTGAAACTACCACTGGCCCAGTGCTCTGTAACCACCTCAGTCTGTGAGTTAAGAACAAACTCAAGCTCACTGAGGAGAAAAGGCAGCTGAAAGAAAGAGCTGCAGAAGTATCCATGTGTGCAAACACTGTGCCTGTAGATGAAACAGCATCTCTGGAATGATTTCTGAATCTGACCACAAAAGGGTGAGCAGATCCTGCTGGACAAGGAGAAAAGGCACAGACGTGGAAATGGGAATGACTGAACTGAACAAGCACTGAGAAGGATTGAAGGAGTGCAAGCCCCTCAGCTGACAGTGTTTGCACCTGCAGTGATTCCCTGGACACACAGCCTGTGCCCTGACCTGTCCCCAGTGCCCTTGGTGGAGTGCACTTTTAGGTGTAAAGTGTATTTCAGGAGCTGCTTCACGAGCCACAGGCTCACCCTTGCAGGGTAGGAAACATCAAATGTTACAATATTTATGTGCTGTTTAAGAAACCTCATTTGCTTCTAGATCCCTGTTCTCAGGCAAGTGTATTTCTGTTGGGGAGCAAAATCAGTTTTCTCATCAGGGATGGATCAAGGAACCCCAGAAAGGTGCTGGGTGACAGGAGCTGAGGTCACTCACACCCTGCTGTGACACTGCAGACCCACAGCACAAGAGCAGACGATGAGACGTCACCAAACCTGCACTCAGGTTTTTGCAAAATTAAGGAAATAATGGGAGGCATTTCTTTCCCAGATTTCTTGGCCTTGTTTTGAATTCAAGAAAGGACTCAGGATGACGCCCCCTGAATTTAGAAGCTGTTCCTCAGTTTCTTCTTGCTAGGGTAACAAAATGCTGTAGAACAAAAACTGAAAGCTAAAATATCCCTCAGCCCGTACGCCTAATTTTTACACTGATGATTTATGTGTGAGCTTAACTTCATAATTATCCTGTTTAAGGGCATTGCTGGGATTCTAAATTAAGACTGATGGCATAGATGAACAAGTAAAGGTCATTCCTTGATGCATTAGCTCTTTGTTGATGAACAATTTAACACAAAAATACTTTGTGTTTAGCACGAAACCTTTCTCATGAAAATCACATCCCACTGCCTGCCTTTATAAATATTAATTCAAAAAATGCACGTGCTTTGTGTGGGTCCTGACAGCCTCTGTAGTGGTACTGACAAGCCAGTCAAAAAGAGAGAAGGACAAAAATAAAAAGGTAGTAAAATTTACCCAAGGTGTCCAAGGGCATTAAGACACATATTTAAATACAGGATTCTACTGAGTTGCAGAGCATAAGGATCAAGTTGAAGACAATGAGAAAATGGGACAGCCGGCAGTATAATCTGATCTTAAAATTCACATTGTGGGTGGGAGTCCTTCTGAAAAGGCCTGGGATAACACAAAACTGCAGATAAAAAATATTAGAATAATCAAACCAAAACTGCCAAACAAAATCCTCCCAAACCTAAAGTCAAATTAGGGTTAGACAGTTTGTGAAGAAAAACAGAGACTACATGGAGAGCCTTTGAAGTGAAAAAGTAGAAGAACTGGCAAGATGAACTGCCAGATTAATGAAAATTGAGGCTGGAGGGAGGCTTATGTTTTTCAGCAGGAAATCAGGAGAGGTTTTTGAATATCTAGTCTGTTCTGTGAGGAGCTAAGACAAAACCTTCCAATCAAATCAATAAACACTGAACCAGATGGGACCCAAAGGGGCAAAGGTACTTGGAAAGATGAGCTGCAGAGCTGGAGGAATTGCCAGGGAAGTCTGAGCTGATAAATAGAACCAGCTCAGCTTTCAGGTACAGCACACAAATCCAGCCAAGCTGGGGATCCTGCAGACATGAAATCACAGATCATCAGGGGACACAAAGTCACAATTCATACTGCTGAAGCATCATCCTAAGGAAATTCTGAACTTTGTCAAAATATTGTCTCAGAGGGAAACTCTTCCCCTAATTCCCATGGAATAAACCCCAAGAATTTGCATTAATCCTGCTGGCACCATGCTGAAAAGCTGATGTGCTTATCAGTATACAGGCCCCTTCTTTCCTAGCTGCTTTGTTTATTTATTACCCTCTTTATATGTATCTGAAACTGAATATGATGGGAAGGGGCAGAGGTTTGTCTTCTTCTTCACAGGAATAGGAAGTCCCCTGGAGCCCAGCATACCTGATCTAAATTACAGCCACTCAGTCCAAGCAGCAAATAATTCAAATGAGCCATCTTTATTTACTGAGGCTGTCCTTGTATGGAAAGGGAACTTTCTGTACATCCCAGAGATTGTAGCACCTCTTGACTTGCTGCTTTGCTTTTATACTGCAGAATTCAGACATGCAAATCTGACTGCAGTGACTGGAGGTTTTCCTGCCTTGCTTAGCTGCTATGAAGTCCCTGACTCTGCCAATTCTCAAAAGAATTTGCAGCTTGGAAATAGATTCTATAAAACATTTATCTTGATTCAGGGAGATCTGTAACCACTGTGCAAGTTACAGGTAAATCTCTGTAGAGCTGGATCGTTAATTTGAACCAAAGAAAAAAATATATCAGAAGGTGCAGAGGGGTTTTTCAAAATAGGAACAGACAAATACTGGTAAAATGATTAGAGGTTATGCATTTCAAGGACCTGGATAACTCTAAACATAATGCTGGAGTTCTTCATCTCTCTGTTAGAACAGTGCAATGAGCTCACAACTGAAGAAATCAAAAGGGTTTTATTTTAATGACCTTTAAAAAATATTTTCCGTGGGTGCTGCACACATTGTTGTGTGGCAGTACAGAAAAGCTATAGCCAGAATTGTTGGGTTATGCTTTCAATTTGATTTCAATAATAAATCTTGTCCTTTCTAATTTTGGGTCTCATTTATTGCTTTGTGCACTTTGATTACAACAGACTAAATCTGCTTTCCATATTAATTTGTGCATACAATAATAAGGCCTTGAATACCTCTTTATTAAAGTGCAGTTTGTTATTAAAAACAAATCAATTTATTTTATTTATATTAATTAATATCTGGTTCTACTCTTGTGTGTTGCTCCATATGCAATATGGAATATTCCCCTGGAATTTGAGCAGTGAACTTTGGCTGTGGGATTAACTTTTAGTATTATTCTAAAGCACTGTTTGTACCTCACTGACAAAATGATGGTGTTACTGAGGGCTAAGCTGCCTACATAAATTTATGTACTTTCATTTGAAAGGTGGAGCAGTCTAGAACTTCATGGTGCTGAATTTATTGATTTCTTTTTCGAGGCTCACCATTACATCCCAGAGAGCAATCTAATAATTTTATCAATTTATAATTTAGCTACTGAAAAAATCCATCAGATAAACCCAAAGCGAGCTTGTTATGCCATACAGGGATCAAAGCATTTTGAGCTTACAATAACAAAGAAAGCCTACTTTAAACATTTTGTTTGATAGCACAAAAGTGATATTTCAAAGCTGTTCTCAGACTACAGAAATCTTGAGCATGCTGCTGCAACTATTACATTTTTTTCTGTCCACAGCATAGTTAGGGCTTGGAAGCAAATATTTTCTTTGAAATATAACTTGTGTTTTTTCACTGCACTTCAGGAAATATTGGCCCTTGCATTTGTTTATTTTGATTATTCTACATGGAGTTTATACAGCTGTTGCACAAACAAAATCAGCTTATATGTCCCTCAAATATTACCCATTTTCATAACACTTTTTATCAGCAATCAAGCTACATAAAAATTTAAATTCTTCCTGAATTGAATATGCAGCTGTAAGTTTTATGCTTGATGTGAGGTGATCGAGGTCAGAGTATCTTAGCACTCCTTTAGTGAAAGATTTCATGATTTAATCTCTGTGTTAAAATCTCTTGTTCTTTAGAAATTATTTAGTTGACATTTAATCTCTGCTTTAAAATATCTTTAGAAATTATTTAGTTGACATTTTCTGTGGATATGAGATTGTTATGCACGATATTTCAAAGCTTTACTACAGAATAAAGGCATTTTTGAGACTGTCAGGGTGCAGTTTCAGAGCTGGGTTCTCTGTCTCAAGGGTTTTTTTTGCTTGACCTCCTCCAGCTGAGAGCAAGCATTAGTATTCATGCAGTTCTGCATGAGTCACCAAACCAGAAATGGACCCTCCAAAAATTAATTGCTTTGATTCTACTGGAACAGTGAAATAACTGCAGGTTCCCCGTGGGCCACAGAACATCAGCAGGGTGATTGTGTGGAGGCAGGACCAAGAGGAAGGAAGGCATGGCCCCCTCTGGTAGCAGAGTAGGGTTGGAAAGGCTCCTTGCTGTCTTCTGAGATGGTTTTTGAGCCTTTGCACGTTGGCTGCTTTAAAAATGCGGACTTGTGGCTCACAGATCTGTGGTGGTCACACCACGGAGCCTTCTTTGGACCAGAGCATGAGAGAGCAATTTGGAAGAATTCCTAGGCTGTGCATATTCTTGAAAGCAAAGGTTTTGATGTCATTTGGAGGGAAAAGTCAAATCCAAATGTATTTTCATATATTGCAACTTCTTCCCTGCTCTGCTGTACCAGCACATATGGTTCTAAATATGTGTTTCTTTATCTGCTGCCTCAAACCTGCATCATTTAGTGCCTTAGCAAAATCCCCCTCCTGGGATCTGTACCAAATATTTAAACTCATGGAACTATTCTGAAGTATCTGAAAGAAAAAACAAGTTAACATTTGGGTTTATGGAAACAATATTTAGTTGATTATAATGTAGCTTCTATGAGTATAATTTTGCATACAAAGAGCAAGGAGTCGAGTTACAAAAAAAGAGGTTTGAAAAATAATAAAACTTTGCCTCAACATATATTATTAATTCTGTAGATATGAATGCTTGTTTTGAATAATTCATGGCCTGTGTTCATTTTTGTGGGATCCCTGTGTTTTCTGAGAGAATCTCACTCCCCAGCAAGGGAGGGATGAACAGAACAGAAGTTCACGTGTGGAAAATTATCAATTTTTGCAACATAGCAGATCTGAGCTGCTGCTGGGGAAGCCAATATGTGAGGAGCAGGACAAAAACTCATTTGGAACCTTTAGACAGTCCAATATGTAATTCTGGTAATATCATAGAGTTTTTTAGCTCCAGTTTCTGTACTGATTTATCAGAGCTAAGAGACTGCAGTTAGTTATGGGTGTACTAGATCTATTTTTCTTCAGAGCTATATCCTTGATTGCATTTCTGCGCAATATATATTTCTCTTTTATAAGAGAAGCTGTTGTTTTCTGCATGGAAAGTTTGTCAGGGTGGGTGAGGGGGGCTGTGGAGTAGCAGGTGCTGTGGATCAAGCCAGGCCTGAGCACCAAGGAGCTCCCAAGGAGCTCCCAAGGACAGGGGCAGGTTGCAGCAGGGTTCTCGGAGTCTGGGTGTCTCTGTGTGTTGGGATGACCCCAAGATTGTAAAAGTCCTCATTTCCCAGCCCGTGCAGCCAAAAAAGGAGTCTGAATGCTCAGGGTTGGCTTCTCAAGGTTGTTTATTTTCCCTTCTCTAGAACATTCTCTCTCTGCCCTGCTGAGCTCTGTCCAGCAGCTCGGCCATGGCATTCTGTCTGCCCTCAGGGCAGTGCTCACATTTTATACCAAAAACTCCGTGTGCCATGGTTACAATAACGTGCCAATATCTGTCATTGATGTTGGACAGTGTGTCTGTGCCTTAAACCAACAGAAAAGTGTCACCAGCACAGCAAGACATAGAGGGCAAGGAGAAGGAGAAGAAGGTCAGGACACACCCAAATCCCTCCATCTTCACCCCCTGAACTACATTCTAAAAAAAAGCCCCAAAATTCTACTTTTCCACCCTGTGTTAATTCAACTACCCCACTACTCAAACCCCTGTGGCTTGTAATTCCTCATACAAAGTTGGCAGCTTTTCCCACGGGCTAAAATCGAAGCCACAGGTGTTTTTGACTTCATGCCAAGGTCTCCAAGCCCCGTGCCAGGGGGGGATGTCAGAGGGATGTCCTGGACTCCGACACAGGGTCTGGGAGCTCTCCCAGAGGGAAGGGGCATCCCCCCACTGGGCAGCCCTGGAGCTGGCCCTGAGCCTCCCCTTCAGAGGGGATGTGCTCAGGACCCTCTCACATTTCACCAGGAAAGAGGAAAATTTCCTCTTTTAGTTAAAAGTCCAATACTGAGAATTAAGCTCCAGGAATTTATATTCCATGAGCCAAATAAATTTCTTTTCTTTTGCCTCCCTATCCCTCACTGTGCTGTCCTGGACCATTCCACTCCAGGGCAGAGTCTATAACCCCTACTTGTGAGAAAATGTGCCTGTGGTGAAAATACAGAAGAATCCAAGCTTCTGTGCTAGAAAAATTTCATTATTTTTAAACCAGTGCCATGATTTATGGGTAGCTGTGGGACAGAAGGGTGAATTTTAGCATTACTCTCATGAAAGATGGATCTCCTTCATCTTCCCCATTCATCTTTTTAAACATTGGCCTATTTTACCCTTTCACTTTGAGGCTGTCAGCACTAAGGGAAAAATTCTATTCTGGAAAGGCAGAATCAAAAGGAATTAGGTAACTCTTAGGCATTGCCAGGTTGGAATGAAGGGCTTTTCAAGGAGCATCGACATATGAATAGGATTACCTTGGATGCACTGGTGACCAGACATATTTTTAGCCTTTGGCAGAGGAGAATGGAACCTCTGAAAATAGCAGGACTGCCACTCAGAACATGGGAATCACTTTACAGAAAATTACAATTACAGAAATTTACAAGAGGGACTTGAAACTTTTGAAGAAGAGGACAAGGAGATGGGAAGTATTATATATTTAATTTTTTCCCTTCTTATTTAAAGATCATAAAATAACACCTTCCAAATGAGTAACAAATAAAAGTCTGCCTGGAGCCACTGCCAATTTGTGATGCATTGATTTTGGAAGGAAGAGGTTTATCCTCATTTGGGTCAAGCTCGGGGTGCTGGTGAGAAATCAGGGCTGGGAACTGAGCAACAAGTTATGAGAAGCAGTGATTGCCTAGAATTTAAAACTGGAATGGTGTCCCTGCCACGGGAGAAATTGGCTGATGTCAAAAATGGCAATCTTCAAGAGGAAATTTAGCTCTCTTTTGAAATTTTACCTCCTTTTACAGCAACATTGAATCATTCCCACTGATTTGTGAACTAAGCTCTGTATGCTGAAAATAATCTGCTAAAATCTGTGACAAAGCAGAATTCTCTAGGCTTGACTGCATCCTCTATCAAGATATTGTAAATCAGTTTAAAGCACCTCTTGCAAAGGCAGTGTCACTCTTAGAGCCAAGTTCATGAGCCTAGGTGGCACAAAACAGACGTGTAAGCAGGTGATTGAATCAAATCCATGCATGTTTTTCAATGTGTTTCACAAAGGGATTATTTTTAAGCCTGACTAATGAATGTTGTCAGACTAGCCTAAAACAAGGCAGAAGTGAAATAATAATAAAAGAAAAAAAGAAAAAAATATAATAAAAGAAAATGAGAAAGCATTTTAATCCTCATGGGAACTAAAGGCTTAAAATATTTTAATTAATTTCTTTTCATCTGCCTTTATTTTTATTTTTATTTTTCTGAATAGCATTATACTCAGCCGTATCACCACATGGACACTTCATCAAGAGATTTAGCCCATCATAAAATCTGAACTGACAGCATGGGCTCCTCTCTGAACATGCTGCTCTTCTACACTGACTGCAAAGGGAGTGGAAATGAACATCTTAAATTACACAACATATGAAATGCAAAGTTAAGGGGAAATGAGTACCATGTTGAATTTTGATATTTGGATAAATGTTCAGAGCTAAGGTTTGTTTAAGATCTCAATTTATAGGAAAGTCAGCTGGGCTTAAATGAAAAATTATTTTCAGAAAGACTCTTTTTATACCTGATATCATGCATTAGTTCTTCCCTATTTCTTCTCTGACCTGCCAATATAGACATAAAATTTCTGGACCAGCACTGTTCCTTTTTATATCAACACCATATAAGACAAAACCACTGATTTAATTTTTATTCTCCAAGAGCTGTTTGTAATAGGATTTATAAATAGTGATAAATAGAGTGCATGGCAAATTTTCATGTTGTATTTATTAGCTTATTAACTGCTGGACAGTCTCCAGTCTGCTACAGTATGGAAATGCAAAAAAACTTCAACAAAAAGCTGAATAAAGGTTTAATATTGGTTTTACTCTGGACTTCTATAGCACAGAAATTGAGTAGGTTTGGTCAAATATAATTTATAAAGTAGCAGAAGTTGCTAGGGGAAGAGACTCTGCAGAATTTCCTGAGAAATCCAACTTGTAAAAGAGCATAAAAGGACATAATTTGCTGTTAAATGTGAGTTTTTTCACCTAAAATGTGTGTGGGTTAGTGCAGGAGGGGACTAAAAAATGTTTTTGTAACTACTAAAGCACTTTAGGTAGGTTGCTTTGCTTGCTGGTGCATTTTCAAACATGTTAAAGGTTGGAAGCTCTGAGAAGAGAACACCTACAGAAATTTTCTCCTCCCCTTTCCCTGAGTCCCATGAATGTGAAATGAAAGCATTCTTCAGTGTATTAAAAAATTTTGATTCCTATTTGAAAAGTCAAAGGCCTTTTTAAAAATAGTATTGGCCTCTTAAAAACCCATTCATTGACACAGATCTGAGGGGTCTCAGTAAGGAATTAAGTAATGAACACCTGCAAGAGGTTTTCTCTGAAAACACCAACAGCCCTGAGCCTAGGGCGCTGAGTGAATATTGAAAATGTGCTTACTGTAATCTGCATCCTCTAATAGGGCAAGGAAGAGGCATTTCCTACATTCCCTCCTGCAGCCACACAGGAGATAAATCAGCCAAGGAACACGGCTTGTTTGTGCTGCTTTTTGTTGACTGATGTTTTATGCTGCACTGATCATTAAGCAGAAGGCACCAGAGGTGGATCTCATAAAAAGAAGTAATAGGGATGCATTTTTTTTTTTTAAGAAATCCAGATGATTTAAAAAGCCCACGTGTTGCTTGCAGCTGCCACATGGAGTTTCATGGCCAAGCAGAGGATGCCATTTATAATTGGCATTAGATCTCATTAGAGCAGCATTTGCTCTCATCTTCTTTCTGGGATTTGGACCCCAAATCCCAGGGCTTTAGCTAAACCTCTCTGAAAGATTCCCTCTTGTCTCCTGAGCCACTTCTGACCTGTCACTTTAACCTCTCTCTGCACTTAAGTGGGATTTTCTCTTTTCAGAAGAGATAATGATGGTTTTTGTTTATGCCATTCCCAGACAGGTCTCTGGCCCAACACTCCTGTTTTTTAGATTTTTGGTTTGTTTTTGTTTAGAACTAGGTGATCAACAAGTTCTGTATAAATCCTTGAGAACTCCTTTTCTTTTGTTATTTATGGGCTTATTTATTTATTCCCACAGTTATTCAGCTCAGTTTTTGGTGCAGATACAATGCCAGACACTAACCAAGATCTTTGTGTAAGGTTAGATGGAAAATAGGTATTAACCTGTATGTAACGCTGAAATATCCCATTTCCTGGCCTGCTTCTTGGCTCTTCTCCACTAGGAAAGGCTTCTCCTTCAGACTTGAACCACTGTCAAAACAAAGCACAGGAAGCCCAAATATAAATGAGGAGAAACATTTGCTTTTCACAAATCATCAATCTCAGACATCTATTTTAGCATTTATATTCTCATTTGGTCAACAGATAAATACAGGAAAAGGGATTTTGAGAAGTAGATTGTGAATGAACAAGCAACAGTGTCTGTCATCTCCCTCTCTGGTACCTTGCCTGCTTTTTGTGGAAGAGTGGATGGAGTCAGCAAAGCACCCTGCCACAGCAGAGGGGTGTGAAATGTGCCCAGCCAGGGAATGTCTGCTGGGCATGCCAGGGGAGTGATGAAGTGCCCTGGGGTTTGGAAAACTGAAAGCCTGAATGGATGCAGAATCTTCAGTGGCTGAAGCTGTGCCCTCAGTAGTGTGTTAGCAGCAGCCTGATGCCTTGTGCAGGCTGAGCTAGAGCAGGGGCTGGACAGAGCTGAAGAATAAAGCAGGGATTTATTCAAAGGATCTCCTCCATGGGTCCACCTTGGGCAGCACCAGAGCCCAGCCAGGGCTGCCCCCAAGAGGAACCAAAATGGTCCCAAAATGCACGAACGCTCCCGGGGGCTCTCACTGGGATCAGCTCTGCTCCATTTGCACCTTGCAGTTCATTGTCCCATTCCAGCTTTAGCCCATGCACTCCCATCCTGCTTGTTTTTCTCTCTCCAGCCCACGTTGTTTGTGCTCCTGGGCCTGAGATTTGGATCATTTGTCCTTGGTGCCCAGCTGGAGAAGGAATTGTTTTGTCTCCCTGCTCTGTGCAGAGAGCTCACCATCCCCTGATATGAAGCCCAGACCCACACACTAAAGCAACACAGAATCTGAAAAATATAAAAGCTAAAACCTGAGGCATCAAGCTTTGTGAGAGAATCTCCAGATCACTCCCCTTGACCACATTTTGATGGTGTTGTTGTGTCTCAGAGCACAGAAACCGAGTTTCATTTGGATGAAACCAACAGGAAGATCCACCTGATCCATAAACTGGATACTCATCTATTGATTTTTTAAATTAAAAACTCATCTAATGAATGCTCTCCCAGACATTTAGTCCAGCCTAGACACAGTCCAGAACAACCCCTAAATATACAGGCACTGAGTGCTCAGCACAGTTTCACACAGACCCCGCTCCTGGGAGGCTGTGCTCCCTACAAACACAAATCCACATGTAACACGTGCCAGAAAGGTTTGGAATATTGCTCTGCTTGCAAAATCTTCCCCCAGGCATTGCCCATGAGAAGAACTCCAGGACAGCAGAAAGATCAACACAGAGGTTTTGCTCTGCTGGGATCCCCTTTATTTACCACAGAACTTGTTTTTCTCTTTTCCTGGCTCCACTGACATAATCACAGCTGAAAGCACAGCACCTTAGCCCCAAGATTTTCCAATTTTGTCTGATCCTGAAATGAATAATTTGTGAGTTTCCGAGCCATCCCCTTCTTTCCTCCTCAAGAAATGTTATGAAACACAAAATAATATCAACATCCCATGAAGTTCCCACCCCACTTTTATTTTTAAGTGATTCCTACCTTTAATTGCACCATTTTGCAGGGGTAAAATGTGTTTTGTGCAACTTCACCTCTCTCTGGGACATTATTCCCCTCATCCTATGGCAGCTTTCAGAGTTTTTATCACTTTGCCATGACTCAAAATTCTGTTTCTTTAGCAGGGGCAGCCTCCCATCTGCTTTGCTATTGGCACTCAAAGGCAAAACACAGAGCAGGGGCTGGGGGATGTCAAAAAAGGGAGGAAAAGCTGAATATTTCACTGTAATCTTCCTTTATTAGACATGAGGTTATTTGCTGTGCAAGCAGAGGAGCTGCCCCTATTCCCTGTGTCCATGCCAAGACCTGCCAGCTTGGGAAGAAGCTGGTATTTCATAGAGGAATCTCTGTTTTGGTAAAGTCTATATTTTTGTGGAAAACAATTTCTTTTTTTTCTTTTTTATTTTCCTTCCCTGAGAAAAAGCTGTTTCTACTGTTTGGCCTTGCATGGAAAATAAAAATAGATTTTCCAGAAATCTAAACCCTTCATTTTCCAGTTTTCATAGAGACACTTCAACTTGTTATTCCAACTGTTTTTTGAAACGGAGAGGAATTTTAAAATAAAGCAATTAAATGTACTGAAATTATATATTGACCACATATGAATGACAAGTTCTGCTTTACATTGTCTATTAAACAGACACGTAAATTTATTAAAAATTACATTCACTTGTGACATAAGCTCTAATTGCCTAGCAGGTGTAAATATTTTCAAAATATGGGGATATTTATGCTCTTGTTTCACAGGTCAAACTTCTGGCTGGGAAAGCTCACCCAGAACTCAAAAAAAACTTGGGAGGCTCTTGGCTCCCACTCAAGGTACTTGATTTACTTTGAAGACACATTATTGGGGAGAGAACCCAGATCTTTTGGAATTATTACAGAATTTTGATCCTAAAGGATTTTAATTTTGGTTTGAAAGAGCAGTGGATGTCATTGCTGCCTTTGTTCTAACAGTGGCAATATGAAATGCAAGTTTTTGAGAGCACATATTACAGTGTTTGTCCTGGCAGTTATTTTAGGACAGATATGTTGCAGGAAATAACAGTAAATGAAATAATTGGTAGCTCTCCCATATGGCATGACAAGCTCTGATTCATTCAACAATTTGGGCTAATACTTTCACAATAAATATATATGCAAAGGAGTGTATGTGATACATTCTGTAATATTCAAGTTCTTTAATATTTATGCAATTCTTTTAATGATTCCTAAGAACTGCTGTTCTTAGGCTGTGGTGCTTTGGTTAGGAGCTGTTATCTTCATCTCACTTTAGACTGTGATGCCTTTGTGTGCCTTTGAAATCAATATTTTCTTCAAAGGAAAAAGAGCCTTTTTTTTTTTGTCCCTTTCATCTTGTAGCTGTTTTGAAAAGAAAAAAAAAAACAAGTATTTTGAGTAAAGAAAGCATTCTAAATTTTAAAATATTGATGTAAATACTGCAAGGTGTTGGTGCAACACAGGTGCCTACTGTGCACAGGACTGGTTTTGTCTCTTGAACATCAAAAGTATCAGACTGCTGCAGAAGGGGCTTTATAAAAAAGCTGGATGACACAATTAAAGTTATAAAGCATAATGGCAACATCCAGTTACAGCTCAGGAGATGAACTTAAGCCTTTTTCACTCCCTCATTCTCTCATTTTTATCTGCATGTATCATCTATACAGAGCTACCATTTTTGAAGAAATACCCCATTTTGATTCCTTTGTATTTTTCTGTTGGCATTTCTTTATCCAAGGCACTTTACGCTTCAGAGAGTGAATCAGACCCTTTAAACAACCAGGCTGGCTGCTCATACATTTCCTGAGCCTTATTTGCTGTCTCTAGATACAAAATAAGTTGCTGTAATAGGTTTATTGTCAAGGAAAACTCCTGAAGCTTTAGTCTTACTTTTCCATTCTTTTGACAGGAATGCAATTTAATATTGCTCTGATTCTTTGGATGGCTTGAAAGGTACAGAAAATTCAAAAGGAGATGCAGCTCTGTGCCACAGTCAGGAAATATGGATTTCTCCCTTGCAGGAACTTGTGCTTGGATTCCTTTCCCTCCTGAGTCTGAGACAGAAGTCAGTGATGGGTTAATTTTTGGGCTCAATGATCTTTTCCAGCCTAAATGATTCTCTGATTCCATGTTTGGATCACCATTGCTACAACAGGTAGCACACTCCCAATTTTTTTAAGATTTAAGTCCTCCAGCACAGAACTTCTTCAAATTATCCCTGGTAAATCAAAGTTATGGATTTCTCTTTCCACCAGGTCTGTGATGATCATACAGTTGCAGAAAACTATTGTGCTCTCATTTATTGAAAGGAAAATTTTGAGCAAATGTCCAGTGCTCCTGACCTGTAAGTACACACACATGAAAAAAAATATACCTTTTATATCTATAAAATCACTTATTTGTTCTGCAATATTTGCTAAATCTTTCCATCACTATATTTAAAGTTCCATCACTATATTTAAAGTTCCATCACTATATTTTCACAAAGTCAGATGAGAGCATGCTTCTTTTATCTCACCATCTATGTACATTAAATGTAAACTCAGATGTTATTTCCATTCTCAAAAAGTCACTAATTAAAATTTACAATTGTTGTGTCATAAAACTGCACTAATAGATGGAAACATTCCAGTACTTCAGAGTCCACTGATGATTCAGTGGTGTGCCCATGAGCAGCTTGTCAAACTGCAGTTAAAGACTGCAGATTTAATTAAAAATAAATATTTTTACCTTCACACCATAACAAAAAAAAAAAAAAGTTATATTTTCTTCCTGATATATCCAGATGCTTCCTTCAAAAGCAAGGAAATAATAAACCCAAACAAGTTTTCTGGGCCAGGATCTGAAGGACCTAGTCCTGAAAGCATGGATGGGAATTGCCAGCCCAAATCCATGGACTGAAAGCAGCACTAAGACAAATCACAAGATTTGTCCCTTATTCAAAGGTGGCCTTCTCCACTCCACTGCTAAAACCTTTCTTTGCAAGTCTAAATCTCAAGATCTCCTTTTTCCCCTGCCTCTAACAGGAATTAGAGACAGAGCCTTTCAACTGCTCTTTCCAGTTGCAGAAAATTACAAATGAGAGCAAGTCACAGTCCCTTCAGAAGTAAGGAGAAACTGAGGTTATTTTGGGGTTATATTGATGGGAGAATGCTTTGATATTTTTGTACCACTGTAAATCTAAACTTGTCTCAATTCCAGTGCTTGAGCATTGGAAGAAGATTACTTCTATGAACTACGTTAATGCCAGCATTGAAACATCAGCTGGCAATTTATCCCCTTTCTCCACCAAGACCTAAAATGTAGTTCAATAAATATGATTTGATTATCAACAGCAAGAAAATGGGGCTGGGGGAAGATATTAACTCTTTGAAGGAAGAAAAAAAGCAAAGTAGATTGAGGAAGAAGAAGAAGACAAAGAAGAAACGTGAAAAAGAGATTTAAAAAAAATGACAGAGGATAAAAACTAAGCATAAATGAACTTTTTCTTTGGCTCTAAGGATGCATTAATTCAATTTATTCCACCTGAGTGTAGGAAACTTGGATGGAATGCCAGTTCCCAAAAAACATGTCCACACTTCATGATTGTTGGGCAAAATGGGGATCCACAGTTTTGGAACCACCTAAAGACAAACAGTTATTTTTTAATTTTTTAAATTATTTTAATAAAGTTAACCTTCCATTTGGGTTTATAATGGATAGTTCATGTCCACTATTTACAAAACATTCAGTATTTTTTACTAGCAGAAAACAAGACCTGAGAATATGAATCCTAAGAGTCAAAAATTACAAGACTGGAAGACAAAATGAGAAGACTGAGGATCTTAAAAAAGGAAATTCTTTTAACAATTTTAATACTTAGAAAGTAGTCAGATATGCTCATGTTTGGGTTTTTTTTTGGTTTTTTTTTTTTGCCTTTTTTGTCATATCCAACACAAATTTAGCAAAACTGATTACTCACCACATTTAGAAATTATCATTTACTACACTGGCGACCAAAGAAGGATTAATTATTCAAGAAAAAAAATGTATAAATAGATGCTTGAAGATATTGGGTTTTCTCACATCTTTCTCTAAAAGTAGTAATTCTCTTTTATTTGTACAATTCTTTTAAATAAAAAATTCAGTAGGAAATGGAAAAAAATATACCGCAGAATACTCAGGGTAGTCAATCTAATAGGAAAAAAAATAGCTTTATTCCTTATTTTTCAGTGCGCTTAATTAAATGCCTTCCTGAAGCTTATAAAGCATTTTAGCTCATGTATATATTTGCAATTTCAGTGCCAACCCAGTTAAAGAACCTCTAACTTAAGTCTGGTAAGAACCTTCTGCTTTCTTGTAGCCCATTGCCACTGAGGTTGAGTTAAATATTCCCTCTAGAACAAATTAGAGCACAGAACATGTCAAGCCTTCCACTCAAAGCCTTGGAAACTTCAACAGAAATTCTGTTTTATTTGAGGGCTGAATTGCCAACAGAGGTGCCCTGTTCTTTTCTGTCTGCAGAAATGAAGCATTCAGGGAAATATTAGGTTCTTCCCTAAACCAAACAATAATTAGCTAATCATTATTGCCCTTGTGACTCCACATTGATTATAATAAATGCACAGAACTAGTTTTGGTCAGTAAGGAATTTTATAGGAATTGCACCACTTCATTTAGTTTGAGTCAAAATCCTTTTCAAAACCTTGTAATTTGTAGCTGAATCCACAACAGGATCCTTTTGTGGGTACTTGCCCAGCAGAAAGGCATCGCTTTGCCAAAAGCAGCTCTGCAGTTGAATATTTGCACACAGCACTGTTGGTGTAGCATGATGTTAAACAGCTTCCTTTCTACCCCCAAACAGCATAAAAGCCAGTTAATTAAAATCTGTCTGCAGTTTTAAAAAAGTAAAATATGCACAAACTGATTTTACTTGAGTTTGTTCAATTATCTCTATTTATATATCAATGCATAAAATTTATAATATGTTTTAAAAGTCAAATAAATATTTAATATTTGCTTTTGGCTTTCTGAGGGGAAGTTGCCCAGTGACAGAAATTCCTTATTTTTACTTCTGAGAGGAGACAAAGTTGCCTCATAAAATGAAACCTAAATATTAGTGACATAACCAGTGACCAGCATCCAGGCTGGTGGCACCAAGCTCAGAGGAGATAATCTAAATCAGCTGCCTGTGATTGGATTTCATCATTATCAACAGCTGTTATCATTTCCCACTTAGATATGGTCAGCAATCTCTGGCTCACCGTGAGAAATGCGTTTGGATTTGCCAGCTCAGGGAGGTGCTGGTGTCCAAAATTGTAGGATTGTTACAGGAATGCTGTACATTTCCCCTGCTAGGCAACATTAATGACAAAACTGGCTTGGAACACTGACTGCTTGGGATTCAATCACCCTTTAATTAATTAGTAGTCTTTACTTTGAGGAACTGCAGCAAAATGTGCAAAATTAGCAGTCACACACACACACAGAGACTCAATCAGCTCCTTAGCCTACTCAAGTTGCAGAGCTGCTGATTTTTTAAATATAGATAATATAGGAGGCAAAGAAAATGAGGTTGTCACAGTGCAAAAATAAGCACCAAGCTTATCTTTCAGCAAATAATGAAATTGTGAATGCATTTTCCAGGCATCCAGAAGTTAATACTCCTCAATGCTTTCTCTGTCCTTCATCTTCTTGAGCACTGGTAAAATATATCCTCTAATATATATTGAAAATGATACAAATTAAACCGAGTATCTTCATTTGACAGTAGCCTGCATCATGCTAGATGGGCCAGACAGAAATGACTTTGGTATTTAAATAAGCACATAAATTATGACTTAATAAGTGCTGAGAAGAATGAATTCCAGGGTTCAAGTTGGGAAACAAAGTTTTGCCACGTCAGCTCCAAACAGCATGAAGGGTTCATGTCTAATTTTAATTTGCCTTCAGTGGCATTCATGGAACCAGGATGTTTCAGCTCTCCTCTGACCTGTGCTATGAGTCTGACAAAACATCATCAATGTATCCCAATTAGCCATGGAATTAAGGGTGCTTCCACTTCTGCACTTACTGACCAGGCACTTCAGCCTGCAATTGATGTGAGGAAAAAAAGTGAAATGCTTCTTTTGCCACAATGCACCCAGTCTCACAGCATCACGAAATTTAAAGATGAATTAGGTCCCTGGTGTTGCTTCCTGGGTTAGGAAATCGGTTTTGCGCTCGCTCAGAGCTACAACTTAGAAATTGGTCTGGTTCTCATTGAGCAGAAAATCCTATTTTTCTGCTCCTACAAATCACTGACATGATCAGTGGCTGAGGAAGCCCTCAGAACAGCAGCAAGATGTGATTCCTGCTGGGAAACCCCTGGCACATTGCTCCTGAAGCCCTCAGGTAGCAGTGCAGTGAGCACAGCCCCCAGGATTCAGTGTTCTTCCAGGGCTGGGGATGCAGATCCTGTGCACTCACAGTGTGGCATTCCTGGGGCAGAGCAACAAATGGCATGCTTAAAGGGGAGTGCAGCCTGAAAGTGTATTAATACACTGTGACACCCTACTTTACCCTTCCTGGGGCTATTTCCAGTAAATTTGGGTTAGAACAAATTCCTGCTGTGAGCGGCTTCAAAATTCTGGCTTCTTTATTAAGAATCCAGGAGAAATGGCTTGTGGTTTCCAAGAATCCAAGTGAAACATGAACAAACAACCTTTTATTGTTACCAGTACCAAACCATGAGGCCATGTTCAAAATCTGGAGTGTTTGTTTTGCAGCTCGCTCCTGTCCAAGACAATTGGCCATTTTATTTTGTTTTTCTCCACTTATGTAGAGCTTGTTCTTCTATTTACCTCTTCTATTTAATTATCCTGCATCACTGTGCTCCCTTTCAAGTCAAGAGCAATTTGAAACGACTGCAGCAATGGTTGGCAAGCTTCTACTACATTTAGAAGACCAAAAAAGAAAAAAAGAAAAAGATAAAAAGTAATTACACAACAATTTCATTGAAGTCAATAAGGCCATTCTTGGCATGAAGTGTTACTCAAGATTAAAGACAGCAGATGTCTGCTTTAAGTCACAGTCTTCTGCTAAACACTGCACAAGAGCCCTAAATATTGTAAAGGTTAAAGACTGGAATTTATCACAAGTTTATTATGGGAGCATGAATACTTTTACAACAGTAACCCCATAACAATATACACAGTATATTGAGTACTAACAGCACCAGCGTTGTAAATGTCAATTGGCTCATAAATAATTTATCTCAGTTTCATGTACACATGAATTTAATTGTTTAGACTGATCAAATTTCCCCAAGATGCTGATTATTAGGGGCAGTGCTGTGCTGGCTGAAAATATGTCAGTTCTTGGTCTAGAAGAGCTATAAAGGACACATTTTGAAACAAGTCAGGGTTTAGTAGAGAAATTCCATGGACAACAGATAGAGGAGAGGCCAGAGGGCTGGCTGTTCTGTAGGGGTGGGATGTCTGGGATGCCTGGGAGTGGCCAGGTGAGTCCCTAAAGGAGAGCACACAGGGCTGGATGTCCTGGCAAGGTGGGATGTCTGGGATGTCACAGAAGTCACAGAATCACTGGGTTGGAGGAAACCTTCAAGATCATCGAGTCCAACCCAGCCCCAACACCTCAACTCAACGCTGGCACCCAGTGCCACATCCAGGCTTTGTTAAACACACCCAGGGATGGTGACTCCACCACCTCCCCGGGCAGCCATTCCAGAACTTTATCACTCTTTCTGTAAAAAACTTTTTCCTGATATCCTACCTATATTTCCCTTGGCACAGCTTGAGACTGTGTGCTCTGGTTCTGTCAGTGCTGCCTGGAGAAAGAGCCCAAGCCCACCTGAGCACAGCCACCTTTCAGGAGCTGGAGAGTGCTGAGGTCACCCCTGAGTCTCCTTTTCTCCAGGCTGAGCACCCCCAGCTCCCTCAGCCGTTCCTCATGTCCGGGAGTGGCCAGGTGAGTCTGTAAAGGAGAGCACCCAGGGCTGGCTGTCCTGGCAGGGTGGGATGCCCGGGATGCCCGGGAATGGCCAGGTGAGTCTGCCCCGGGCTGGGCAGCAGCACCATGCAGTTCAGTGCGTTGTAGTTCTGCTCCACCAGATGGCCCCAAGCACATAGTTTCACCCCCCCCCCCCCAAAAAAAAAATTCCCAGATGAAATATTTGACACAACTTCATTAAACGGCAACTGCTGAAGCTCGCTGATGCATTAATGTTTAGAACTGTTTAATTAGGCACAATCAGGAGCCAGTTGGAGGCACCTGCACAGCAACTAAACAGAACCATTAACGATTTGCTTTTAAAAATGTTTTAAATATGATATCCAGGGCAATTAAGATGTACGTGGCTGCATCATGCTGATTGAGGTTTTTAATTCCTTTGGAGTTTTATTGCCTGAAGTTTCTTTTGCCCATCAGAGCACCAATAACTACTTAGGAAAGAGACCAGCAGCAACGTATGTGGAATAGCAGCCAAATCCAATGATAATGGGAAATTCCCATTGCCATATGCATCTGTGCAGACATGTACAGAATAAATAAAACTATCTCAGTCTTGACCCTGTTTTTTTGACAAAACCCTCCATGGCTTTGGAGTTCTTCTAGAGCTGAATCTCCAGCCAAGGGCTGTGCACTGCATCTGGCTGTGCAGCACAGATCAGACTGTGCACAGGGAATGTGTATGCAGGAAAGGAAGGGGGAAAAGGGCTTTTCCCCATTGTGACCTAGATTTAAATACTCAAACAGGCAGGAGACGGAGTGGTAAAAGGTAAAAAGAAAAAATATTGACAGAAGTAAAGACAATGTAAGAAAGAGCTAAAATAGCTCTTCATTTATATCTTTGAAAGAATAAATAGGTTGTTTAGTGGACTGTAATTGCTAAAGAATAATAAAAAGCTGCCCTGGTGTCATGTCAGGCTGGATTTTAGTGTTTCCTTGACCAGCAGTTTTTGCTTGAACATCTGGTTGTGTACAGACTCAGGCAATGGAAAACTGGAAATGTTGTTCATCCAGACATGTCTTAATATTTGATCTTAGTGGATCTGAACCCCCATCAGTTTTATGTCCTGTGACAAATCTGAGTGTAAATCACTCCAAAATGAGAGTTGTCGGCCAAGCAGCTCCTGATTTTGTGTCAGAACTATGAAAGGTATGAAAACTTTATTCAAAATCCTTTGCATCCTTTTTAAAACACACAAAATTATTTCACTTTCATGTGTGGTTTCAGAGTTTCAGGTGTTACCACCACCTGTTTTTTTGTCATGTCCCTTTGTCCCTTCTGCTGCAAGCTTGCTATTTTCCACAGCCATTTGGCAGGATGAAGTTTACCTGCTTAGATAGAAAAATCTTTTTTTTTTTTTTTTAAGCTCAGTTTACCATGAGCTGTGAGATTTTGTCCCAAGGCAGGTAAGAAGCATGCACACATCCTGGCAAAAGGCTGTAATCTCCAGAAAAGCCAGGTCAGCTGTGCTGCTCTGTCTGGCTGTGAACACCTCTTTGAGGACTGAAAATTGGCTGCAGGTGGCTCAAAGAGAAACTAATCTTTGTGAGAGAAAAGTACAGAGAACCCAAGTTAGCCCCCTAAAAGGATGGACAGCTGCCTCCATTGGGGTGGGATCAGTCCTCTCTCCCCTGCAGTCACTCCTAAAAACATAAATAGCATTGAGGGCACCTGCTATGCCTGCTGTAGGGATGGATAAAAATCTGGGATGTTCCCAGGGTCACTGTGGTTTGCTCTAGGAAAGTGCTGTAGTGCAGTGGCTGTTCTGTACCTCCTGCTGGCTTGTAGCTTAATTCCACAATCTAGCCTAAAATCTTTTTCTTGCTATTTACCACCATAGCTCATATGCAGTTTAAAAATCAAAGCAAGTTTTTGTTCAGCAGCCAGCTGCAAGCTGGGTCTAGTTGAAAAAAAAAAAAAAAATCAGTCTGAAGTATTTATGCTTCATAAATCACCATCAGCTGATACATGTTGGAGAGCCAGAACACTGCAAGCACATCTCTGCAGCAGGACAAATCTTGTTTCATTTGTAAGGAGAACTCCTTGTTTCATGACTGGCTTGATCCACACAAATTACAAGGCTATTTCTGACTTAAAAAAAAAGATTATTCCTGTGCACACCTACCAGGAGTGTGGGTGCACATTCAGTCACTGGGGGCACAAACCAGAAGAAGTACAAGTATTTGACAACAGAAGACCAACTGAGTGTCCTCAAAGGAAGGTGGCATGTCCTTTGCCACTACCACCAGTTGAATACAGAGATTTCACAACTTAGCTTTGCTTCCTGAGAGCGAATCACATTTTTTAAAATCCGGACTGTAAGCAGGTGACTAAGCTTTGTCTGGAAATTAATAAAACAATGTGTACAAGGGAGAAAGACCTCTTTTAAGTAACATTTTTAGTGTTTTCTCCAGTGCCAGTCACACATCTGGGTTTTCTGGGTTTCAGTCATACTCTTTGCAACAAATCCAGCACTTCTCTGGTGTACTTCTCTGTAGATGAGTTTAGCACAGAATCTTATGTCTCTGCTCTTCCACAAACATGGTCAATCAAAGTTTTACTACTTAGTTAATTCGGAGTTCAAAGCTTCCCTTTAATGCACAGTGCATTAGGCAGATAGGTTTAACAAAGCCTCTCTGGCTTTAATTCTCCAGCAATAATCACGGAGGAAAGTGGATTGGATTCCTGCTGCAGTCCTGATGGCTGTCTTGTAGCTATGTGCAGTGTTAATAGCTATGAGCACTTTCCTGAAGGACATCCCCTTCAAATGCCCCAAGAAAGCAGGTAATTAAATACATTTAAATGTGAATTAGTTTGCTGCATTTCATGACTTAAGGCTGAAATTCTCTTACACTAAAGATGTTCAGAAGTCTCTCCATGCTTAGGATGCTAAAGGAAGAGGAAGTTAAATGAACTCTGTGCAAAAGTAGACTAAGGCAATACAAGGATTTGGGCAGCTCAGAGAATGCCATTGAGAGAATGGTGGATGGATTGGAGGGTTCACAGAAGTAAACCAAGTCATTGGTTGTTTTGCTGCCTTTCTCCCATCCCAGCAATTTGGGGTCACATACAACAACAACCTCTGCATGTTTAGCTAAACTCATCTCTGGGAAAGAACAGGCACTGAATTAATGACATCTTTAGGCCATAATATCACACATTATGCAGAATCTGACCAAGGGACACTGGGGTGCCACGCTGGGTTATCTGCATTAAGAAAGAGGAGTAGGGTTTAAGACGGCACGGATGTGTGAGCAGGTGAAAAGCCTGTTATATAAATACATGCAGCAGAGCATGTTCGAACGCTGTTAATCCTTTATGCAAAGATAAAGCGAATGGGCCAGGCTCAGCGCGGGTGGTGCGGTGCGTGATTGCCCTTTGCACAACGGGCCGGCAGTGCAAAGGAGTTTTGTGAACACCCGGTGTTATCGGTGCGCGGCGATGCTCCCTCCCGCCGGCCCCATTTATTATTGTTCTTCTCCATCTTTTCCAAGCGCGGGGCTTCATTACGAGCCAGAGACGAGCACCGGAACGCCAGCCCACGGCCGGAGCTGCCATCCAGCGTGTGGCGGCGGTGCCCTGGGATGTCAGCCCCTCGCACCGATGGGTTCATGGTCCTCCAGGGAAGGACGCGGAGCGCTGCGCTAAAAGGGGCAGAAAAAGAGCTCTCATCGCGCCCCTTCCCCGCGTTAGGCGGGGACAGCATCCCGGTGCGGGCGGTGGCGCAGGGCGGCCCCGAGGGGCGGGCGGGACGGGCCCGGCTCGGCTCCGGCTGCGGCTCCGCTCGGCAGCGCCGCGGGGGCGGGCGGGGAGGCGGGGAGGGGAAATCCCCAGGATCCCCGGCCCCCTCCCCCCGAGCGGGGACACCGCGTTAGTCACCGGGACCCTCCCCCCGAGCGGGGACACCGCGTTAGTCACCGGGACCCTCCCCCGGCGCTCGGCTCCGCCGCGCCAGCGCCGCGCCCCGCACAGCGCGGCAGCCGCGGCGGCCGAGGGATGGCGGGGCCGGAGCCGCGCCCGGCCGGGCTCTGCGCGGGGCTCCGGCGCTCCGGGACGGGCGGCCTGAGGCGGCCCCGCCGCCCCCGGCAGTGAGAGGCGGCGGCGCGGGGCTGCGGGAGCGCCGGACCCACCATGCGGGAGCTGGCGATCGAGATCGGCATACGGGCGCTGCTCTTCGGGGTGTTCGTGTGAGTAGCGCCGGGCGGCGGCGACCAGCGGCACCGCGGCAACTTTGCTCCGGTGCTGCTCTGACAGCCGAGCGCCGCTCGCACCGGGCAGGCGCTGCGGGACGGAGGTGCGGGATTGGAGGTGCGGGATGGAGCTGCGGGGCTCGCCCGGTGGCTCCGGCGGTCAGCGGACCCCGCCGGGGCAGCCCCCTCGGGATGCCCGAGCTGCCGCCGGTGCCCTCTCTGGGATGCTCGGGGGTGGAATATTTCGCCGAGTGGAATTTTTCTTGGAGAAGCTGCTGTTTGTGAGAGAAGTGTGCAAAAAGCGACCAGCCAAAACAATGCAGCCTCAAAGGTGCCGGTGGGTCGGTTGCAGTCTGTGGGGTAAAGTCTCACCTGGCGGGGCTGTGAAGGCGCCTCAACAGCTGGTTCTGGCAGCAGCGAGCCCCGGGGCCACGGAGCTGCAGCGCCGATGCTGGAGCTGAGCAGGGACCGCGGGCTGAGCGGGAGGCGGAACGTGTGAGAAAGGCTTTCGGAAGCTTCTCCGCGCTCTGTTGGGCAGGGAGGAAAGTCATGAAAATCTGGTTGTTAAAAGATGTGCAGCTATCACTGCAGGACCATTCTTTGTCTTAGCCTTTTTTTTTTTTTTTTTTTTTTTTTAAGGAGAAAGCAGTTATGCATCATTTTGCTTTGTGTATTTCAGCCCTTTCTTTCATGCAGTTTGTGTTCTGCGTGCATTTGAGCAATGAAAAGTTCCACTCTATATAAGTTTGCATTTCTTTTGCTAAATGTTTAAAGATGAGTATTCTCAGTCTTTGTGATCTCTAAGGAGTATCACAGAACCGGGATCAGATTTTGCTGTTTGCTCGTTTTTTTCCTGAGGATGGATGCTGTTGGTCACAGGTGCAGCAGTATAAGACATCTGTTAAGCTGTGATATTGACTTAGACCCGGTGACACAGAATGCTTTGATGAGTCTTTTCTGAGTCTCTCATGGTTAATTAATAACTTGTCCAATTTGCTGATGTTTGGTTTTTTTCCTCGGTGCTCATTTCTCCTGAATATTGATGCAAATCTTTTGATTTGCAACAAAACCCTGTGAGGTACCTTTGATATCTGTCAGTTCAGTTGCATCTCACTTTGAAAGTAGACCTGTTCCTGTCAACAGAACTCCTTTCTGGAATACATGGAGTTACAGGGTGAGCAAAGACTTCAGAAGCTGATGCTACATCAGAACCTTTCTCTTCTTTATGATTGTGTGTGTAATTCACCACCTACACCACCCCTGTAGGAGATCTCTTCATGTAGCTTATTACTATGATATGTAAATCATGAGCCATCATAATCAGTCATTTCTTGGTTGTGCTTCTCTTCTGTCTTTATTTCCCTCTCTAAAAGATTCCATTATTTTCACTCTTTATGCCGTGGTTCTAAAATCCTCTGAGAAGAGGTAGCTAACAGAAGAGCTCTTGGTAGAGTCACCATAATGGCAAATGCCTGTGGAAGAATTTCTCATAATTTCACAGAGCTCCTGC
Source organism: Vidua chalybeata (assembly GCF_026979565.1). Taxonomy (NCBI): domain Eukaryota; kingdom Metazoa; phylum Chordata; class Aves; order Passeriformes; family Viduidae; genus Vidua; species Vidua chalybeata. The sequence goes on along the minus strand of NC_071537.1, from coordinate 5,304,962 downwards.
CTCATTGGGATTCTGGGGAATAATTCTGGTATTTCAATAGGTCATTCAGAGCATTCATTGACATCTGAAAGTGATGGGCACCGTAGTGTTCCAAATTCAGGTCACTGTTTATGAAGAAATGCACTTTATTTTGCTGGTAGTGGTTGCAAGAATACCATCTCTAGGTAGGCCAAAAGGAGAGCTTTCCTACTCAGATAATATTAGCACGGAAGTGATCCTTTGTTATTGCAATAGTATTCAGTAGTTCTCTCAGTTTTCTAAAGGGGCAATTACTTGCATTTTGAAACTTTTATGTTGCAGAGATTTAAACACTCTGTTTCCTGTGGTTTTATAGACAGCCAGTGCAAAGGTTTTTATAGAGCATTGAGTTCAGTTCAGGAATATCTTTTCAGGAGTGAACATTCACTGGTGAATTTGGAAGCCCTGGGACAGGAATCCAGGCAGCAGCAGCTTGAGCTCTACTGCAGAAGAGATTTCTAGGAGTGGAATGGCTGCACAGGTTCCACCTCCCTTGGAGAGGAAAGCCATAAACAGAAATGAGTTGAGGCTGGGTCTGAGTTCATCTCTGTGGTGAGTTCCAGGAACGGGTTCTCTGAGGAACGGGACAGAGGAGAAGGAGCTCTTTCTGAAAAAGTCTTGATGGCTTTGTGTCATTACCAATCCTTGCAGTGTCAGAAGCCTGACCTTGAAGGGAATGGTTCCACAGCTATTTGAGAGTTCTGAACCATCTGTGCCTCCCAGATGTCTTTGAGCTTCAACCTAACAGTTCATGTCACTCACAGCAATAGACTGGCATATTTTGTACCACAGAATGCAAAAGAAAAAGGTGCACATTCCACTCTGGAGCTTTGCTTGGTAATAAATGTCATTTCATAAAAATGGAGGTGTGAAAACTTCTGTTGATTGCTGAAATTGAATGTATTGCCAATTTGAATGTATTTTGGATCAAGAACAGCCATGTTTTCTATGTTTAAGACTGGCAATTTTTTTTCCTCCGGTTGCCATAATTATCAACGTCAGTCAAAGGCATCAAAGGCAGAAACCTGTACTTGTTATATAAGATCTCTTCTATCCTGCAGATGGGCACCCTTAGAAGCAATGCACATTTTTGGTAGTTGAGTATTGATTTGGTTGAATTCAGAGCCATTTAGGGAGGATAATGATAACAACTGACTCAGTTCTAGGTGTTGTGTTCATGGCAATTGCTGAGAGCTCACTTAGCAATTAAAGACCGGATTAGGTATTGAAATTTAGCAACTCAAGCTTCTCTGCCTATACAGAGATCTGTGCTAAAGGGCATTTTAGCCCTCAGGATTTAGTGGTATTGAAAGAGGGATTAGTTAGAAGACATTTATTAGAAGGACTGTGTCTACCTGAAATTGAGAAGCAGGAGTTAAAAAAAAAAAAAAAAAAGATAACAAACCCAAACTCCAAACAACAAAGAGTCAAAACCCAAAAACAAGTGGTTGCAGTAAAAAAATATACCTAAATATAAACTTTACTGCAAAATTAAATAGGTGTCTTTGAGTACCTTCAGCAAAATAGCTCTCAAGCTGCAAGTTGCAAACTGCAAGGATGGTGATATTTCTGTTCTGCTCCACAGTTTCTCCCAGTTTCTTAACTATCAAATTAATTTTTAACTTTCAAAATATTTGTCCTTGCACCTTTTGATTGGGCTGACCTGATCTGACAGAATGAGGAATCTTGGAATCTTGTTAATTCCAAGGTGAAGAAAATTCTCATGCTATAATTTGACTATTATATTATGAAGTTTCAAATATTTTCCAATCAAATCCTGACTTTGATCAATTCCCACTTCATGTTTTTGTTTAGGTTTTTACTTATTAAGAAATATTTGTGAGTACAGAACTGAGTTTCATTTTTAAAGTGAGTTTTTCATGTAAGATCTCAGAAGTAGAAGTGGTCTGTTGTTTAATACACCAGCCATGAGGATGTACTGTCTACAGGAAAAATCCAATGCTAATTTGCTAATTTGAAGAATGATTGGATTAGGGTCTTGCAGCTCTGCTTTTCTTCATTTTTGTACTTATTTCTATGACTTGGAGCATATTAAAATGCCTGATTAATGCTAAAACATGTTAAAAATGACCAAACTTTCATCTCCATGTGTGCAGTGGCATTTGTCACTTACAGGTTGCTAGAAGAAAGCAAATTGTTTTGCCTGACTTGGTTTTATTCAGATAAGCCAATTATAAAAGGATTTGTGAGCGAGTCTGATAGTTTTACACAGAAGTGTTGCCCTTAAAACAAAGCTTTTTATCTGTCCTAAAATGAATTCACTGAGTGGTAGCTCAGAATGAGCCTGAGGGGTGTCTTTATTTCTTAGTGTTCTGTTTTAGGTGTCTTCTATGAGGAAAACTTTTTGCACCTGTTTCAGAAGTTTTAGAAGACCACACTGTTTCCTCCTGGCAGGGAGAGAGGATTTGTGTGTGTTGTTGTTGTATATTTAACCCAAGGACTTGTCAACAGCACGTCACTGATGTTTAGAGAGCTAATTGATTAAAAAGGCAAAGTCTTTCAAGGATTGCCTCATCAAACCTTGAGCTCTTCAGTGCATGTGATGTGATTAAAATATAAATGTCATTTGGAGTAATTGGATATCTTCCCCACAGCAGAGTCTCATTAGCAGCCTCCCTTGGGAATGAATGTTTATCTGCAGGCTAATATACAGATATATATTGCACACATGTGAGTTTCCAGCACTGAGGAATGTTGACATCCTTTGTGCCATGTTCAATTTCTGGTGTAAGTAAATAAAAGCTGCTTCTGTGCCTGTTGTGTTTCTTACAAGTTTACAGTATTAATATTTTAATCAAGTTATGAATATGCATGAAATAATTTGGTGTGCAAAGCTCTTTCAAGTAGCCTTCTTTGTCAGGGGATGTTGTCTTCTGGATATCCTGCATATGTTGCCTTTATAAACGATAGTGTGTATTGTCTTGTTAACACAGACAGAAAATCAATTACCCGAGGAAATTCGACAATGCTGCACTTTTGCACTGCTCTTCTCCCAGATTGTGTTTGCCTTTTATCTCTCCTATGGATGGGATTTTTGGAGGATAGACTGAGCTGAAAATTGTGACTGTAGGTGGCAAAAGCAAGATGGTATTGAGAAGAAATCACCAGAACGAGACATTAAGATTTATTTTCTCGTTCTGGCTCAAATGCTGCAAATTGACACAAATCAGTTGGACCAAGAATTCAAAGCACCTCTTAAGCCTTGGCTCTCTAGTGAATGTTTCAAAGTAGGTATTTGGCCAGTTCTTAGTGGTTTTGTGCCCTCTGGTCTCAGTTTGAATATCCCATAATCCTGACTTTGTTTGGAACCTGATATTTGACTTCTGATCCTCACAATCTTGGACTTCATTTCTGTGTGCCCTCATTTCTCATCAAGAAAACAAGGGCAATCCTTTTTCCCACCCTAATCCTTCAGTTAATTGATAAATTCTTTGTCATGAGGTAGCCAAACACATTGAACAGTCTTGGAGCTTTTTCAGTGTTAGTTTCACAAATAGTAATGACAATAGGGAATGAAAGCATCAATATGTTTGTTAACCTGCTTTAAAATAGCTGCATCATTGTAAATTGTAATCTTCATGTTATTAAAGTGAGGGAAAGATTTGTTTTGTGGCACAGGTTGAAGTCTAATTCACTGAGTAGGGTTAATGAAGAGGTAAGGGCAAGACCTGCTGTAGAAAAGAGTTTTTCTGGTGCTCGGGATCTGAGAACACCTATCAGAGGTCACATATTGAGCTACAGACTTGTTCCAGTGCTCAGCAGAGTTGGTCACACCTTTGAAGGGATGGGAGAGCTGGAGTGGAGCTCCTGTACCTCCCTGATATACCACAAAGTAACCTGAATTTTAACTTTGCACTGTGTCCTGGACAGGTTACTGTGAAAACAAAAGGCCCTAAAAATACCAATGATACCTGGTGTCATAGGAGGCACAGAGCAAAATGACAGTGCCTGTCCTGTGTATGAATTACCAGGCAGCTCACAGGGAGCTTTGGTTTTATGGCCAGGTTTTGGTGGCAGGGGTGGCTGTGCTGATCTGATCTCAGTCTGCATTCCCCACCCCCTGTACCACTGCAGGGGAGGAGGGAGAAAAAAATTCTGCCTTAAGCCTGGGGAGAAGGGTGGGAATCTGTTTTAAGGCTTAGGTTTTATTTTCTCATTTTCCTGCTGTGACTGGACTAGTTTCTTTCAGTCAAGTCTGTTTTTCCTATGATAGCAGCTGCTGAGTGATCTCTGCCCGTTCTCACCTCCACCCAGGTGCCTTTCACTGTATTTTCTCTCCCCCCTCCAGCTGAGGAGGGGAGTGATGAAGCAGCATCCACTCAGTGCCATCCTGCTGTTCAGCTATTTGGTGTTTCTGTTAGCTGAATCTCCTGATTCCATTGTTTTTCTACTTTATTTATTGGAATAGGGTAGGATTTTACTGACTTTGATAACAGTTATTCAGGAGAAATTGTACCTACCTGTCTTTTTGTGCAGACTCTGGTCTGAGCAAAAGACAGATTGTTTTTACAGACTGTTGTATTGATACTTCAGTTGTGGAGCTGAATTATTTTATTTGTCTTTCCTGAGTCTGGGGGAAAGAGGGAGTGAAAGGATGGGAAGAGGGAAGGGGATTTAATAGCAGGAATTCTAATTGTCCTGCTAATAGGATAGGATTTACAGTTGATCTCCATGGCTAAACTCACAGCTGAATACATGCTAAAAGAGGATGTTATTGTAAATGCCAAAGCATCTGCTCCAGATTTTTGAGGAGTAAATGGTGACTTTGTGTCTCTTGTTGAATCTTGTTGTTGAATCCCATTTACTCACAGGCTTTGGCACTTTGTGTTTATTTGCTTCTAGCCTGATTGAGGATGTTTTACAGGGAGAATGCTACTGATAGGGTTCCTGGGGGGGAAATTTTTCCTTAATAAATTGATTCTTATACTTTGATCTAAGCACAGTCAAGATAGGGCACAACTGTGATTCTTATGGGAAAGAATTTAATAAAAATTATAGTCTTACTGCTGAGAATGTACTCATATCTGGCACAGTAAATCAAGATCTTTATGGTCTCCCCATCTGTCAGTGACTTTGAAAAGCCAGGACTTGGAAATAGCTGGCAGAATTATTGATGCTAAAAATGAATTAAGGATAATATTTAGTGTGTCTTGTAACTTTTTTGTGTAGTGAGGACTGTGCTGGTACTGAACAGGGGATGCCTGAGTGCTGCATCTGTATTGGCAAGGATTAGAGGACAAGGACAGAAAGCTAAAGACAACACTCATGTCCCTAATTAAAGTATTGGTTGTGATCCACTAATGAGCAGCAGGGACTTAGGCTTGGATGGTTAAGGAAAGCTTCACTTCTTTCTGGGTTCTGGTTCCAATTGTATTTTCTGCATGGAAGAGACAAAGTTGTCATCAGTTCTAACACTTGAACTAAGATTTTCATGACTATATGGATTTTAAAGTACTTTCTATTCACATTTTTCCCTTGCCTTTAAATGTTAAATTTGTCATCACTGGACCACAAATCATTGTTATATATAAAATTCTGTGGTTGAGTGATACAATTCTGTAGAAAACTAGATTGGGATTTTTTTTTTCTTCATTTTAAATCAGATTGCTACAGTCACCATGTATTGCATTTGTTTGTTTCTCTGCATTACAGAACACTTCTAGTTTTACTATCTGAATGGCCAAATATTTCCCTTGTTAAAATACCTCTGACTTTTAATTAAAATTGCATAACAATGCAGTAAGTGGAAATTGTTTTACTGTAGGGTAGGTAACAAGGTAACAATTGGTGTTTTCATAGTAAGTAGCTGATTAATTATTCAGGTAAATTCCAGAGAGTTGGAGGGAGGAGTGAGGAAGATTGTAAGAGAGGTATAGAAAACATATATATTTTTTTTTTTTCTGGAAAAAGTAGAAATAATTCAGTTGTTTAATCTGATGATCTGAGGGAACATGGCAGTGATCTTCACAGGTAAGCAGCTCCATAAAGGTGTATGGGGACAACAAGCTGCTCTTCACATCCTCTGGGAATTAGACAGAAAGGGAAGATTCTTAAATTTGTAGCAAAGGAAACTCAGGTTGAGTGTGGGGAAATGCATTCTAATGCTAAGGACTTGGAGCACTGTGATGGACTGCCAAGGACAGGGAGAGTCTCCACCTAGGGAGGTTTGAAAATGCAAGTTACACTGAAGTGTTTTAGGAGTATTTTACACCAAGTTTTGCTTTCTGTGAGGAGAGACTGGCTGCTCCTGTAAGCTGGCACTGGGTGAACTGAGGTTTCCATTGCCTGAGAGTGCCCCAGTGTGTGGGTAAAAGTTTGAACTGAAATTCCTTGTAAGTGATTTTTGGACTCATCTTGGTGTGTGGGAAAGGAAACAGAGGTACCAGTTTGAATTCACTTGGAGAATACTTCAGCAGACACTGAACAGAAGCCGATGGTCCCTTGTGCAGGGCAGTGTCCTGCCAAATTTTGTGTGCTAAATATTCTGCATTAGTCAGACTGTGGGACAAATGAAGTCCTAGATTAGGTACAATGTTCTACTCTGTAATCTGACATTTTAGCCTTTTTTGGGTGAGAAGTTTTACTACCTCTTTAGCATGTATAATGCTAGCTCAGGAATGCTTCAGCTCTGGAGGGTTTGTGGCTCTCTGCCAAGTGTTGTGAAGCCTTGAAAAGGGAGAACAGAGGGGAGTGCCACCTGATAGAAATCCTCCTGTTTTCATTAACTGCCAGTGTTCACTGAAGGGAGAACATATCTAACAGCCTGTCTGAGCCCTCACAGCCTGCAGAGAGGCTATTAATAATTAATAATTAATAATTGTGTTTGTCTGTGTCCAAGGTGCTTTCCAGGAGCGGAACTATTGCTATTGCACCTCAGGGAGTGCTACAAAATGCAAAAAGTGATGTTCCTTTTCTCCATTACTAGATCTTCTTCTCTTAATATTATTATTTTTTTAATCATTACCAACATTCTGGAACCTGTAGCTGGCACACAAGTGTTTTTGGACTGAGTGATTTTAACAGAGTTGGATTTTATTGGGAATATCATTAGGAGGAAGAGTGAGGGAGGGACAGAGATAACTGAGAGGGGGAGCTTTTGTCACAGAGAGAAACTCAGCATGGTTGTGAGTTTACTCCAACTTTCACTTCCAAATATCCCACTTCTGTGAGGGAGATATGATGATGAAAATGCTGTATTGAAGCTAATTAAGTACTTTAAGGCCTAGAAACCCATTTTATTCCCATGGAATGAGAGTTTTCTCAATTCACAATAATGATGCTCAGTGATATTTAGCTCTACTTGCTATCAAAGGCTCAGCCCCTAACAAGGACAATGAATGGACTGGAAGTTTTTGGAATTTTTCAGGTGCACAACAGTAACTTCCTAGCTATGTTAACCTCTTGTTCTTGTGCTGTTCATGCATGCTCAGATAATCCTTTCCCTTTCTTCTGTGTCACAGGAAGGAAATTTTTTACTTAGAGTTCAAATGCCAGGGACTGAGAAAACAGGACAATATAATATAATTTATGTGCAAAGAAAACCAACATTAGGTTCTAAAACTCCTCTCCAGGCTTTTCTTTCTGTTTCAGCATTGTGAAAAGGTTGTTGGTTTGCTCTTTCATATTATGTATTCTAAGTATATATCTCATTTATTTGTGATTTCATAAGCTGCAGGGCTCCTGTTGTGAGCCTGTATTGTTTTTATTTTGAGATCTGAGCTTTAAGCGAACCCAGGCTCTACAGCTGTTGCCTCCTTGCTGGGTGCAGTGTTGGCTGCAAGGAGGAGAGGCCATTCATCTTTGGAAGAAGTTATACCCTGATATAAATCTGTAAAATCAGTGGATATGTGAGGCAAATCTGGGAAACCTCTCAGTAAGGCTGAAGGAAAATACTGGAAACTCTCATTTTTTAGAACTTCAGGGAAATATGACAGCTGTGGCAATATGTGTGTGTTTTAAAACCATATCAGAATTTATTTTCTATCTCTTCTTAATCAAAATGATTTCTTGTATATCTGAAGGGCTAATGGAGGCATATGTGCTAATTAAATGTCACACTGCAATTACTAGCTAATTTAAAGTATTCAAAAATATTTTCCATCAAGTCATACTGACTCATCTGAAGCCAAAACTACCCTCCAGAACCAGTCCTCTACTTGCCAGTGGCATTAAATAAAAACCCCAAAAACATTGCCTGTGCCCTTTGTCTTTATCAGTCCCAATAAAGCTTTATATAGGGTTTTCAAATTGTTAATCAGAAGTAGTAGCTGTAAACAATGCATGGCATTGTACTGGGAAATAAAAAGTTTTTAGCTTTGAAAAAGGGGTAGTTTATTGATACTGGTGTTTCTGTGTCAGTGTGAGTGTACAGTACTTAACTGGTTTTAGTGCAGTTAGAAAATGATATTTACAGTAACACGTTTCCATAAAGTCTATGAAGAACCAATAAAACATCAGGTCTATTCTGATGGGAGCACCTCTTGCATTCAGTACCTATTGCAATATAAATTAGGATAGATATTTAAAATTAACTCTTTCCTTTTGGTTTCTCTGGAGAAGTTAAAGCTGTTGCTGGGTGTTTGTCAGCAGTGCATACTTGGCATGTGTAGTTAATAAAGTCCAATTAATAAACAAACTGCAGATTTAAGAGTTACTTTGGTGCTGATACTGGAATGGTTTGCCCAACCTTACTTTGTAAAACCATGTCAGGAAACATCGACTCTCTTGACACCCAGTGTTGTGCCTTAACTACAGAGAACGTTTCTATCAAAGTAGAGTTTATATTATTGAAGTTATATTTTTAATTCATGCCAGCTTCTCCCTTGCTCATCATTCATAATTGACTCTTGGCCATATATATTGTAACCCTTCTTGATGGCTGAGGAGCTGTGGATTTCCCAAATTACTTTGGCTATTAAATGGCTCAGATCTCTTTGCTTGTGCTAACCTCTGAGCTGACACAAAGCTGATACACACAGGCAGCAGCATTTCAGAGTCTGAATTGCTCCAGCTCTGTGGAGAGCAGAATCATGGTGATAAACCACAGGCATTGCTTCTTATCTCCCCTCATCACTATTTCCTCTCCTTCAGTTTTGTTACTTTTACATGCCAGCCACAGAACATTTCAAGCTTCTCATATTTTGTCTGTTTTTGCAAGAATTTGTAAAATAACCTCCAAGAAGTTATGGTATTTTTTTTTTTCATAACATTCTCTGTAGGCAGTAAACAAACCTAGGTTTTCTCATGGCTTGAGAATCAGTTTTTTCCTGCAGGTACATCAAATAACATGACATGAATGCTTTCCCCACTATTTGTGTGTTTCAGAAAGGGTGCACTGAAGTCTTGAATTCAAATGTGAGCCAAGGTGATGTGAGCAGTGCTTGATGCACCCAGCTGATGCAAACTCTGGGCTCTGTCTCTCTCAGCCTGGATCACTTGTGGGAATCCCCTAAAGCAAATCCTGAGTTATAAATTGTGCACATCCTCTGTAATTAGGGCAACTATTACCAACTTCAGCACCACTGACACCGCTCACAACCTTGCAGAGCAGCTGATTGCACAATTTAACATGGCAGGAACGCCAGACAAGCTTTTATTTCTAGCTGTGAGACCCAGCTTGAGGAATACTAGAGGAAATATCCATGTAAAAACATGCAAAATGGAGTTTCAACAGTCCCAGTTAACTGGGTTTTTGGGAGAAGCAGCAGTGTTTGCTCACACAGAGTTCTGCAGGGAGGGAATGGTGGTCAGGGCCAAATTTATTCCCCACAAGCCCTCAGAGGTGATTTATAAGAGAAGTTGATGTACATCTGCTATCTTTTTGTTGTTTGCCCCAACAGGGACATGCAGACAGAGCCATTTGAGGATAAAATCTGCTTATCAACAGATGAAGCTTAGAAAAGAGGAGAGGTATTCTTTAGGTGTCTGGGATGAAAGTCTGGGTGTCACAATCACAAGTTCCTGTTCATTCTCTCCTGGTGCTTTGCCATCCCATGTGTACTGCTCTGTCCTCTCAGTTACTGTCACTTGGTATTTGGGACAAGATTTGTCTGTGAGAGGAAAAGTAAAAGGCAAAAAACCCAATTTCCCCCTTCTCCTGCCAACCAACCAACCCCTCTTTAGCTGATACTCAGAACCAGGCAGAATTTAAACTTTGCTCTGTGATTCATGCAGCTGAGGGCCGGGCAGTGGTGGAAACAATAAGAGGAGGTGCCAAACAATATCCTGCTGCTGCTTTTGGGGGATGAAAACCACTGTGGAATCTCAGGTCAAAACCTCTGTGAGGATATTTATGCTCTGTTTGATTCCTTCACTATCAGTGAATGGTTTCATAAAAGATAACCCCAAGTTATCAGTCCATAACATCACAAAACTGCTTTTAGTGAGCTGTTACCTGGCTCTGGCTGTGATGTGGTGCTGATCCTGAAGGGCTGCACGCTGTGAAATGGAAATGGAGTTAATGTACCTCGAAGACCTGGGAAAAGAGCAGCATTTTTACTCAGTGTGGAGCTCTAAGCAGCAGGGCTGGCATGGCCAAAAGCAGCCCCAGGGACTGGGGCACCTGTTGCTCACTGATGTTTTTAATGGAGTTTGGGCTCCTCTTTCCCTTGGGCTGCTTTGAAAGTCACAGTTAAAGGCTCTCGATGTTAATGGAAATGCTTTTATGCCTTAAAGACATGTCATCAGGCTGAAGTGTTTGAAATCTTGCTTGCTAAGCTGTTAAAAATGTTGGGTGAATATGCAAAAATGCAGAAAAAAAAAGGCCAAAAAGCTAAGACTAAGTTTTTCTGTACTGAAACAAAGGAAGCTTTTTTTGCCCACCTGCTGCCAGGGGACACTTCCACGACTGAGGTTGTTCTTCAGGCCATAACACAGAAGGATCAAAATCAGTTTTCTTTGTCCAAGGCCTGCATTCATTTCTCAGCACATCTAGTGCTTTAAACAAGCTTGAGCTGACTTGTGAATAGTGATAGACTGTACTTTTGGTTGGGACAGAGGAACATAAATCCAAGTGTCAGGCAGCTTAGAAGCCAGTATGTCCTCATGATTGTTTAATAGAGTACAAAGGGAATTGACTTCAAGCTAGTGAAATCTCATATCCACTCACCCATTGGTGATGCTTCAAAAGAGAAGAGAATTGTTCTCTGATGAGTCTTGGCATAAAAATTTAATTAGCAGTTCAGCTCTTCAGGAAGATTAAAAAAAAAGTTATTTCTTTTTTTACAGTCTCTTTCCTTTAACTGTTTACTTTCTATTTCTGTATTGTTCACAGATACATCTGCTGCCTTCTGCAGCTACTTCTTTTTCTCCTTCAACAGTGATTCTGAAATTATTTTGCCCAGAGTCAGAAAACTTTTTTTTTTTTTTTTTTTTTTTTTTTTTTTTTTAGTTTTTTTTTTTTTTTTGCATTATGTTGCACTAAATTTGAACACAGTTTTAGGAAGATATTCAGAACACAAGTGAAAGAAATAAATGAAAACCTAATCAGATTTAATATATAGTGGTTACAAAACTGCTGCTGTTGCATAAAATAACAATAATTACAGTCATTGATGGATTTGTTGAAATTACTCATTCTTTATGGGTACAGATGAGTATATATTAATCAAAAAATCAGTCCTCATCTGAAATCAGATACTCTTTATGTGATTTATTACATTTTCGTCTCTTTAGCATGTGTTATTTTCCTCTTAAAGGCATTAAATCTTGTGACAGTATGTATCTGCAGTGTCCTAGTGTGTTTCCTGTGAGAACTGAGTTTGATTTTTTAAAAATTCCTCAGATTTAAACAAATATAATTTTAGCTTTCTTACATCACGAAGGGCAGGAAACAAAAGATCAAGAAGAGCCCCAAACCTTTAACTCTGTTGGCATTTGTTCATAATGTCAAATGTCTTAACATCAAATTAATTACATTTCTGATCCAATGTGACAAATTTTCCAAAAGTCCACTGGTGCACAGATACATCATGATCACCTTGAAGCACAGATGTTTGTGTGTGTTTTGCTCTCTGCAGTTACCAGAAATGCTTCAAAGAATATACTTTAGGACTCTCTCTTAGCTGAAATTTGGAACCAAACCTGCTTGCATTGTCTAGGAGTCAACCTTTATGTTTCTAGTTGAAAACTAGAAAATTAATTTTTCATATGGGTGATATGGAACTGTTCTTTAGAAATGTTTCCTATTTTCATGTCTTGCACAAGCCATTGCCTTTTAAACTTAAAAAAGCTTTGTTTTCATTTTGAAAACACTGAAACAAATTGTTTTGACACTTCTGAAGTTCACCTTCCTTGGGACAGCAGGCTCAGACTCTGGCTTTGGAGAAGCTGAGTCTGACAGTAAATCTCCCCCTTGCAAAACCAGACTCCGTAAGCTCCCAGAACAATCTTGTTGTCCATGTAGGCCAGTACAGGATACAGAAATACTGTTACAAGGCTGTGTTTGACCTTCTTTGGTCCTTAAATTTGGTTGTTTTCCTTTAGGAAAGGAGAGGAAGAAGAGGTTGGTTGGATGTTGTGTGGAGGGAGCCTGAGTGTGCTCGGGTGAAGGGGTCAGAGAAGGGTTTGGGGTGGGAGAGACCTTTGAAGATGCCCTGGCTGCAGCTCCCTGCCGTGGGCAGTGGCAGTGGCTTGCTCCTCTTGAGGAAATTGCTGACCCAGCTGGGTTTGAGGTTTGTCTTCCCTGGGGAGAGCTGCACGTGTGAGCATGCTTTAATTTCACTTGCTCTGCAAATCGCTTTGGGCTTTTTACAAAGTCACTTATGTGCCTGCTACTGATGTAAAACCTGGGTTTGGAGAGGTTTAAAGCCCTTGGCTTTGGAAAACTTCCAGTAAATAAAGCTTTGGGCTGCTACACCTCTGAGTTCTGGCTCTGGTTTATCAGGTGAGACCAACCTGCAGAGGGCTGTCCCTGTGTCCTCCCTCAGCACCCATCCCTGGTTTATTACCAGACCTGAAATGAGCAGTGCTAATCAAAGGCCAGACTTCCCAGGTTGTCTGATATTAATTCAAAGCCAAGAAAAGTTAGAGAGCACCAAAGGACTCTGTGGAAAAGAGAGTTTAAATGAAGTGAGACAATTTAGGTAGTCATGAAAAGCTTCTGAAACGTCCAGCTGTAGCCACAGATCACAATTCTTGCTTTTTCTTTCAGTGCATGACAAAAGATACCCACACAAATTACTTTCTACAGAGCAATGGGACCTCAACATTTCATTTTGATGCTCTTAGTTGCAAAATAATGAAATTACAGAGAAATTAGGTTTTTTTGTGTGTTTGTTTGGGTGGATTTTATTGTTTTTGTGGTTGTTTTTTGGTTTTTTTCTGGTATTTTTGGGTTTTCTTGCTTTATAAGACAGCTAATAGACATAATAATGAAATTAAAACTATTTTGGTAGAATGAGACATTTCTGGTAGACTTAGATTCTCATTCAGCTTGACAGCCCATCCTATTTTAGGGGTAAGTCTCTTTTGGAGATATTCTCTAAAGTTATCTTTTTTTTCTGTCAGTGGAAGAAATTTTCTGGGCTGCTTCTTTCTTTTGCTTTGTGATCCAGCAAATGCAACTGTCGTGCTTCAAAGTCTGAATCTTGACATTTGAAAGACATTTAATATTTTACATTTGTTATATAATTTTTTCAGGAATTATGAACAATAATTATAAAAGACTGGATTACATGATTGTAAATTGATAATAAATTACTACATGATTTATTTAATCTCACAGTGTTATTTGCACACTTCCCCCCCCCTCCCAAAAAAAATTATTCTACACAGTAGTGTTTATTGAACATTTATAAAGTTGAAGAATATCTTCAAAGATGTAGACTTTTAAAACCCATTTTCTGAAGGGTGTATTTGTAAAGTTTGTCTTATGAAAAAGCAGTAAGGTAAGATGGCAGTGTAACAATTTATTAAATTTATTAATAAGGATAATTCATGTATGCTGTGTCACAGTCAAATTTGGGGGGAATTCTAAATGAGCAGAACTCTTCTGGGGGTTTTTGGTCATCACTTTAAATTGTGAAAAATTTGTATCTTTCATTGTTTTTTTCAGTTTTACGGAATTTTTGGATCCATTCCAGCGAGTGATCCAGCCAGAGGAGATCTGGCTCTACAAAAATCCCTTGGTGCAATCAGACAACATCCCCACACGGCTCATGTTTGTAAGTCCTAAAGGCCCGTGGGTCATTTGATGCCTGCAAACTGAGTAAATGTTCCTTTGATAAGCAGCAGGAAATATTTCACAAGCAGAGGATGTTCCTCTAATCCTAAAAGCAATTCTTTTCCAAGCCAATGTTGTCCAAAATGTAGCAAAATGTGGGAAGTCTTTAAAAAGCAGTGTTATCAGATGACTGAATTTATGAATGTTGATTTTTTTTTCAGTTTAGGATTGAAAGCAGTGTTAGCTGAGAGGGATGTGAGAGAAATGAGTAGAGAAGTTTTTTCAATTAGCTTGTTGGGTGACCTGACAAAACCTTGCCATGCTCTTACAAGGTTAAGTGCTGAAATTTTGAGATCCAATTTGTTTTGGGCGTGTTAAGCACTGAGATACTGGACTCTGAATAATCTTTTTCTTTCCCTTGAGGCAAAACCTTTGTTTTAGCTTTTTCCAACACTAAATCTATCACAGAGCTGCCCTGCTGTCACTGCTCTTCTGGCTCTTCCTTGCTCAGCACATGCAGACTGGATGGCTGAATTTGGTTATCAAACTTCATAATTTTGATAACCTTCACTAGCAATGATTAATGATCATAATCATCTCTATATGAAAGAGTGCAGGAAGACAGACCAACTCAGAAATGCTGAAATTATGGGTGTAGTTCAGGCTGTAAAAGTAGTAGTTCAGTCTTTCTAACAGCTGCCTCAGTCATCTTTTCCTGAGTCTTCAGTGAGGCCAGGGTTTTACTTTTCAAACTTGAATTCAGATTAAATGCAAATCATCTGTATAATTTCTATTCAACTTTTTTAAAATAAATGCTTAATCCTTCATTTATAATAAAATTTTAATTAAGGAACAGTTTAAAGGTGTCTCCTGCATATGAGGTGTCCGTATATCCCAGCCTTCTAAGACAGAGGCTGAAGGTCTGATTTTTAAATTTGCCTTTATAAACAAGAACCATTTTGTTTATATTGCATTAAGAAGCAGCTCTATTTTGGACTTTTTAATCTTGGATGGATGAAAATATATGTTTTCCCAGAAACAGAAGACAGCTGTGTAAAAAACCCAAAAAACCAAAAATCAAACAAGAAAGAAACAAAACAACCCCCAAGGCAAACATTAAATTGTTGTGCTGGCAAAGACTGAGTTTAATTGTGGGATTTTTCCTCATGCTCAGCATTGCTTTGCTACATGGTTTCTCTGATCTGGTTGTAACTGAGGAGTTCAAGAGGCAAAGGTGAATCATTGCACAGGGTTTTGCTGCAACGATTTTTGAAACCAGTTGGGATAATCATTAGTCCATCCTCTTGTTCCCTAGGCTACAAGCACTGGGAAGCACTGTTCTGGGAAATAATTATAATATATTCCCATAATAATATTCCCTTAATAATATCCCCATAATAATATTCCCTTAATAATAATTCCCATATAATATGTTCCCATAGCCCCAGACGTTGGCGAGCTTTGAGGCAGCTCTGTGTCAGTAACATTTGTATGGCCTGTGTTCTCTTTCTGGCTCAGATTTTAAACAGTCAACAGCTTCTTAAATGAAGAAACATGGGCAATTTCTATATTCTTTTCTTATTTTTTAAATTTTAAAGAAATATCTGACTTTAGCATTGCTTAGAAGCTTTCATTATGGAAAGAATTTGTTGCAACTACTGTACTCTGATACTGAAATTATGGCCAAGGCTTATCAGAAAGCAATCTCTAAGACTACATGAATTGCTGGATTAATTTATTTGCTATGAGAGACTTGAATTCAAGAGAAATGTTGTGAATGCACATCCAAATTAGACAAAGCTGACTTCTGCATGGGTAGCAAAAACTGGAAGGACCTGAGCCTGGTTCTGTCTCTCTATATCAAAGGATATTCCTGGTCGTGGAAAGTGCAGGTAACTGCCAGCTTTCCCTTGGATGAATGGAAGTGTGTCCCTGTAATTTCAGCACATCTCTGCCTTGCCAGGATGAATAATAAATGACAGAGATTTTGTCCATGTTTCACAAAATCCTGGCAATGTTGGAATGTTTCACTGCTGGGGAAGGAAACAGCTGAGATACATCTGAGGAGAGTATTGCTCATTAGAATGTTGCCAAATCTGTTTTAGATATGAGCCACTTTTTATGAGAAACTTTTTTTCTGCAAAATAAATAGAAAAGGAGTCTGTCACAAGCCAAAATTTCTTTGTGTGTGCATTTTGCTGCAGAATAAAAAGCACCTTCCAGCTAATGCTTTTGTGTAAGGAGCAGCAATACACCACGAACATGAATAGTTCATCTCCCTAAAAAATTCACATGCTTGGAAAATATGAGGAAATCTGCAGTTTTACCAGATTTCTGAAGATGGATGAGGAAGTGGTTTGGAACAAGCTGCCACTTGAATGCTATTCTTTGTTGATAATTTCTGATGATCCTGCTTGTTCAAAAGAATTCTGACTCCATTATACCACCACTATAAGCCTGTCAGCCTTGGCTATATTTCTGCATGTTCTTCAGTACTGGAATGCAGATATTTTTCATCTTTTTTTTCCTGGCAATACTTATTTTTAAGAATAAAACTGGGAATTCTAGTATTTGCTTTAACCTTTTTTTTTTTTAATTTCACACTGTCTCTGAAAGCAGAAATTAAATTGTTGATGAGGCTAGAGAGAAGTAAATATTTCTGGAGCAGTAACGTGGCATTGGCATCCAAACTTGAATTTCACAGATACATAGACAGGGGGAGATTTTAAGTGGAAGTGACTCCTCTTTTTGCACAAATTCTGGTGCCTGCCTTCCTAAATGTGGAAAAGGGGAACAGACTCCAGCCTGTGTTTTGATTTGCATGGTTCACTGAGTTAGAAAGTATTTTGCAGATGCAGCCAAGGACAATCTGGTACAAGATGCACCAAAATTACAAACAGTGAAAATTACAGCCAAAATTACAAACATTGACCACTCTTGTGTTGTTTCCTACTCAGATTGTCTAAAATCATAAAGTGAGGACTGGGATTAATCTGTGGTATAAAAAGAAGATTGAGTCACGTGTCTTTTGGCATAATAGATCTGTCTGATCTGGTTTTTCTGTCACTGGGGCTATTTAAGAGTAAGGCCCAGGTCAGCTTCAGTAAAGAAAGCATAATCTTATTTAAGACCTGGCACCCTTTGTGCCATTTGCAGCTTAATTTTTGCCTTGTTTAAAAGAAAAAACAAACCCAAACCTCAACCAGTAATATTCACTTTTTTAAAAGAGAATAAAGTGTGTGCACTGAGGCACAGATGCCATTTCAGGCTCCTTGTAGGAGAATTCCTGTCCTGCAGCACTGACAATTACAGGATAAGGTTCTGTTTAACCAGTGACTAAACCTATAGATTCTCAGGTGTTGTTTTTTCTGAGTTTGAACAAAATAAAGCAGCTTGCTCCACATCCTAACACTTGTAAACAAAAGAATCATAAAGACACCATCTTCCCAATGCATTCAAGCATGGCAGTTGAAAAGGAAACAAAAAGTAAGATAAAGAACATTTTAAAATGCCAGGAGGCTGGTGCTGCAGTCTGTTGTGTTGAGTAGGGGCTCACTGAGCCCTCAGCCTGGGTGGGTGGGCTGCCTTCCTCAGCAATGCACCCTGAGGAGAAAAATGTCCAAAATCTGAATTTTGGCATTTTGTGGACCTCATGGACTGTTACTTTTTCATTGGAGAAGCTGACATTTTAAATGCATCTCTGGGCAGTTACAAATCAATTGTAGCCAAGGGCTCTATTGGAATATTAATGTGCCCATCACCCTGGAGTTGCAAAGACAAATCATCCCACTTTGCTTAAGGTCAGGAGTTTGATAAAGATCATTCAGTTTAAATGGAGCTGGCTGCAGCTAATTATTAATCAGTGGGACAGAGGTGGAATTGATGCTCTCACACGTGGTGTTTGTTATCTCTCACAGGCAATTTCGTTCCTCACGCCACTAGCAGTCATCTTTGTGGTGAAAATAATCCGTCGAACGGACAAGACCGAAATTAAAGAGGCTTTCCTAGGTAATGTATGTCATGCTTCAAGGTGGAAAAATGTCTGGTGGCTCTCAGAGATTGATTCCAAGTGTAGTCCAAGCCTTGAAGAAAACCTGTCCCCATTACAGTCCATCACAGTGGTTTTCAGTGCAGTTTCAGGGCATCTCACACAAAGCCTTTGGGTTTATTTGTGTTTGTAGATGTACAGATTCTGTGCCTTAATTCCATAGAATTCTACAGTCTAGCCAGCAAGGACTGGAATTTGATCAGCAAAGACAAGTCCATCTGAGAGACTGTACGGATTTATATTTTTTTTCTGTCACACCCAATCTATTACTTATCTCTTATTTATACTTGCAGCTATTCTAAATCAAGGCTTTGACTGGGAAGTCCTGTGCGACTCAGCTGTGTAGGAAATGACTCCTCTCATTGTTTTCTCTGATCTTCTCCTGCAATTTACTGCTACCCATTGCAAAATCCATGCTCTTGGCTCAGATTTTCTAATTAGAAGCTGTTGCTTCATCTTAAACTGCCAATGGAATTAGCTGGGTACTTAATCCTGGACTGTGAGCAGTAGTGGCTGTGCTATGGGTGAGGTCTAATTACAGTTGTAGAGAGGAAATTAGAGCAGAGGACAATGGAGAGGGTAAGTTTAAAGCTGTTTCAGCTAATTCTGGCTGTGCCTGTCTCTTGAAATCTTACAGTGATATGTGCTCAGATCCTTTTTATTTATAGATATTGCCAGAGACCAATTTTGATTCAAGCACTTTCACTGGCAAGGGATACCTTGAAGCACTAAGAACTGCAAATGTTTTTGTTGGCCTTATGTTTAAAATATTCACAATTCTGAAATTCTGTTTTACTGGCTAATTTACACTTTATTTCTTGCCCCTTACATGGTAAAATCAAAGCAA
The DNA here is from genome assembly GCF_026979565.1 of Vidua chalybeata. Taxonomy (NCBI): domain Eukaryota; kingdom Metazoa; phylum Chordata; class Aves; order Passeriformes; family Viduidae; genus Vidua; species Vidua chalybeata. The sequence goes on along the minus strand of NC_071537.1, from coordinate 5,285,867 downwards.
TACTCAGCCTTGCCTCAACTAGATAGGATGTAAATGGCACTGGGTAATTGGAAAAAAAAATTTAGGCAAGGCTTAATTCCCACAGATTATTCTTTGTCTAGTTGCTCTCACACAAGTGTGAATCGATCCCAGGTTTGTTTTGACTGCTGTCAGTCATTTGTTGTAAGTTCTGAAATGTCTTAAAGTGATACTTTACTGACAAGTCCATTCAGTGGAAGTAACTCCTCATTCATGAAACACACTGAGTCAGTTCTGATCCTCCCTTCCTCTTGTGTAAGCAGGAAAGGAGCTTAGGCTCAGTTTCTCCATCACTTACTTTCACCTTTTTGTTCTAAAAAAGACATTTTAAAATTTTTTTCCTGCTGTTTTGCCTTCTGTTATTATTCCCTCTATAACATCTAGGAGAAAAGTTGCCAGCTTCCCCAGCATTCCTCTTGCTGCCCAGACTAAGGAAACACCAACCTTGATGTTCTGTTCAGTTTGTGCCATAAGAGTGGAACTTCTTGTGGCTTATTTGTGTTCAAGTGCACTGTACTCTAATAAAGTTCAGTATCTGGTGATGTGAAGGTTCATTAGGTGTGGTGTGCCTCAGATTTGCTGAGATCTGGCACAGAATGTTCAGGAAGTATCTCAAAGGTGGATTTCTTTAAGCATGATGCGTAGAGGAGAGAAAAGGCGAAAATATATGAAAATTCTTTGCCCCTCATTTAGCCATTAATACAGAGAAGGGGATTCAATGCACCTGGAGTAAGGAGGAGTTAATTTAGGTGTCCTTAAACCTTCCCCTGGGAGTGCCTAAATCTCTCACTGTCTGGATTAGATGACTTTAGATGGGCATTATGAATCTTTCTTAAAGGAAACAACAGCAGATCAAATAGAATTTTTTTTTTACCATCCTACATTCACACTGTCACTTGATGCTTGGCTTGCCAGGGTAAGGAATGTGCAACAGTGAAAGGCACAGCTCTGTCAGGTGTACAAGGAACAATCAAGACAAAACTCAACAAAAAGACTGAATTTTACTGCCTGTCTTTAAAAGCAGAAATGTTTTTTAGGAAGGGGAGTGTAGTGCTGTGGCATTGCTGGTCATCTGCATTTGACTTTATGGAAAATTTCCCCACGCAATTTCCATAAGAAACTGATACAAAACAATGGAGGGGAAAAACAGAGCATAGAATTGAGTGGTCACTGTGAACACAGGTGTTAAAGAAGAGAGTTTTTTTAACAGTATGGGTGTCTCTAGGATTGACTTGTTCTTTCATTTTTGCTGGCAGCTATTGTTATATTCTGAGAAAACCCTTATTTTTGCTTTGATGAAGGTCCCACTTTTTTTTTTTAACTTTAAAGAATATAACACATTACGCTATAACACATTTTTATGATCTGTAATATCCTCAGGCAAAGGTTTTGTGGAGACAGGACGAGTGCTGCTGAAGTGCAGCATCTGGGGCAGCAGCCCAAGGAGAAAATAGCTCAGTGGCTGTCATAATCAAAGCTATATTACTGCAAATGTTCTGCTGGAAATCAGACATTTGCCTGATAATTTTTTTTCTGTTGAGAAATAAAATTCTTTGGCTCCTGATTTGCAACAGGGAGCTATGGTGTGGACTGCAAAATTAAATAAGTTTTAATCTAAAATGTGTGTATGTGCAGGATCCAAGTGCCAGTGAAATCAAGGCAAAGATCTTCACAGGCTTGAGATGAGGTTCTTTGGAAAATCTGGGGACTTGGCATGCAAGCACAAATAGAAGTGGTGATTAAGTCTTACCTAGTATGACAGTTCCTTCTTGTTCTCCAATTTTATTAGAAAAATTTGTTTATCATGGGAGCAGATGTAATGGGAAGGCACTGAAATATTTAATCAAAACATCCAAATCCTTTTGCAAGAGAAATAAAGTAATCTAACTGTAGTTTTGGCCAAAAGGCAATTCTTTAGCCTGAAAGTGAAATGTTTAATTGCATCACACACACACACACATATATATATATATATAAATATATATAAATACACATTTGTGTGCATGTAGATATCTATATATCCTGTGTACTGGTCTATACAGGACTTGACAAAAGAGCATGAGAGTTTAATCTGGTAAATTACAAAACTCAAAAAAATTGCAAACCCACAGTACTTCATTCTCTAATTTTTTTCCCATTTATTGACTTATGCCTGTGCAAATGGCATGGTAGGAAAACTGGCTTTGTGTAGGGAAATAAGAACAAAGGAAGTCATGATTATTACAATGCTCTGAGGTGTGTCCTTAGTCTAGCTAACAAGAAAAACAGTAGTCTGAAAAAAAAGATCATTCAGTTTTCAGTCTAGTAATGGTTTAAGTCTGTAAATCAAAAGCTGTAATGCTACAAGTTATTGCTTGGTGCTTAGGTTATTATTGTTCTCTCTGTTCATTGTGTTTTGTAGCTGTTTCCTTGGCTCTAGCCCTGAATGGTGTCTGCACAAATACTATTAAATTAATAGTGGGAAGGTAAGTCCTGTCATGTTCTAAATGATGGGTTTAACTTGAGAGGAATGGAGACAGATTGACAGCTACAACAAATCCCAATAAATAGAGAGCTGCTGCTGCAGAGCACCTGGAATCAGAGGGGCCCCTGTGGAGCTGTCCTTGGGCTGGTGCAGGTGTTGTACAACTCCATTAGGTGACACCCTGCCGTGGCAGGAATCCCTGCCCTGCGTTCTGCTGCTTGTTTCACTCGCTGGCAGACCCAGACAAGCGAGGGCTTTGGAAGGAGTGGTGGGAGCTGAAATCAGTTCATTCAGTTGGCAGCACGGGAGGGGAGAGTCACAGCAGGTGGGAGCTCAGGTGCCAGTGCCCCTTGTCTGATTAAGCAGCAATCAGTTCAGTCTCTGTGCAGCCCAGGGCCTGTGTTTTGTGAGAAGCATATTCTGTGCCCAGGTGACATCAACCTGCACAGCAAAACAAACCTGGCAGCTAAGCAGTAAATGGGTTCCTAGGCAGAACATTCCTTTAGGGAAACATTATTTTTGAATGAAGGGCTCAGAAAATATGTTTTAGGTATTTTTTGTCTTTTATCAAATTTTTAAATAATTTCAGCTGAAAAACACAGATTTGACTTGAATTCATGCACTGTTTGACAGAGTCCACTGCTGCTTTTGTTGCTGGGATGTTTTGCAGCATTGAGGAAGCAATACTTGTGTTTGGTTTCTGATGAACCCCTCTGCTGCAGAGCTGGTGCCCTGACAGTAATGGCACTTGGCACTTTTATTTGATGGGTGCTTTTAAAATAATTAAGAATACACCCACTTCTTCAAACAGGAATAAGCTCATTTTTCCCACACTCCAAGCCAAGTATTTTGCTGTCAACTTGTCTCTGAATCTGTGATCATCCACTTCTCCATGTGGTTTGCTAGCTCAGGATCAATATGACACCAGTCAAACCTAGAGGCCCAGCTCACAGCAGGCTCAGGAGAATCTCAGAGGTTTGCTCAATGCACTGAGACAGTCAGCATCAAGGCTGGTTCAGATTGTGGTGGCTGTTTTTCGGATGTTCTGAGCTGGGTGTTTTGGCAAGATCTGTGAAAATTTGGGAGTCATTATGCTTTGCTCTATTCAAAACTGATCACTCCAGGCAAGACTGATAACCTGCATCTGTGTGATAAGCAGTAAATGTAATAATCACTGTGAGGTTTATTTGTTTACTACAGCTTTTGTGTTTTTAATATCCATGGTGTTTTTTGTAGACCGCGTCCCGATTTCTTTTACCGCTGCTTTCCAGATGGAGTAATGAACTCTGAAATGCACTGCACAGGTGATCCAGACCTGGTCTCTGAAGGCAGAAAAAGTTTTCCAAGCATCCACTCTTCCTGTAAGTTCACTTAAACAGAGCGCCTCTTTTGTAAAAAGCTGTCCTTTCTGTGCTTTGGGGTTGCTCTTCCTCTTCTGGATCATGAACCTGATTTTTGCTGGAGGAGTCTGAATTTCTGACTTTCAGAAAGTCAGACATTTCCTTCTGGAAATAAAATTGTGACTTTTCCTCATCTTGGGAACCACCTGAGATGATTCAGAGTCACAGCAGGACTGTCAGCAGAGTGAAGCACATTCAAGGTTCCAGAACACTGATTCTGAGGGGCATCAGTTCCCCAGTGCAGACCTTTGTCTGCATAGTAAATATTTATTTTGTTATATTCCAGTGGAGTATGAAGTAGGACAGTACAGTAATTCTTCTTTTGGCTTTGAGGTCCTCAATCTAGGTCTCATGGTTTGATCAGATACCCCCAGTTTGTGCTGTATCCTGACAGAAGTTTAGGTGGCTTTTTGAGAATTCATCTACCTGATTTAATTAGTTTCACTGACTTAGATGTTGGTAAAAGTTCCTTTCTCTGTCTTGAGAAGCTGATTTCTAGTGTGTTTTATGTCATGTCTGATAAAACTTCTTTTCATCTGTAAAATGACTTGATTACTGTAAGCTTCTTTGGGATTTTTTGGCCAGTAATGTTTGTTGCTTTCAGCTGTTCCAAGAACTGCCAATTGAGAAGCAGTAAGTTGTATCTATGGAATTGTTTTGAAAGTGGTAACTTCAAGTTGCCTAATTGTACAGAAGTACATACTGCAAACAAGCTGGGTGATGAAATGAGATGACTGAAATTGTGAGCTGATTTTGCTCCTTCTTTCTTGTTTGAGTCTCAGAAATAAATGAGAAGTAGATGTTTGTAGGTGTGTTATAAGCTTTAGTTCCAAGCCAGTGGGGCAGCCACAGCAGGAGTCCTGGGGTTTTCCTCTTACCTGGCACTGGTTGTATAAGCTCTGAGTTACGGTGCTGCAGCTCACACCTAATTTATTGGAGCAGAATGATGTCCCAGAGTATTTAGATCCAAATGATGAGAGCAGCTTTCGCCATCACTGACATAAGATTAGTGTGGCTGAGTTGACTGTATTTCCCACCACAAAGCCTTTTATTAAAATGTGATAAGAATGAAGAGATATTACATATTCAGTAATTTTTATCACTTGATAAGTGTATGTTAGAGTGAGGCAATTCTGCAGCTGCTTGAACTATTTAGCTGTTTGAAGCCTGATGTTATAATATCTAAGTCTCTGACAAGCCTTAAAAATCCACACATATTTTATTCTCATAATGGAGAAAGAAAGCATTTAATTTGACAATCATACAATGCTTCTCTGCAGCAGAATTATTTCGATAACCATAATTGTCATTTTTATCAAGAACAGTTTATAGTTGTGATCACGAATTTAGTTTCTTGTTATTACTTCATTCCCAGTAGTAGAAAGAGTGGAAACCAAAAAAGTATTATGGGAAACACACCATTATACTGCTTTCCTACACCTATGAAGCAATGAGGATGTTTGGGATATAATAATTCATGTTTGCAAGTTGTGCTATAGTTTTCCACTTTCTTAGCTCAGTTTAAAAAACTGTCCTTCCTGTCTTCTTAAGGTGTGAACATTTATGAACTTTCCTTCCATAATCCCAGTCCAAAATTTTTCCTTGGCACCTTTCTCCCTTCCTTCAGCACAAGATTCTTACAAGGTAAAGTGAAGGAGTTCCACTCTTCAGATTTCTGTCATCCTTCACTGTGTGTTGTGAAATTAATGAAACAGCACCTAAAAGAGTTGTTTGTTTGGGTCTTTTTTTTTTTTTTTTGTTTCTGTTAGTATTTAGGGGATTATTTTTTCTGCTTCATGTCTGCAGAAATATAAGTGGTGAGGATGAGAGTTGACATAAACCATAGTACTCTCTTGGTATGATGGTTACAAGTAGCCCACTACAGTTTGGTATTTCCTACTTCACTTGAACCCGTGGGGAAAATAAATCACAAGTAAAAGCTGCCAGGCAGCTCATAAAGAGGGGTTAGAAGCTTCAGTCAAGAGCCATTCTGATCTTCAAAACAGTTTTTCTTAAGGCATTTCTAGGATAGGCTGTCAATCACAAGCTTTGTTATACCAGAATCTAAAACTTCATCCATGCAAGACGCGGCCTTTAACAAGAAAATCCGTGGTGCTGTAAACGGGGAGCTGTAAGAGTGTAAAATGCAGGGATGTGTGTCAAGAGTGACAGCACTGGCACTCCCAGATGGCCTGGTCTGACCTTGCTTACTCCATAAAAATGTTGTGAACAACCTGTTATCACTCTCAGAGCCAACTTGTGCCCTGAAGGAGAGTTCTCCTTTCTTGGAGCACAGATGATTTCCTCGGCTTCACCTCCCTGGGCCAAAGAGTGCATGTCATAAAAGAATAAAAATGTGTGGAGCACAGACTGTTTCATAAAGCCAAAAAGTGACTTGCACATTCCACTGGATCAAAGAAATCTCTGGATCTTTTGGATTTTTTGGAACCCATTTTGCTTCTTTTCCGGTGTACTGCCAGTCTTGTGAGAGGGGATGGACCTTTGGCTGTAGGAGCCCAGACTCCTGCCTGTGTCCAGTAGCTCAGAGGTGTTCCTGAGTGGCACAAACGTTGCTATTCTGACACACAAAATAACTCTGAAATATACATTTGTTTATTCCACATTTAGCATTTCCACGGTTTTATAATCCACTGGCAATTTTATGCAAATTTAAAGCTAGCACCTGTGATGGAGCCATGCAGCCTCTCCATGCCCATACTTCATCAGAACAGAGATGTTTAAAGATCATAAGTGCAGCATTTTTTTCTTGCCTTTGTGCCTCCCGAAGAGTTTTCTTGCAGACAACCTTTGGGGAGCCTGTCCTGAAGAGGCCTCATGGCATCTCCACCTCCCCAGATGTATTTTTCCCTCCTTGCAACAAGATGGAAGCAGCAGCAACAGCAAGCTACAGACAAAAAATGAACAACCAAATGCACGGACATACAGACAATGATTGAGTGTATTCAATGAAACAAACAGAACAATTCATGCAGAAATCAGCAGAAAACCTTTTATTGGTAATGATTACCCAGCATACCAGTGATGAAAAATGTGATGTATGGATAAAGAGAATTTAACTGAATGCAACACATGCAAGAGGAAAATTAAGGTGAACGAACACAGAACATTTAATTGGACAAGCCATGTGCACAACTGGGACCTGAAAAGATCACTGAATTTGCAGGCATACATTGTACTAATGGGATGGATAGACAGCTTTTTGCAATTGATTTCTTCCTTTTCATCTAATGCCTGATGTCGTTTTGACATTTGTGCCAGGCTGACAAAATCTCTCTACAAACAAAATAGGAACTTACAAGTCCTGGAGTGTTCTTTATCTGAAAATCAATGTGCATGGGAAAGAAATGCTTGTAAATCCAGGCTTGTATCCAGTGGAACAATTCCAGGTAGGCCAGATATACAGTAATTAAAAATGGAAAAGAAATCAGTAGGGTTCATTTAATTAACAGTTCTTTGTGACTTTGAATAGCTTTATACATCTGCCAGCTCAAGGAAGATTTCACAATGTGAAAGAGAGGTGAGCATTTCATTGTCTGGTATTTGTGTGGACAGGGAGGTCTGAGTCTATTTTGGTGACAGAAGTTGGAATTTGTATTATTACCATGAGGTCATGAGAGAGAATGCCAGCTTTCTAGATCGTATCTTAAATTGCAGTTAGCTATAATTGGCTAGAATTGCTATAATTGGGTAAAGATCTTTGTTTGGAGAATATATCTTAATTTTTTTCAGGGAACATGTTCAGCCTGGAATGCACCAGGGTGTTTTCATGCACAAGGAAGGCTGATTCTGCTTGACCATATGTCAAGAACATGTTTAATTAAGGTGACAGGAATACTGAGCGTGTTTTCCATATGAGAGCTCACATTTTTTATGAAAGCATGTAGGGTTCATGAGCTGCAACTTAAAATCGTTGCAATGCCCTGGGACCTCTAAAGAGTTCTCAGAGGAGAGCAGAAGAATATGAGCAGTAAATTTCTTGTGATGTTCCCACATCACCAGTCAGGTGACTGGAAGGAGGAGGGAAATAAAGGGGCAAATTCTCTTTTCACTTTATATCCTGGTAATGGCACAAAGATAAACTGGTTCTGCCAAATTTTATGAGTTAGGTTTCGTCCATGTCTTTTTCCAGTTGCTGTCTGAAATGAATTTTGGCTTAAAATATGAATCCAGATCATCAAGTTGGTGATACCAAGTTTTGGATACAGAGCTCTAAATCAAAGGAATAAAGACCTAATCCCTTGCATTCTAACTGAATCTTTGACCCATATTTCACCTGTATAAATGAGGACAGGCCACCAACAGCAAACAAAAGTGTTGCAAAAATAGTATGTGTTTATGTTGAAATAGATAATAAATAAGTCTTTACTTATTGCCAAAACTGGGACAACTTCATGGTTACATCTGAAATGTTTATGTTCATATGTGGCTTAACAGAACAGTAAGTAGCAAATCAGCATCACAGGCTTGCTTCAAATATTGTTCAGTAAAATGGGTTGTTTAGCTTAGAAGAAAAAATTAAATCCTAGGCAGGGAGACGTCCCATATGCTGCTGTGATTGTGGTAATGGAGTCCTTGTACAAGCAAATATGGGTAAATAATAGTAACACAACACAATTTATTTAGAAACACCAAAAATCCTTTGTGAATTTAATGCCAGTTTCTTGACCCCGTTTGCTTTCTTAGAGGAAGTGATTAATTCTTCATGATATAACTCCCTTTAGGCTCTTATTCTGCTCAAAACATTTGCAAGCAAATTGCAGTTGCCAGTTTTGGCTTCAGCTCTATTTAGTGACTATTTTTAAATGTGTTATTTCTGAATTGGCCAGAACTACTGAAGCTGTGTTTTTCAGCTAAGGAATTAAATTAGAGGAAGTTGCATGAAACTGGTTTTGGTACCTTTCTACTGAAGCAAAAATAGTGGCTTGGTGAGAGGTTAATTAAACCTCCTTGGGGCTTGTACTGCTGAGTGTTGGTGGTCAGGGGGGATTGAACCCATCGTGGTGGCCACCAGTACCCACACAGACAGCCTGAAACTCATGTGTCTGCTGTGAAAAAAAAGGAATCATCACTTTATAGTCTGGTTTGTGTCAACTTATAGCTGGATTCACAGAACTTTGAGAGGTGCCTCTGGAAATTGTGCAGTTCCAGCCACAACAAAGCATGGTCAGGGTGAGAAGGTTCCAGAGGACGATTTCCAGTTGAGTTCTGATTTAATGTGAAGATTCCACAACTTATCTCACAGGGAGGCTGGTCCAGTGCCTGACCACTCAGTGAAAATGTTATTTGTTATATTTGAATGCAATTTCCTGTGCTTCAGTTGGTGCCAGTTGTCTCTTCACCTCGTACTGGCAATCACCCAGCAGAGCTGGAATGTTCTTCCTCCAGTCCAGGAATTTGCATTTCCCTGTGTTGGACTTCAGGAGATTCCTGCTGGCAATTCATCCCTGAGAGAAAGATGCCATCAACTGATTGGAATCCAAACTCAGTAAAAAATAATCATTATAACATAGTGGCTGCAGAAATAATTGAACTTACGATTTCACATTGGATTGGATGGATTTATGGGAATTAAATCAATTATAAATTAACATATCCTGTATAAAATTGCTGTATCAAGAGCAAAATAAAGGACTCATGTGATTTTTAATTTGTAGCTGCAATTTAGTTACTTATATTAGTTTGAAAAGTTGACTTTTGGCTAAATTGTGTCTTTTTTAAAAATAAAAATCTTTATTGAGTCTAGAGATTCCTTTTTGCAAGGAAAAACTAGAGTTTTGAAGAAATGATTTTTGGTAATATCTCAATTTTATATTTACAGAATGAATGTTAACACAGAGCTGTGCGAGAGCTTTCATTTCTTGTGTGGGTGTTTTTGTTTTTCTTTTTATTATATTGCTGAAAGAGGTTTGTAGAGATTACTGTTGAATATAGCTGAAGAAATCAGAGAATTCAATCAGAAATCTGGAATGAAGAATGCAATCAGAGGCTGTGGGGACAATAGCAGTGACTTGTGTTGTCATGTGTTTTTTAATTACCTCCTTGATGAATGAAGGTATCTTGATACATTTAAGAAAGTAATGGCCCTTTAGAAGTGAAGAAGAAAATTATTTTCTTTGCCTCTTGAGCTATAGTTTACACTTACAGACAAAATGGAAATATGTAAAAATCTAAAGTTAAAAAAGTGAGCTGCAAGTGTAAGTAAATCTCTGATCTTAGCTCCAATAAAGTTTTCCCAGCAGCTGCTGCTGGTTATTGGTTATTATATTGCTGTTTCTTGGTTATTTTATCTGTTCAGTTTGCTTTCATCTGTGCAGGAAAAGAGCTTAAGTACTTTTCAGTCTAATTCTTCCTTTCTTTTTGCCTAACTTTAGCTTTTTAGGCAAAATTTATAAGCTGAGGTTAAGGTATTGGTTTCACAGGCTGCAGAAGACTTTGTTGTGCTGCTGTATCTAAAATAAAGACCACTGCTCTTCTGCCTGACCTTTTCTGTTCAAGGCCTCTGAGTCACACCAGAGACCTAAAGATCAATTTCCACCTGTGAACTGTGGTGACAGCTCTTCTCTGGAGTGAAATGGGTCAGGAAGCACAGGTTTGATTGGAACTGGAAGGCTGTGACCTCAGGGGAGGCTGGCACATCACTTTCTGACCATCTTTAAGGAAGAAATCTCACAACAGTGCTGGCAAATATTGAGATTCTTTGAAACTGCCATTGCAGCACATAAATCAGAATATGCACGAGAGTGTTCTGCCTGTATTAGAGCTACTTGCAAGTAAACCCAAATATTCTGTGTCCATGAGGACTTTAAAACTCCCTACTGAGCACTCACCTTTGTAAGTTGGGGTGAGTCTTTTCCACCCTAAAAGAATTAGTTGTGATCAGTCTCCAAATCCTCCTTGCACACTCAAATCCCCTTTGAGCAGCAAAAGGGATAGACCTGACTCACACAAGATGATGTTCTTGTAATGCAAATAACTCTGAATCCAGAATAATTTCATTAAAATCAGGAGTACCAACTACAATTCTGCTATAAGCAAAAGAAAAATAACTCAGTAAAACCCTTGAAATTGAATGATAAAATGCCAGGCAGCTTCCTTTCGAGGTGGCTGACTGATTTATCAAACGGCAGAAATCTCAGCCATAACATTTTCTGAAAACATTAATTTAGGTCTCTTGAAAGCAAGGGGATATTAAAAGGCTCTTGAGATAAAAGCTATGAGATAATGCAGGAAATCAAGTATACTCTTTATGCCAGAAAGAAAAAAAGAACACCTGCAAAAGCCTCATTTGGATTTTGCTAATGCTGTCAGTTCCACACAGAAAACAGGAGTTATTGCAGGTGATTTATTTTCCTTCCTTCTGCAGAAGACTGAGCAAATGATTACATCAATGTTTTCTCAAAAAAAACCCACATGACAATTATTTATGCAAAATATTTTTAAAACTAATACTGCTTTGTTGAAAACTACTGATTTGGCTGGTGGTTTTTTTTGTTGAGACTTTCAGTTTTTCCTTTATTTCAACCTGAACTAAGACAATGGGTTTAAGTCTGATTCTTGCATTTTATATAAGCAACTGGGAACTTTTGGAGAATTATTATGTTGAGGGTTGCTAATCATGTTGGAAGGCAATGCAAGTTGGATTTGTGGATGGAATAGCATGGGAAGTATTTAAAAAAAAACACTCACAGGGAAGGTGGGGGAAGGAAGAAATCTCTGGATGATTTTACTGAGGGAATTAACCAGAAAATAGAAATCAGAATGATTGACCCGATGTTTAGACTATCATAACATTTCCACAGACACTTGGGACTAAATATGACTGCTGAGTCATATTAAGTCTTATTTAAAAAGATTTAAACATCACAAAATATTTAAAACATCACTTGCTCAGTCCTGCAAGAAGTTCTCTACCATATGGTAAGGTATTTTATTCTTCATTTTATTAACCTGTCTTTGCTAATCTCTTCACCCTGGGATCCACGTGGGAATGATTAGAAGCTGTGCCAGGGGAGGCTCAGACTCAATATCAGAATAATCTCTTTGCCATGGGGGTGGTCCAACACTGGAAGAGGCTTCTCAGAGAGCTGGGCAGTGTTTTCCAAGCCTGTCACTCTTCAAGAGGCATTTGGACACTGCTCTTAATAATTTGCTTTAGCTTTTGGTAATTTTTTTTAATTTAAAAATAAATTTAAAATAATTAACTAAAACTAATTAATTTAAAATATTTTTTAAAAATAAAAAATTAATTAATATAATTTTTTTTTTTAGCTTTTTCAGCCCTGCAGTGCTCAGGCAGTAGGAATAGATGATAATTGTTGGTCCCTTCCAACTGAAATATTCTGCTCTTTTCTGTTCTATTCTCCATGTTCCCTGCTTTGTCTGCCTTCATTACTTGCTTGAAATCAGTAAGTTTGTGTGGGTGAGCACAGGAAGACCTTGTCTGAACAAATTGAACTACTAGTTGATGTAAATATCAAAAAAGCCAATAGGCAATGTTTAAAATATATTTATGCTGCCAAACAATAGGAGAGGATATCACTTTCTGGTATTGTTTAGTATGGCAAGGAGGCTGGAATCTCAATGAAAAATATCACTGTATGCAGAGAATGCCTCTTGCAGCAGGGCAGGTGATGGGTGGGAGTTAAATACGAGGAGCAGGAGAATAATTTGGATATGAATATCCATGGTTCTGGCCTTGATTCTATGTGTATTCTTTGGAAATGGGGAATTCACCTCGAGCAGTTGTAGTGCTGGTAACTGGTTCACAGAGCAGTGCTGCATTCATCTGGACTTGTCCCATCCCCCCCAGCTGGACTCTGCTCAGGATTACTCCTAAATTAGGTTTCTATCTAGTCCCCCTCCTCAGTTTTGGGAGAAGAAGAGAGAAATCTCTTGGTTTTTTTGCTTCTCTGAACCAGTTACGAATTCTGCGGCAGCAGCCTGGGTGTGGATTCTCTTAGCCAGGTGAAGACTCTAAAACAACTCTCAGCACATCCCAGCACTTTGCTGGGGACTGCCTGGTTGTTAATATATTATTGTCTCTATCTCTTCACAACTGACCGCCCCACTCAGTGTTTGTCACTGCATATCATCAGAGATATTAAAGCTGATTATATCATTTATGCTCCAGACTTGCCTGATGAAGCACTAATTAAATTAGCACAGCAATTGTGCTGTTTCTTGCTGTGTCACTGCAAAGAAAAAAAGGTGTCTGGGAAATATGATGTCATTAGAATGAAAGGACAGGTGGCTTCTCCTCCCCTTTTCCACTAAATACTTCAAATTAGTCAGTTGTAAGAACGAAAATATTTTTACATGTTAAAAGACATCCATTTGTTTGAAAAATTAAAGTGATTTATGTGCTTCAGAATGGAGAAATTATTGAATTTCCATATAAATGTTTGCTATCCTGTGATAATTTTTATAAAATATTACCTCAGTACTTGTAATTATAGTTGGGTATCTAAATTTGAACTGTTAATTATCTTTAGCTAGCAATTTCATGGAGGATAATCATATTTCCTTCACTTGAAAATTAACATTTTAAGTAACAAATGAGCTACAAGCCACAGGTTTTTGGCAGTAATTGCTGCTACTCCCCTATTTTCAAGATAAATCTCTTAATTAACAGCTGTATGGCACTGTCTCACTGAAATATTTCATCCTTTTATAAAAGAATCCAGGGAAATATGAAACGGATTTCTCAGATACGCAAGAAAAACATTTAAAAAAGCCCTGTGGGGTTTATTGGCTTCTTAATTCACTCTCTGAGTATACTCAGGAATGGTTGTGTTTAATGCTTCTACCTCTTCTCTGACATAATTACCTGTGAATACTCAACAACAAGAGCTGTTGGAATTCATGAGGGGCTTGTGAAATGAACTCCTTAATGATCAGTTTTCCTGCCTTAATAATAAATCAACTCTTCCGAGCCTGTTTGAGGTTCAGATTATGTGCATACCTCAAAAATATTTTCCTTTTTCTCTGAATTGAAAAAAAAATAAAGGTGGGTTTTTAAAACAGGAATCCTAGAGGTGTAGAACAGTGGCTCCTCCCTGGGATTTATCCTCCCTGGCCAACATGTTCTATGAGTTTGTTTTACACAAAGGATGTAGGGTCACTGTGGGGTTTGGGTTGGAAGGGACCTTCAAGGTCATCCAGTTCCACCCCCTGCCATGGACAGGGACACCTCCCACTAGACCAGGTTGCCCTAGAGCCTTCTCTTCTCCATGCTGAACAATTCAGTTATTTAGCACTTTGAAAAATTGTATTTTCTCCCTTTTCCTTTGTATGTTTAAAGGTATTCATCCCAAATCTACTGTGTACTCCAAAACAGAGAGCAACTCTAGTTTTGCTCTCTTCAGCTAGCAAACTTCATTCTAGACTGAACTGGAAATGAAGATGCCCAATTTTCCAGTCCCTGATTTTTCCAGGAGAGTTATTTAAAAGTCTCTCTCACGAGAATTTTTGGCAAGTTTGGAGCCCAGTGAATTCAGTGACAGTAAAGTGCTGCTGTGCAGCCACTTCCTCCTTGGTGTCCTGGTTCACTTTGAAAGTGGGGGTGGGAAAAGGCTCAAACTCATTTGCCTTCCCCCTGTCCAAACTCTACTTCTCTCCATAAAACCCCAATAAAAGTTCCTCTTGCAGATGGGGGATAGATCAGGCTGCATTGTTTTGCACTTTGCAGGGTTGCAGGAATAAATAACATTTCCCTATTCCTGCTGTGTGTCACACCATGAAAAGGGAAGCAGTGATTTTCTGTATAACCCTTCCTGCTCAGGCTGGGCATAGTCCTGGGGTTTCCATAGTTCCTTTTTGAAGTATTTAAGGGGATTATTTGCAGTATTAAAACTGGTAAATTCCAGTAAACTCTTTGACACTGCTGACCATGGGTTTGACAGAAGCATTCTGATCCTCCACTGTAAAAAAATTCTATCCATGGAGAAACTCTTCAGCCTGCCTTCTAATTGTATTTTACATGCTAATCTGTATGTTTGGGCCAATTTCCTTCAAGTAAATTTTAAATGATGTGCACATCCCTGAATGAGTGATGCATGACAAGAGGCTGAGCAGGATGTGATCCTTATCCAGGATACTACTGATAATGTAATTACAGAAAAACAGGAAAGCAAGAAGTTACCCTGACCCATTGGTTGGAATTTGATATTTCCCAGTGTTGAACTGGAAAAGAAAAAAATTGCTCTTGGTAAGGATTATTTGTTGTTAAATATCTCATAAACGCCCCCATGGCCATAATTTGTATTAGAGCTGAAGAGGCAGTGATCTAAGGCTTGTGCCTACATACTGTGCTTAAAAAGAGAAATTATTGAAAGTAATTCCAGGATCTGAGCTGGTTTAATCTTCTCTTTACTATGTTCTCAGAGAAGGAGGATTTTTTTTTTCAAGGTTTCTACCCACAGAAATGGAAGAGTAGGCTGTGGAACAGGTTGCTTTTAGGACTTTTGTAAAAGGTATCATGAACTGAATAAATCAAAACTTAATTATCATTTTTTGATGGCAATGAGATGCATTCTGAGGCCACCTTAGGAATTTCAGATGAGATGAGGTATCAGAAAAAAGTACATAAAAAACATATCACCACAAACCCCAAAAAAGTTCATAAGAATTCACTGTGACAGTGGTGCAAAAACAATCTAATGACTAATGCTCTTGCTTTTCAGAATCTATTTTTGTTCTAACATGTCTCTGTCTCCAACTTCTCTTTTTTTTTCCCAACTCCCTGCATACATTTGTAGTTTGTGATGTGCTTTTCATGTTGCTTCTGCTGAACTGTCTTACTCTGTGAAAAGAAATTAATAAAGCTAAGCCAAAGGGAAGGTGATTGACTGTCCCACTTGGAAAAAAAATAAAAAATATTTTGTGATAATAAGCTCATAACATTCTTTGGGAATTGTACTTCTATAAAATGCTCTTTGAATTGAATTTCAGCATTAAATTTTATGCATTCATTTGGTATCATACTTTTTCCTTCAAAAAAGATAAATATTTCAGTCTTTGAACAGTGTGAAACTGAAAACACACAGCAGTAGCCCTAGCTGCTGGAATTCCTTAGTAGGCTGCTAAGCAATTCCAGTGATGGATAGTCTGTGTTTGCACTTGGGAAATGTACAGTAATCACTGCAGAAATAAAGCATTGCAGACAAAGGGATGGATCATTTTATCTGATCCTTATGAAGGCCATTCAGATGGTTATTTTGTGATTTCTTGTCACTTAAGTAAGTTGAGGGGTTTTCTTTAGTTCAAAAACTGCTCAATGTAAAAAAGTCATTTATTGTGTGCTTAGCAAAGCATCCATTAAAACTTGAGAGGCTGAAGATCCTCCTGGGTTAGTTTAAATTTCAGAAAAGCACTCACAAAAGCAATTACATTTTTAAATGAATAATTTATTTGGGGTGCTTTAGATCAGATTCTTGTTTACAGTTTCTCACCTTATGCCTTTCAGCTTGGTAATTGGTTTGGTCTGTACAGACAGGTTTTTCAGCTCACCTGAATTCCCTCTCTGGAGGGAATCAGGTGTCAGGATGGGATCTGTGGTGTCTCCAGATGCTGTCATCCTCCTTATTCCTTCTGAACTAATTTTTAAGAAAATAACATCATAGAAACAAACTGAACAATTGAGCCTAATGTATTTTTATTTATTCAAATAATGATAATGCATTTTAAAGCATTTTAACAAGCCATGACAGAACCTGTGGCTTGTCTCATGAGAGTTTTTCCTGAGTTCAGCAACTTGTGGCATCAGGACTTTGATTTGAGTTAGCTACACTAATTGGTAAAAATATCCCATTCCTCATTCCTTTCACCTCTTATAACATTTAAAATCAATTAAATATTTGTGTCTGGAATTTTTATCAGCTTGTTTCTTGTGTTAACGTTGTTTTAGACTAAATCAGGCTGATTTTCTTCTATTCATTTACACCAATGTCTCCAAAAAGGGCTGGTTGTTATTTTTTATTGCTTTTCCATTCTTTATATAAAGAGAGTTTGATTTATTTTCTGGAAGAAGGCAGCCTAGAAGTGCTTTTGTATTGCTCTGCTGAATCTTTGGGATCTGTCTTCTCAATAACTATTACTAGGAGAGTAGGCAGGGTGTGATCCTTCAGGACATGTGTGTATTTGCATTTCCTTCATGCTGCAGTGATGTATTGACTCCAGCTGGTGGGGGAAAAATGTGCTCAAATACACTCTAGTGATGGACCAGTTTTTCAGTGTAAATATCACCTTTAGGCCCAGGATTCTTGGAGAGTGAATTGCTTTTCTTAATGCTCTTGACATCTTCCAAGCAGAGCCATCAAGCAAAGCTGCCTGCATGGGCTGCACAGCAACTGAGCTGTCTTGAATTCTCTCAGTTACTTTTATAAAGGACACCCCACATCCCAGAGCATTTTGTTGTTAATTCCATGGGTTTTACTGCTGACTCTGCATGCACTGGCACTGTTGGGTCAAGCAGCTCTTTCTGGATTTGCACACTCCAGGGTAAGGGAAGTCAGTCTGAAATTCTGCAGTGTAAGGCTTCTCTACACAACGTTAGTTCTACAGCCACAATATTAGTGTTATATATTAATACATTATTAGAGTATTATATATTTATTTTCCCTCTTGTATTAGGCATGGATTACCCTAGAGGAGTGTTTGTGACTCTCCTCTTTCTGCCATTTAGTTTAGAGAAACACATCCACCACCTAAGGATAGATCCTGCTGAACTTCCATGTTCTTCCAAGAGCATCTCCTTCTGGAAATGTGGCAGACCCTGAAAAGAACCCCACAAATTTGAGAGAAATAGTCTTTTTAAAATATCACCAGATTCTCTGTAAAGTCCTTTTAGCTAAATCTGCTGCTGCTGTGCACCATGCTGACAATTGCTGGTAAAATTGCCTGGTATATGGTATTAATCCTAAATATGAGTCTGTGTGAACTGAACACCTACTTTATAGCTTGGGCAATATTCCTTTAAGCCCTCTAAATTGCTGGGCATTATAGATTGCCTGAAAATAAAACCACAAAGCAATTGATTCTTCTGTCTGGGAATGCTGCCTTCAGATTTCAGTTCACCTAAAAAATAATAACCAGAGGTGAAAAGTAGAAATATAAAGACAAACATATTTTTGGAGTTGGAAAGTTTTTGCTTCAGGATTGCATTTGATATTGCAAGACATTTCATTTTGATCCTTCCATTTATTCATCTGGAAGATAAAATGATGCAACCAAGTCCTTTCCTTGTCCAGTGTCTCTCTGGAAGGTGTAAAAGCTGTAACAGGAAAGAAGATCAGTGCAGAAACCTGGTGCCTGAGTTCTCTTGTCACTGCCACTTGTGCATGTTCTGTAGAAACTGAGTAATGAAACCTAAAAATCTCATTTAAATGTAATTCAATTACAGTGCAAAGTGTCTGAGTCCTTTTCTGCTTTGAACCTTAAGTTTTAGAATAGGTCTAAAATCAGGAAAGATGTGCTGAAGGTTGAAGCATGAAAAAGCTTTTGTGACTCAAGTTTAAAAATTGCTTAAATGTTTAATTTAGTATGTGATGTCTCCACCAGAGGAAAAAGGTAAATTGCTGAAGGAAGAAAAAATTTAAATTTCTATGGGATAGGTGAATGTCTAGAGGCAACACAGTGTTTGCAGACATGTCAGATGATGTGAAAGCTGAGTATTATATATTAGAAAGAAATCAAATTGCTTCTGAGTGTTCCCTTGCCTGGTTGCTTGCGTTGCTCCATAGGTAAAACCACTGCTGTGGAGAATATATGTTTGTCATGGATCTTGCTGGAGAATGTCTTTTCTCATTCACTTCCCCCAGAAATGTGATTTTTTTAAAGTTTGGAAGATCATGATTGCTTAAAAAAAACCCCCAAAAAAACCAAAACCCAACCAACCAACCAAACCAGCACTAATTACAGTCCACTGCAGTGATGTGCTTTGCTTTATCAGTTGCATTTTCAGGCCTTGGCTTCACCACCTTCTACCTGGCTGGAAAGCTGCACTGCTTCACGGAGAGCGGCCGAGGGAAGAGCTGGAGGCTCTGTGCAGCAATCCTGCCCCTCTACTGTGCCATGATGATCGCCCTGTCACGGATGTGTGACTACAAACACCACTGGCAAGGTGAGGCATGAACGTGCCCTTTTGTCCTGCTCTTCTTTTCCCTTAGTTAGCCATGTATTTCTTTGTTTCAGTACATGGTGTGAGTAAAAACACCATGGTGTGCTATAGATTTTCCTTGCTCCTGGGTTGATGCTGGGGTTTTCTAGCAAGGTTGGATTAGCTAGCACTGACCTTCAGAGCTTCAGGCCTCTGCCACAGCATCCTCTCCTCCCTCACAGCTGGCACTTCTGGAGTGCAACACCCATCAGGTCACTGCAGCTGTCACCGTTGTCTCAGAGTCCTTCAAAATTCTGCAACTGATGGAGAAGGCTGTGCTATTTATCAATTACACACTCATGTGACAATTCAGAAAACCCTGCCATCATTTATTTCTTTACCCATTTCTTGACTTTCTTTATGGCCACCTTTGCAGCTTCCTTGCTTTTCCTCATTCTTCTGCTAAGTAAGCCAGCCTGTAATTACTTTTTCCCTATTTGTCCCTGTATTCCTGTAAGAAATAGCATGCATGGTATTTCTGATGCTGTTATGTAGGTCATCTTGGCTTTCTGTGGTATTGCTAGTACTGTACTGCTGGCCTTGCAAATTGAACTCCCCTCAGGGTCCTGAGTGCTCCTTTCAATTATCTGAAATTTCAGTTTCATTGTGGTTACATGCTGTTTCCTGTTTTCCAGCACTGTGGTGGGTTGACCCTGGCTGGACACCAGGTCTGTCACTCCCCTCCTCAGCTGGAGGGGTGAGAGAAAATGCACTGAAAGGTTCAAGAGTCGAGATAAGTTGAGGGAGAGTTCACTCAGCAGTTGCTGTCAAGGTGCCTGGAGCAGCTCCTGCCCCTCCTTCCTCACTGACCTGGGTGTCAGCAGGGCTGTTTCTCTCACATGCTCTCACTCCTCTCTCCAGCTGCCATTGTAGTTGTCCAGATTTTTTCCCCATTTTTTCACGTCTGTTATCCCAGAGGTGCTCCCACATCCCTGCTGTGCTCAGCCTTGGCCAGTGACAGACCCATCCTGGAGCTGCCTGGTGCTGGCTCCGTTGCACATGGAGAAGCTTCTGGCAGATTCTCACAGAAGCCACCCCTGCAGCTCCCTCTGCTACCAAAACCTGGCCCCAAATGCCAGTACAAAGACACATCATTCTGTTGATTCCTCACATCATTTCAATTAATTGCTGCATTGCTCTGTCCCCCCAAGCACCTTCTCATCTCACCCAGCAGCAGAACCAATCTCAGCCATGCTTTCCCTCACCCTGCTGTGCTCCTGCAGCTGCTTGGTCACCAGCCATCAGCCTTGACATGTTCTCTGAGGAGCCTCCTGCTTTCCAGCAGAGCCTTGCCTTGTTTCAGGACCCATTTCTCTCCTTTTCTCACTGACACTGGGGCTGGAGAGAGCCTCCAGCACAAACCTGCTGAGCACGAGGTGCTGGCAGGAGGCACAGAAAACACTTGGCCCTTGGCTTGAGCTCCCTGTTAAAGAGAAAAGGAGGAGTGGGAAGAAATGTGGAGAGTGCAGGTTTGCCCTTGAGTTTGGAACAAGGCAGTGTGAACTGTGCCTTGCCAGAATGACTGATGGGCTGAAAGGTGTGCTGTGAGCAGGTGATGATGGTGGGCTTTGTACATGGTGGAGGAAAACTGCACCCAGGGGGCTGGGACTTGGTTCATCACAGCTGCTCCTATTCTGCCTTTGAATTTTAAGGAGATGGAGCTGCAAACTTATGGGAATAAATTACACGGGACTCCATTTTCTTCATTCTTTATTCACATAATTCATTTTTATACAGTTTTACAGACCTCATGTGGGACTCTAATTTGTTAGTAGCTTTCTTGGCAATTACTTTTATTGGTTAGTAACAAGTTGTTATTCTGCATTGATTGGTCACTCAAACTCTCAGTATCTACATGGAGGGAAGCTGGTAGTGAAAGAGAGTTTTCATTTTTCTATCTAACGGTGTAAAAACAGTTTATACAGGTGCAAGTTATTTTTTTTTACCCAAGAATAGATTGTTATGTTAACAAATTGCTCCCAACAGGATTGCTTTCACATGGGAACTTGCAAAATGCTAGCTTTGACAAGGCCAGCCACTGATTCCAGGAGAGAAGACTTGATTTTATAAAGCTTTTCTTTATGATTTTTCTACCTTACTGCAGCACAAACTCATCTCTTCCCAAGAGCAGTGCTGGCAGACATTATCCTGCAGGTGATCCCTGCTTTCCCCTGAGAGAACTTTGCTCCCAAGGGAGAGACTGGTTCGCTCTGGGCACAGCACAGAACCTCAGGCCTTGGCTTTTGTGCTCAGCAGAGTCAGCTAATTGTGGTAAATTATTTAGGGTGACTTTGTGATGAAGCCTCTACTATGCTGTGGGAAATGAAAAAGGACCATTAGTTTTGAGTCCAAGACTTAGCACAGAGCAGGTGAAAGATGGAGTGGAGTGTCCCTCTATTAAAAATCCATTACAGCATTAATATTATGAGAACTTTATGAGCTCCCTTCAATTTGGCTGGAGAGAGTGATATTCAAGGCCTTAGTATTGGTATTAGTGAATATTAGGATATTTAACTGTGAATCCCGAATATATCAATTCCCAATATATAAGTCCCTGTATTGGCTTATAATTCTGAAAATGTTAATTTACTCATGGAATAAGGGAGGATTTTTTTATGGAAAAAAAGTAAAGTTAAATACTGAGAATGAAAGAATATTCTTTTTCCTTTATGGACAAAGGGGAAAAAAGGAAAAAATAAAAAGAGGAAAGTTATTTCTACTATGAAATCAAACAAAAGACAGAATTGTTTTTTTCAAAACCAGGAGTTAAAATAGCTGCCTATGTTTTTGCTTTATTTAACCCCAGTCAAGCAAGGTGAGTAAGACAGAAACCTTTGGCATAAATCATGTAGTGAATTTGTCTTACTGTGGTACCCATGCTGAGGTCCAGAGTTGCATAATTTGTATAAAGGTTTTGAAATAAATTATCTGGGCAAGTTTTCAGCAAGCCTTAAAATCCAGGGAACCTAAAGATGACTGGCAAAAATCTGGTGTTTCTCCATGATTAAAAACAGTAATTTAAATAGTCATAGGCTTGACCTGAGTGTTAAACAAAATAAAAAATCAGCTGGAACACTATTCAGTCAAAGTAGGATAATCTGAGAATTGCATCCAACACAGGTTTATAGAAAATTAATCTTGTCACAATAACTAAGTTTTTTACAATTTGATTGATGCTGTACAGTGAAAATTCTTGCCCTCAGTACCTTTAATACCATTATAGTTTGGTAGAGCCATGAAATCAGTCAGCTTCCAGTGTGGGTAGGATAAGTTACTGTCTGCACACAATCACCTTTTAAATTCCTGTTTGAGCCCCTGTTACATTAATTTGTGATAGATTCATTATGTCCTTTTGTGTGGAGGAAGAGAACAAAGGATTAGAAGGCATCTCCTGGGTCATGCCACATAGTCCTGTTCCTCCAATGTGACTTAGAGTCACATTTCTTAAATTTATCCACCTCAGTATTAAATTTTTCTTGCCCCAGCCATTCTTGATAAAAGGCATCTCACTCCTCTGATGATTACAAACCATCTATTATGCATTGAAAATTGAACCACATGGTCTTTATTCTAATAAAAATCACAGTGCCAAACCAGGGTATTTAATCTGTGTTTAAGGACTTCAGACAAAAATAATTTGTATTGATTTACTCTTCTTTGCCAGTAAACTCAGCGATTCACCATTTTTATTACACTTTGGGTTTCTTGAAATTGAAAGAATGGAAACACAGGTGATGTGTGCTGAATCAGTCTTGTTAAAATAAAATGTGCTGTCGGGTCATATTTTAACGAGTGCCTTTTGCCTCACTTCATTATTCTTCATGTTGAATCTGAGGCTTTCACAGTGTGTGTATTTCCAGTGAAATTTTTCTCTTGTTGATTGTAAATGAAGCACAAGATGAAGTGAGCATTTTAGTAAGAGGCAGAACCAGAAACAGAAGGAATTCTCCATAGAAAATTTAAAATTCCAAATATCTCATCCAATAGCCTTACTTATCTTACTTTATTTTCGTTTAGGAGTATGGGATAGTAAAACACATTGAAGAAAGACATTCAAAAGGTGTTAAATCAGTTAACAGGCATGCTTAGACTTTGACCTTTCAGATGCTTTTGGTAAGAATTCATCCAGCTTGAAATTGTTCTTGGCAGTCTGCTTTTATAAATGGGTGAAGATCCATGGGTTGCCCACCCACAAGTGGTCAGCTGTGATCAGGAGTGTCTGATACCCCATGGAGGCCGTTCTATTCCCAGTGCTCATCTCCCAGAATTTAGCCAACCATCTACAGTTTGGGTGTTCAAAACATTACACAAATCCCCAAGGACAGATTTTATGTGGCCAGTGTGATTGTGGTATTTGATTCTAAATTCTTTAGGAAAATTCAAAATTCACATTTTCTGTGTTAAACACTTCCACATCAACCAAATGTCTTTTATTTGCTGTTTTCACTCCTGGCTGCCCTTCCCTTTGTAACCTGCTTCTGGTTTTGTTGCTTTTTTCCTCCAGATGCTTTTGTTGGAGGGATCATTGGCCTCATTTTTGCTTATATTTGCTACAGACAGCACTACCCTCCTTTGGGTAATACAGCCTGTCACAAATCTTACGTCAGCCTGCTGGATCAGAACTCAGTGAAGAAAGAAGAGAGACCCACAGCAGACAATGCTACTGGGCTGCCTCTGGAGGGGATAACTGAAGGTCCCGTATGACTTTGAGAAATGTGCAGAATGAACTTCTAGCCTTCTCACATTTCCTCCAAACTGGTCTCTTAACAGTGGTTCTTAATGTACATTTTCCCTTTTGTTTCTTTCCTTTTTATAAAGGGAATTAATTTTATTTTTAATGCCGTGATACCATCCTACTTTTAAAGTTAAATTTTCAGTTTGTTCTGACTTGCTGAATTATCTGTTTTCTGTCTACTGCAAGCAGGTAGAACTACTCGAGGGAAGGGGAAAGAACATTAATAAAAACAATCTCGTGTGGAGAATGGTTAAGAGAGTAATTTTGAGATGTGGTTGAGCACATACTAGATCTGGAAACAGATTTTCTGAAGTACTGAGTATCTTCTGCAAAGTTCTGGTCATCTTCAGCACTCATTGATTTCGATGGGTGGCGAGTACACAGAGCACTTTTCATCAGGTGTCCAACATCTGTAATTTGATAATTTAAGGCATCATCCTTATGTTTATCTTGCTGCCTTCTGACATTAACAAAGATCTCCATGTGCTGGTGGAACTTTGTATTAATTGTCAAGTTTTGCCAAGGTCATTCTGAGCTACTAATGACTAAGAAAGCAAAAGGTGTGGCTGGTGAAGCACTTGTGAGAGCCAAGCCTTGTGCATCAGTAGTTCTACAGGATGATTCTCACGTTCAAGAAATTCCATGCTGTTAAAATTGCCAACTAAGAACAACACACAGGATGGATTAGAAACTTGGTGTTGCACCATCAGCAATTTTTGAGAACTCTTGCAGTATTTACCATTGAAACAAATTTGAAAGAAAAGAACAACCATTGCATTAACAAGCTGAAGTCCTTCAAACAGGTGTTTAAAACCCCCTAAAACTGGGAGGATAAAGAAACACAAAGTTTTCTGTGGATCTCATTGTGCCATGTTCATTCTTGTGTAGTGATTCACTGCAGCATTGGTGACCTGAGGAAATGCAAAGATTCTCATTCGTGACTTTGGGCGCAGAACCAGGAATGCTTGTGGTGGTTTCCAGCACTGTAACATGTCCAGAGGAAGGCTGGAGACAGTTTTCCACCAATCCCATCCCACATTTTCAGCTCACCATGCTCTTGGGCATGGTGCTTGCCAAGGTTGGTACCTGAATTGGAACTCACCTGAATCAAACCACTGTTGGTATGGAGAAGGTTGACAAGTGTGTGACCTAAGTTAATTTGTTACCAGTAGGATTCTTTCTGTTAGGTATGCACTATGCAGTATACACCACATTCCTGTGAGATGATGTACCTTTGGGTGGCAGAATGTCAGATTCCAGGTTTTCTCTCCTTAGGTATCCTGTGAAAAATGCAGGCAAAATATTCCAGACCACACCCTGGCAGTTGAACATTTCTTGGAGCAATCAAGATAACGTTGATCAACGACCACAATTACGGTGCTTCAGACTGGAGGAGACTGCTGCCATGATTATAATTTCTGTGTTCCTGTTGGAATATGCATCGGCCTTGTAGACATTTTGTGATTCAAACAGCTCAATGTCTTTATGTAAGGCTTGTCACTTACTTTCCTCAAAGCTAAGCTTTGTAGATTTTTTTTTTTTTTGAGAAGAGCTGCTTCCTGATTGGCAACACTTGAATTTTTATAAAAAGTAAGTAAATTAGGGTCCCATTAAAAATAAGCCTAATAACTGTGTACAAGAGGATGCAACCTTGCTGTGTATAAACTTATATGATATTTGGAAATGGCTATGAATAGGAAATGACATTAATGGACAGAAAGTAACAGGAGTGAACCTGGAAGGTTCTGTAGAAATCAGGCCTTGCAAAGCTGGCACAGTTTAACTGAGTCAGAGGGAGGACGTTTCACTTACAGAATTCTGAGCTCTACAACAGAGACAGTTGATCTTAGCTGTGGTTTTCCTGGTGAATATACAGTAATTCACAATACCAGCATCAGCAAAGCAAAATTACATGGCATTTGCACTGGATTTGACAGAACACCCCTCTGTTGTGGTTGAGATCTTATTCTAGAAATCCACAGAGTTCAATGGAGGCTTAATCTTCCTACAAAGTTTTTAAACCATCCTACAGAATTCTGTAACAAATATAGTTTTCTATTACTTCATGTGGGAGGATTGCTGAGAGCCCCAGAGCCAGGGCAAGGCTTTACCCATTAGCTCTTTCTTTCAGCAGGAACCCTAGTCTTCCAGGTTATATGCAAATGTTAAAAAAAGAATAAATCTTCAATCAAAATCAGAAGTTTAATACTGATGCATAGAGCATTTTGCATGTTTTTATATAGATCTGGCTTATTCTCAAAATGGAGTGGGGCCTTCTAAGTGTGCTGTACACATTCTCAGTATTTGAATGGCTTTTGGTACAGGCAGGCTGTCTTTGGGATGAGGAAAAGCTCATCCAGCCCTCAAGTGAGTGGTGGCTGTTAAAGGATTGGAACATGAAGTGTAATGCAGCATAAAAACTGAAATTGCAGGAGTAATTGGTGACCTCGGAAAAGCAGTAAAGAATAACACATTTTAATGGGAATAATTAAATCAAGAGTCATAAAGTAGACAATGTAAAAGGTTTGATTAAAATGTAATTAAAATTATGAAAGACTTAATGGAATGAAACTTGTGGAGGGATCTGTAGGCGCCACAATCACCAGTGCAAAGTCAGTGTAGGGAAGGCATTTTTGTGGATCAATGTATTTTAATCTCATGCTTTCTCAATGTGAAGGAAATGTAATGTTGTAATGCACCAATAAAGCAACACATGAATGTGGGTTTGTACATCTGCGTGTTATCATTTTTCGGAGAAGAACATAATTTAGCAAGTTATTCTCGTTAATAAATCATGCAGAGCATCACACAAAAAAGAAAGCCCTAAAGAAACAGTGTTACTGATAAAGTCATTACTGATGCTGTTAAAATGGAACAGCCTCCCTCAATTCACCAAAGTAATGCTCTTCAGCTTTCCTCCAGGCAAAGGCACAGTGTAAGTCTGCAAGGCTGAAATTCTGTAATTTTTGCCCAGCTAAACCCAACAGGTCCCTTCCCCTGGTCCCATTCCATATCTCAAATAACACTGCAAGTGCCATATTTAATAACAAAAGTGGTTAGACTGGAACAGGAGGACAATATCAAATCAAACCCAGCAGGGATATCCTGAAACCACGAGACTGGGAACCAGCAAAATGTCCCCAGAGTGACTGCAAATCTCAGGCACTGCGTTGGGAATAGAGCATTTGTGCTGATTCACTCTGATTTTGTTGCTCTTTCTAATTTGGCCCTCTAGTTTTTTTCCCTGTGCATAGAACAAATTATTTCTATTTAATGTGAAAAGAGAAGCTCATTTTCCTTCTTTCTATCCATGGCAAAAAGTACTTTGCTGTGGATGGGGGGGGGGGGGGGGAGGGAAACCCTATGAAACCTATGAAAAAAACATTTTTGTTTTGTGGTGCTAAAATTCTAATGACTTTGGGAGAACTGCTCTGGATCACTGAGCAGATCACATCCTGTACGTGGAATAAAGCCTTCACATGGGTTTTTTTGTCTTAAAATTGCTAAGCAGCACAATGTTTGGACAGTTAGGAGCAGCACCCACAGGCATTATCTGAAATCAATTTTTTTTTTACTCTTACCCATCTTTACAAGATAAATAATCTCATCTGCTATCCCAGAGTACACTCCATACTCATCTGATAAGCAGAATGCCTACATTGCTGTCCTAAGAGGCTAAAATTAAATTAGAAGTTTCCACTGGGATGCACTCAGTTTAATTCAGTTTATTATATGGAGAACTCCTGTTCTACAGGTGTGCAAATTACTCCCTGCTCAGGAACTTGCCCTGAACAGAGAAAAAACATTATCATTTTGCCATTAAATTAAAATTAGTTCAACACATATAAACTTAAAATGACAAGACTGGGTAGGTAACTTCAAATGCACTGAATTAACTGAGATTCTTTTTGCAGATGCTACAGGATTTTTGCTGAAACTTGCAGAAATAACAAAAAAAAAAAAAATCAGCATTTAGACTGGACCATGGTTTAACCCATATAACTATAATAAAAACATCTGAGCTGCAACAGATGTACACTGAAGTTACAGAAGTGAAGATCTGCCCATTATTATTTTCTGAAAAAAAAAAAAAAACTTTCCAAAGGGGGAAGCAAGAGGCATTTGGGATAACCCACATTACATAATCTGAGTAGCAAGATATGAATGGGGCATGAAATAGAAAAACCTCTCTCAGTGCTTTGACTTGGTGAAAACAACAAGAGTGATGCATTCAGCCAGTTCAGGAGGACTGCAGAAAGTCAAGCATGAAACACAATTGAAGCAGCTCCAGAAACCTTAAACCTCTGGACTGAGTCTCTTTGTTAGTTTGCCAAAAAAGCTCTTAATTTCACTGGCAGATTTGCAGCAGCCATGCATTATTCTACTAGATTTTAGCATGGAACTAATTTATTTCTAAGAGTAGATGGGGCTGGGCACAAGGACACTGGTTTTTATAACAGTGATTATCTCTGGCTTGCTTTTATTTGGCCTCTTGTTCACAGATGTAATTGTGCTTTTTGATTACAACCCACACCACTGTGTTCTCTGAGCTCCTTTGGGTCCCTGGTTCTTTCCATCTGCAGAGCAGCCTCTCTCCTGGTGATGAGAAGGGGAAGAGAATTGATGGTGACATATACAACAAACCTTCTGGATGGTGTCTGCCTTCCTTTTAATCTTAATTAGATTTTCCAAGTCTAATTAATGCACTTATATATAAGCAACATTCACCCACAAGACAGAGTGCAGCTCTAGAAAGGAGCAGATGTCATTGCAGAATTGCCCAACTGAATCCAGACAAGCTCCAGCCAGAGGACTCAGGTTGCCATTGTCCAACACACAGAATTTCTCACTTTTTAAGCCAAAGGACATTTAAAGAACTTTAAGGCCTTTAAAGTTCTTAGTGTTGCAGTGAGAAAGGGAAGTTTCCAAATGTGCTTTCACTCTTGAATTCAAGCAAATTCTCCCCCTGATTCACAGCTGGAGCAAAAGCAGATTTCTGTTTTCCCCATTTCTCAGGTTATAGGCTGAGCACACTCACAGCTGATTTGGAGGGGCCGGTGAGTGCCCTGTCACACCTCTGGTTTGGAGACAACTCAAAGCATCCTGGTTAGCATCACTCTCAGTGACCTTCTGACACCATCCAGATTAAGAGGGAAGAGCTGCTAATTTAGATCCAAGCCCACCACACAATTCCTGGCAGAGATCTAAGCCAGGGAAAGTTTGGTTTATTAGTTCCAACAGGCTTGCCCAGTGCCCCTTGGACACACAGAGGAGATGGCTCTGAAGGCTCCCAAGAGTCAGGTTATTGTCAAAAATCTCCTTGAGATTTTTATTAATTGTTTTTGTGTGTCTAAGGGTTATTAGGAGAAAGGAGTCCCCACTCTATTGAGGGTGATATTTACAAATCATTTATGGCTACTTAACAGACTGTTGAAAAATATCTCCTTTTCCAGGCAGGCTGAATACACAATTCTGTTGTGTTAGTCTGTATTCTGTTCACATCACCCCTTATCAGCACTGCAGAGCATTTGTGGATACAAAAACCCATCTCATCTTCATTCCCAGTCCAACAGATTGAAGCCACAATGAAAGTTTCAGATGTGGGTTCCTGCTGAAACAATATAACACTGTAAAAAAGGAAGGGGAAAAGAATACTACAGCAATGTCACTCTAATCTAAGAGGTGTAAACTTGTCTAGGGAGTGAATGTGATGGGATTCATATCTGCAGCATTGTTCAACAAAGGTAAAGCAGCTTAAACATCCTCTATCACCGAGTGTGGAAAAGCCTGGAGCTGGCTTCTTCAAACAAATCATTGCACAGAGTAAAGGGAGGGAGATCATATTTCTGGGGCTTGTTTGGGAAACAGGAATTCCATTTCATAAAGGTTGGGAAATATTTTTAATTCCATGTGTTAACAAAACTCATAATTTTAAGAACATACTAATGGAACAAACATAATCTCTTGTTACATCTCAGTATATAAAGACTTTTGCCAGCCTGTGGGAGAATGATTTCCACCCTTACTCTTTTGAGGCTTCCAACCTTCTCATGTCAAGAAGTGCCCAGAGAAACAGGGTTATTTTTGAGTGGGTGAATTGTTCCTTCCTAATTCCATTCAGTTCTGAATAACCTCCTTTAGAATTTCAGTGCAACACCTCTTCTTCTGTGAATTGTCCTGATGGGAAATAGTTTCATTTTGATTTTTGACCAATTTATTTTCAGCATCAGCTGGAGTCTCCTCTTTTTAAACACTAAAAGAAAACTCCTGTGCTACTGACCCCAAAAGGGGTGAGCACAGCTGATCTAAGTATTCAGTTCAGGCTAATGGGGAACAAGGATTTTCACACAAAAACTCAGCTCCTGCAGCAACATTTTGAGTGAGAGCTGGCAGGGGAGGCACAGAGAGCTCATGGATGGTGCAGGAAGAGATGCCACAGGAATTCATTATCAGTAAGTGGTTTTACATTTTCTATGAAGTAAAGAAAGTAGCCTCTGCTGTATTTGGGATTTCCCAGAGTAAATGGCAATAAATCAGCTGTGAGTGCATTCCAGCTGGGAATTTGTGAAGTTTAAGCACTGCAAGGTTTAATGTGGGGAAACTGTGGAGCAGCTTATGTGCTATGGCTAAAGGGGGGAGCAGAAATATTGACCTTGTTTCTGTATGGCCTTTACTTTGACAGAGGTTTCTGCAGCAGGGGGAAGCAGAATTATCACCTAAGAAACTTTTTCAGCTTTTTTTTCTCTTCAAACCAGTGTTTGTGTTCTCCTATCTGCCATTAAAAAGGGCTAGCTTTTACCTCAAGGTGTATTGGCTTATAACCAATCAATATTATTAATCTCTTCCATCCTTACTTTTATCAAATGATTATACTGAAGAAGCCAACTGGGTTTTTGAACACATATTTATTTAATACTTCCAGCATTTAATACTTACATTTCTCATGAGTTATAAAGACCTGTTATGCAAATAAATACATGTTTAGCCGTAACACTGTCCTTGCAGAAATAAAGAGGAAAAGTTACAATACTTCCACTGCCATCTTGCTGTACAACTCTGGTGGTGAGAGCATGGTTAAATGAGTTTAATGGCACTGGTAATGGCTATGCAATAAGAAGCATTTACAAAGCAGTAAATGCAGCTATGAAGAGAGGTGCTTACAAGGTAAATCATAGCAGGAGTGCCTCGTTAGGTTGTGATAATGCACTAAATGGGCAGAGTCAGTGCAATAATTAGTATCACTGTTCAGAATTTTGCATGATTTGCAGCCCCCTCCAAACCTGGGGAGGTAAATCCTGCATGAGGGGCTGAGTTTGCTTTCCTCTGCTCTGTCTTTGCTGATATTCACCCAGGTACATCAGCATCATGAAGAATTTGTTTAAACACCAGAACTAACAGGCGCAATAAGATCTAAACCCATCCCCTGACATGAATTTCAATGGCTTTGCTGAGAGAGAGAGGGACAAAAATACATTTTGTTGTCAGCTGAAGCAGACTAAAAGCTTTTCTGTCACTTCCCTGTCCTGATGTATTTTCACTTAGTTTCAAAGTGAGGCAAGAGGTGTAATTGACTCTTGGGGTTTGTTAAAGGAATAAAGGTTAGGTCCAAAGGGGGCAGCTAATCACACAGTGTTCAGGGAAGTAGAGAGAGAGATTCACAGGCTCTTCTTTCTTCTATCCCTGCCCCAGTGTAGCATCACAGTTCATATTTTATGGCCCAGTGATGTGCTTTCAGGAAACACACCGTGCTTTTGTTCAGGCCAAATTGTATGTTTATGTTTTGGGTCATTTCTAAACCCTTGCATTAGTACCCCCAGCAACTTTTGTGAGCTAGGGCTCTGACACAGGAAAAAAAGAAAGTCTAGAATCTGAGCTTTCAGGGGGTGAGGCTTTTAAAATGGTCTCTCAGTATCTGTAGTGTGCAGTGATTGCTCTCTGTTATTCAACAGGGATCCCCCAAGGGGATTATTTGAGAGAGTGAGATTCTCCTGCAAGCTCTCACTATTTCTGTTAAATGATGGTTTCTTTTTGGCTTTGCAGGGCACAGCTGAGCAGTTCAGGTCCTATCCACAGAAGCTGGAACTGGCTCATGTGAGCAGGGTCTGAGCCAGGTTTCTGTCAACATCAGGCCCTTAAATGAGGTTTAGGGGCTTTGGGCTTTTTTATAACTAACAGGCAACTCTGTACTTAGATTACTCTAGAGGAAGTTTTTAACCTACAGCTGCAAGTGAATCCCTGATTAGGACAAATGCAGATATCTGCCTACAAACCTGACAATGAAAAGTTTATATTAAAATTAATGTGGTTGTTAGGAAAAAGAGCTTCCTTTGATCAGTGGAAATCAGTGAGTCCAAATCAAGTTGGGGGATCCTGGCATTAATACTGTGCATTACTTTCTGTGAGTTTGTCTGTGGGAAGGTGAGCTGGCAGGCATGACAGAGCTCCTAAAATCATCATCATAAGCTCAAAATAGTTCTTTACATGAGATAAACTCGCCTGAAGTCCAAAAGTGGGTCAGTCAAATTGTTCCATTTCAACAAATCTTAATGTCAATTATTCAAACTGGTACTCCAGGTCTAATATAGGCTTTCACTCTTTCCTGCTACCCAGTAAATGCAGATGGGGGATAGATGCTCATCTGGGTTGAACATGGCTTGAATCACCTTTATTACCCATGAGAGTTATTTTTTTTCTGATTATTATTGGTTCCTGATACTATCCAAAGGACATGAAAGGGCTTGAGGGATCAAAGTAGCTCTCATCTTTCCTTTCACTCTTCTGGCTTTAAACTCCAACAGGCAAAAGCTGGTTTTTGGTTCATTCTTTGTTCAATTATTTGTTTAAATGAGTCCAGTGAAAATACCTTCCTCTTTCACATGGTGTGTTCTAAGGAAAATCCTTTTGTCATGCTGGATTCTTGGCAGTTTTTCACAAAACGTTTGCATGAATATAATCAGCTTAGAGAGCATTTGTTTGCACTGAGCATTACAGAACTATCCCTGGATGCTCTCTGGGCATTCAGGGAAGTATCTCCCATCCCATGGGAAAGATTATTTTTATATATTATTATTATTTTGTCTATTATTATATATATTATTTATTATTTTTATATTTATTTTTATCTATTATCTTATTATTTTTATCTATTATTTCTCTACATGCAGCAGTGGTTAGAGACCTACTCTACCTCAATACAAGCAGGAAGGACTGCACTGACATTTTTCCCTCCCTCTTGCCTTGATCTAAAGTCATTCATTAATTAAAATCACTTCTGGAAGAGCACCTTTAATTTTTCCAGCTTCATGCCCCCTAGCAGAAAAACATCTCTAAACTATTTTATTGATGTATTTGGGAGTTTCTCCTCTGTGTATGCTCCAGGACAAGAACATCTGGAAAGCTGCAGACAATGACACTAATAAATTATCCTGCAAACTTTTCCACCCCTCAAACCATGCAGACTGAATTTGGGTTGCTCATTTGCAAATGAATCTGTCTCTGCGTGGCTGGATGGATGTCCTGTAATGACTCCCTGGCTCCCAGCTCCAGGCCATTTAGGATATGGTTAAGCTCTCTAGCTGCTGGCCAAAATTAAAATCAGAGCAATGTGTAAAGTACAATAGTGTTATACAATGTGACTGCAGCAGGAAATCTGACCCTGAACCTGCAAAATACCTGGCAAAGCCTAAAATGAAGAGAAAATAAAATAAAATACCAGGAACCAAGGCAGTGCAGAATGCAAGTACCTGTCCAAGTACCTCTGCACTAGACAAGAGGCATTCAAATTATTTTCTTGTATATTAAATTTCATAGAACCAAACATGTTCCATTTTTCCAGTCAACCCTTGCAGGTGACATCAGTATTTCTCAGGTGGCCACCAGAACAGAATGTTTTAAAGGGAACATTACTTCATAAAAACAAAATTAATTGCTCAAAGACTGACATTTTCATGGCAGCACATTTTGTAGCCTGCTTATGTGAGTTCTACTCAGAGAGAGCCTGACTGGTGCTATGAAAATAGCCCATTCCTGAGTCTCTGGAGAAGGAAGGGCTGGCAAAAGTGAAGACCCTGAGGAGCACAGAGCTGAGGAGCCTGGAGCCCCCCGGGACAGGCTGGGCATAGACATCCTGTGCTCCAGGGGATTCTGCCTCCTGGGCAGCAAAAGCACCAGATGGGTTTTGGCAGGAGCTGGGAATTTTGGCTTCCTAAGTGGTGCTTCTGTACCTCTGGAGATTTTCCCAACAGCTAATGTACAATCAGCTTTTATTTCCTCTACATTAATTTGTCCTGAATTATCCAGCATAGATTACTGGAAATTAAGTCCCCAGAGGGATAAGTCTGGAAACACCCAAGAAGGAAAATCCATCAATTACTTGGAGAAGTCAGTTAAGTAGCCAGCATTAATATTTACTGGTGAATTTTAATGACCAATGGCAGAGCAATCACTGTAACAGGGCAGATCTTGCATTCCAGGGCAGCACAAGCAGCATCTCAGCTCACTTATTGCTAGCAGGAAAATCTTTCAAAAATCTTTCCTGCCAGAGATAGCACATGTTTGGCACAGCACACATTGACACCTCCCTCAGTGCTGGCAGAGAGAGACTTACCTGGCCACAGGCTAAAAAAAATAATTAAAATCTTTAAAAAGGTTAATATTTATTATTATATTAATGTATATTACCTCTATATTTATATACCCTTATATTTATAAACATAAATATATATTTATAAATATATATAGAGGTAATATATTTATATTACCTCTATTATTATATTAATTTATATTACCTCTATATATTATCTGTAATTCTCTTTATAAATATAATTGTAATCTTATATAAGTATCAATTTTAATATTAATAAAATGATATTTTATAATAATTATAGTAATTAAATAGTAACTAATTATGTTAATAAGTATAATTAATATTATATTCAGGGTTAATATTTAACCCTTATATGTAGGACCTGGCTGAAGGTCCTAAAATCTGACATTACACTGAAGCTGAAGCAGCTCTAAAATAAAAATCAAACTTGGACCAAGTACTTGTGGTAGAAAATCTGACCCAAATAACTGAACTGGAAATAAGGTGAAGAGATGTATTCCTAATATTTTCTCATTGTTAATTATTATTATTGCAAGTAATATCATCAGTAGTTGAAGACATTAGGTCTGTGTGTCTTTCTAAAATATATGCTCTAATTAAATCTCAAGTTGATGGGAAATCAGGCTAGAGAAAAATTATCATATTTTCTCATGTCAAAAATCCATTACTCTGGATAGGTTGGTGATTAAACTGTCTACTAGGAGACAACCTCTGGCTTTAGGATTTGGATACTGGATTTCCCACCCCACAGATTTTTTTATGGCTGAGAAATACATGTTGAATTTTCTAAATGTCAATTACAAAAGCTATCAGGAAGAATTCTTATTGTGTTTTTTCCTACTTATTTTTATCTACTAGGAGAGGGTGTTTTTCTTGCGAGTCTTTTACAGTATAATTCATCAATATTAACCTGGTAATGTACATAAGAAAACAAACATGTACCTTATGTAGTAATTTTATCAGAAAAAAAGAAATTAAGTGGCTTTTGGCTCTGGATTCATGAGCTACCAAGCAGGATCTATGCAATGCACTGAGGAATTAACATTCCAAGTAACATTTTCTGTAACATCTGTGAGCCCATCTCCAAACTGGGAAGCAAAACTGAGTCAAATTACTAAATTTATATTAATTTAGACTTGGTACTAATAAAAACACTGCATCGTTATGGGTTTTACCAGGGATTTTCTGATTACGCGAAGCCTATAAATTCTTAAATAGGAATTATAAAGATTATTATTTGAAATATTATTAAAACATTATAAAATTGTTTCCCAAAAATAGGAAATTAGGCCTTTTTTTGGGTAAGGATGTATCCTGAGTCCCTGCCAGTGTTGTTACTCATGCCCTGTTGTGGCAGCTCTCCACGCTCTGGGGAAGGATCCACCTCCCACAGGGACAGTGGGTATCAGATTTCTTGTGCTGATAATGTTTGTGCAGGAGGTTTTTCTTCCCTTTTTGGAGGAGTTTTTAATGCATGCACACCAGATACCTAAAGCCTCGCATATTCTGCCATGGATTTATACTCCTACTTATACTTTCAGTTATATTTATGCCTGGGGTTGTTGGAGAATTAGGCAAAACCTCCACATAAATAGAACATGAGGGCAAGCAGTAATGGGCAGGGATAGATTTAGGTTTAGACCTTCAGCCTTGCACAGGTAATACCCTACAGAATTATTCTGTGCTGTTTTCCTCATGGGAGGATGCTGTTAGCAAAACAGCAAGTCTTATCTGGGTAAATAATGAATGATACCTAAAAACCAGCCTAAACTATAGCTGGGAAACCTGGAGGAAGGTTTGTTTAGCAGATGCACAGGTCAGCTGTGTTTTACAGGGTAAGAAACTGCATTTTTCATGTGGGATGTGTCCTCATCCCATCAGCTCTGTGGCAGTGGAGGCGTTCCTAAACTTTTGGGTGTCTCTTAAGCTGATTAGCAGCCACTCATTAAAGCAGCGTGCCTGTTGTCACTGATTGCTGTCCAGCAAATCCCTGCAGGACATGCCAGCCATCCTTCACCTGGCTCAGGGCTCAATCCTTTCAGGAGGTGCAGCCCACTTTATCTTCTTCTTCAGGCAAAACACATCAATAGCCTTCATTAAACCCAGCATCCATGAGGCTGGTGCCTGCAAATCCTTGCTAATATCATTGTTGGGCTGCTCTGTACCAGCAGCGCTGCAGGCAGGAGATAAACTCTGCTTTGGCTCTGACACCTGCACTGTGGCTGTCCCTGCTTCCTGAAATTTGTGTCTCTCAGATCTTGCTGAAAAACCCAATTTAGCATCTTCTGTGGCCACCTTGGGGACTGTAGGAGACCTCACCTAGTACCCTGTAAGTGTGTCAGGAGAAGCAACTTCATGTAGGCATCAGACAGGTTTGGATAAATTGTCCTGCTGCCACTTAGGAGCACAGCTGCCTGATTTTGATGTGTCCTGATTTTGAAGTGTTGAGTAGGTTTGGACTGGATGGATTTATGGGAGGAATTCCTCCCTGGGAGGGTGCTGGGGCTGTTGTGGCTGCCCCTGGATCCCTGGCAGTGCCCAGGGCCAGGCTGGACAGGGCTTGGAGCAGCCTGGGACAGTGGAAGGTGTCCCTGCCATGGCAGGGGGTGGCACTGGATGGGATTTAATGTCCCTTCCAACCCAAACCATCCTGAGAATGTCAGCCCCTGGAGCTCAGTGCTGCTGCCTCAGCAGTGGCTCCTGCAGGGCTCAGCCCCCCCAGCTCTGCTGCCAGGGGCTCCCCAGCCAAGTGCCAGCGTTAGAGGTGACAGCAGCATGTGCTGCTCTGTGTACATGGGTCAGGCAGAGACAGCCCCAGCTCATCTCTGGGCCACTGAGGCTGCCCTTAGATCTTAGAAGGGGCTGCAGTGCTGCCTCAAGAGCATTTTGACAACTGTCAAGAGAGTTTTCTGTCACTGCTGAAGCTTAACAGCTCAGGCATTTTCCAAAGCTGCTCTTCCCAGCTTTACATTATATTGGAGTGCTTGTCTGCTGCCTGTTCTTATACCTCTTGTCACTTTGCTTTCTGGGGTGTCTGGGGCACCAAGCACAGCTCAAAATAGTTACTATGAATTTGATATTTTTAAAAATTATTTTTAGGGATACCATCCATAACCCCAGTGGTATTCATCTTTTAGATATTTTCTTTCTCTCTCAGAATTTTTGCCATTGGAGGCAGGAGAATGTGCTCTTCTGTGCTGGGGATCCAGTTGGGTGTGTAAGTAAACAATCAGGTTCTTTTTCTTTAGGAGCAGGGGAGTGAAGGTGTTCAGAGAGCACAGAGATCCCTTCAGCTCTGATCTCTCCTGCTCTCAAAATCCATCCTTACTCTCTGCATGAGAAGATTTTGCTTTTTTTTCCCTGCTTTTCTAATGAACTCTAAGGTTTCTAATGAACCCTTTTCCTCCCCATGGCAGCCACCATATTTTACAAAACCTCAATAAGCATTTGTTTCCCAAGTCTCAGCAAGAGCTGGCTGTTTGCTTTCTCCTGCCTGAGGCATCTCTCCCACCCTGGCACATTCCCCAGCATCCAAACCATCACACAGACAGGCCACTGCTCTTGCACTCGTAAGCACTTGAGCAGTGTTTGCTGCTTTTCATCAAGTATGTCACACTGGTTGCAGAGCAGTCTCTCTGTTTTATTGGTTTCCTCAGAAATAAGTGCTCCCAGCCCCATTGTTGCTCTCTCTGCTGCTTTACAGCACACTAAAGCAGATGCTTTTTGCCTTGCAGCTTTCAAGAAGCTGGTGGTAGAAGGCAGTGTTGTCATTAACCCCTCTGGCAGCCAGCTGTGCTGCAGTTTTTCTGTTTGGGGGTTTTGCTTTGCCTTTCTTGTCAATCTCTTGGGTTTCTGCACTTAGAGTGCTGCCAGTTGTAGCCTTTGTTCATTTTGCCTTCTGCTGTATTAATGAAGTTTCCCCTATGTGCTCAGCTTAGACCTCCTGACTGAGTAATTTTAATTTTCCTATTGCACTTCCAGTTCTTGGTCTGTGAGGACTTTGTCCCCTTTGCCTTGCAGGGGCTCATTCTGGATCAGTTGCATTTCTGTGTGTTTTTTTTCATTTCTCACCATGGTAAGGTCCCAGAAAGGACTTGCTTAGCCAGTGTTGTAGGATTTGTTCCATTCACTTGGGTTGGTGAAATGGAAGAAAACATCAGGGCTTCTTTGGCTCAGTTTAGATGGAGCTGTTTGCATCCTCTTTTCTTCCATTCTTCCAAGGCTTTAACTGCCATCCTGCTACTTCTACAGTTTTCTGCTCACAGTGTTTTTGTTAATGACATTTGCTCCTCCTAGCTGTTAATTGGGAACCACCAAGGGACACTGACAGAGGTTTCCATGCTAAAATCCTGAATTCCAGCTGAGGGGTTGGGATGAGGTGAGTAAGATGCTTTGAAAAAGGCACTTGCCATTTCTAACTCTGTTGCTTGTCTGGCTCTTCAGAGGGAGCAGGATTTTTACCCTGAGGATTGACTGACACCTCATTACAATAGAAAGACAAAGAGTTAGATGGATCCCTACAAAACAGTTCTAACATGGTCATCTTACCTCTGGGAAATCTATTGTAGCAAGAGATAATTTAATACTTACTTAGCCCCTGTTTCCTCCTGATTAACACCACCTTGAGGTTGTTAATTGTCTCAGAAAATATATGTACTGCAGTGATACTGTGCCTGTGCTTTCTGACTGCCTCCAAGGGCAAAAATATGTTTGTATTTCCTGATGGTGGAGTGAAGTTCAATAGATATTATTACTGTGCCAGTCAATAAAGAGATGAGCAGAAAGGCTTACTGCAAATCGTGTGTTTGAGGAGAGTCAACTCATTAATCTAATTATCTACAAGCCCTCTAAAAATGTGCTATTGACTGTGCTTGCTGAAGCACCAACTCAAATAGAAGAACTGCATGCACTGAGCTGAAAATCCCTCTCCACTCTGGCAGAATTCTGTTACAACTTTGCCACTCTGGCAAATTCTATTACAAATTCCCAATCTCATTGCAAAGCAAAGGGCATGTGCTCCCTGTATGAAGGCAGCAGCAATTCACAGCCAAGTGGTTCTGAGGGGGAATAAGTGGGAAAAGAAGGCATCTACCCCCCCCAGAAAGTGATCTTGGGTTATCTTGGTCTGTATGCAAATCATTTGCTGATTATTGCCCATCTAACACAGCCAGTTGTGCATGTGTGGTTTCAGCTCACTAAAATAGAAAATGCTGAGAAAACAAACACATGGGGTTTATTCTGCTTTGTAATTATGGAATTTGGAGGGGCAGTCTTAAGGCCCACAAGCACTGGGAAGCTGTCCTTTTACCAGGCTCCCTCCACAGTTTGTGCTGTCCTTTTTCAAGGAGAAGCAGCATCTGTCAGGGCAGAGAAGTGACCTTGACTCTAAGTGAAGCCTGGAGATGCTCCTTGGGACAAACAGACACCAGGCAATTTGATTTCAATCAGCCCTGAGGCTGTCCTGAGCTTGAATGCAATGCACAATTGAGCATAAAATGCACAGTTTTGGCTCTAGGTGCTGGCACAGCCAAGGAAGTGAGAGAACAAACCTCCCTGGGCAGCATGCTGGTTTCAGGGGCAGAAGGTCTGATCCTTCAGCACTTGTCAGGTTCCTTTAAAGCAAGTTTTGCTGATGCTTTCAGAGCCAGGAGGGCTCAATAAAGAGTTGCCACTGAACAGCCCAATAAAGCAATAGCCCATGTGAAAATATGGGCTTTCAGTGTGAGGATTTAAAAGTAACCCCAAGAAGGATGGATGTTTCTTTCTTCCCTAGAAGAAAGAGCACAAAAATGGTTATTAGCCCACTGGGGACTTAATAAGGGAACTAAACACTGATGAACATGAAATTAAAATTTTACATAAGTGCACAGGATGATTGGTTTTATTAGCTTAGCTTTATAGCTTAATTAGAAAAAAAAATCCTTTCCCCTTGCCAATAATGCTAATTATAAAGATCTTGATACTTTAATAAATACACTGGGTAAGGAGATGTTGTTCTTAAGGAATATTATCATAAAATCAGGGAAGGGTTGAATGGAGAAAATGGTTTTAGGGAGAACTCTAAACCATCATAACATAGGCCATAGAAGTGGTGTCAAGTGAGCTGTGATGATTTTCCCAGCAAGTCAAAGAATATCTCAAAGCTTAGCCCAAAATAAACACAGACATCTTTAATAATCTACAGGAACATATTTAAAACCAGAAAAGGGAACTGACAAAGTGCTGAAAGCCAGTTTCACAAGGGAGCTTTAAAAATGCACCTGGAGCTCTGGTGAGTCCATGATTTAGGCCCCTGGACCCCTCTGCCTACATGCTCTAAATGGATAATTTTGCTTCTAATGACACATTTGTATTCAAACAGAGACTTAAATCCTCCTCAGCTCTTTTGGGCTTGCAGATAGGGGCTCCAGTACAAAACAAACAGATGAACCTTCAATTTTCAGGCTATTGCAAATTTGAACTTAATTAATAGTCTTTCATCTCTAATTTCTTACAGTCTATAAAAGGTCTGCATTAAATATTTAACTTTGTCCATCATGCCTACAGAACAAAGGCTGTATTTTTTCCCTCCGTAAAGTTTTCCAATCTGAGAGATATTTGAATTAGGAATAATTTCTAATAGTTTATTTGAATTTTTCTATTAAAAAACCCCCAACTTCTCCAAATTTTAGTCTCATGTAATACCTTATTTATTTCAGATCTTGTTTTTCATTCTTTTGCTGTCTTGTATATATATAAATTTGAAGCTGTTCTGTTCTCTCACCATTATCTAGGAGAGGTATAGTTCTTGTATAGTTAAATGTGGCAATATTTTTTTTTTAAATCCGTTACCTAGGAAACATTTATGTCATTCATGCTTTCAGTTGTGTGATGTGAATTACTGTTATTGGATGCAAACTATTTTAAACAGCTTCCAGAGTTTGTCTCCTATGGCTTTATCCTGATAACCTGTGTCATACAGAGCTTCCAAACCTTTAACCACTTTTTAAAAAAAGATCTGACTAAGGTAGCTCAAAGCCTTGCACCCACATATTTTATTTTGAAGGAAGTGATGTGGAACAGCCAAATCCTAGAACTCCTGAAGTTGATAGGAAATTTGGGTGAAATTTCAGAATATCTGGGTAGATTTGGAATTTGTGTGGCAAATACAGATTAGTTCTTCATTTGTGTTGAAAGACTGAATAAACCTATCCCTCTGTCAAAATAAGCCATAGCTTTGTAGCAGGTAATTTGATTAAAAATTTAAAACCCGTGAGAGGGACAAAAGATAACTTAAAGAGTGTCATAAATGGTATATTCACCAGCACATCTGAAATGGAACAAGGTCTTGTGAGTTTACTCAAACACTTCAGTAAGTCCAAAGTGGGAGTAGCAATCTGATTTCTCCAACCTGCAGGGGCTGTGATGCTTCTGGGGGAGAAGGCTCCTTGTGCCAGGGTGCAATTCCTGCAGCAAACTCTTCCCAACCCTGAAAGACAGCTGGGCACAGAGGCAATACTTGTCTGAGCCCCAGCAGGGATATAATAATCTCTTTGGAGAAAGGTGCATTTCTGTCCCACCAGTAATTCACAGCAAGGGGCTTAGCAGCAGTTTTGTAACATTGGAGGTTAATGAAAGGGGAAAATGGAAAGCATTCACATTTTGATTCTCCTCTGAAAGTGCTTCTGTCTATACTGCCATTAGCTTGGTCTTTAAGCAGACTAAGAAAGGAGCCCTCAATATTAAACAAGCTTAATAAATTAATTTTAAAACAAATATTAAATAAGGTAATATTAGAGCAAGTGTATGGAATACAAAGCTAACCAGGGAATGGGAAGTAGTTCTTAAAAATGTTTACGGAATTGAAGATCAAATACAAGAAAGGCTTTCATTGATTTAGATTGGAAAGGTGATTTTTGTTAATAATTTATTAATTTGTCCAGATGAAGACTAAAATTTAGGTACAGAAGAGTGAGCAGACTCACCTGAGGCCATGCCAGGAGTCTGTGGCTGCAGCCCAGCCTGCAGCTTTCCTGTGCTCTGCAAAGAGTCTCCCCAGGCAGGAACACTCAGCAAATTTCCAGGCAATTACTCCAGGCTGGGATTC
Organism: Vidua chalybeata; assembly: GCF_026979565.1. Lineage (NCBI taxonomy): Eukaryota > Metazoa > Chordata > Aves > Passeriformes > Viduidae > Vidua > Vidua chalybeata. The sequence continues at coordinate 5,243,383 of NC_071537.1, read as the reverse complement.
CTTGGATCATTTACATCCATCACTTGAAATTTGTTGTATTCATTCCACCAACTCAGCACAAAACCTGGGGATTTATCACAGCACTAACACCATTGCTCATCTCATGATCTCTCCAGTCAGAGCTGCCACCAACTTAATGGTACTGTGAGGAGCTGGGGGTGAAAAATTGCCATCTGCAGAGGGGGGACAAGTTAATAGTGAAACTTTGAATAATTTCTTTGTGCACAAATATCATAATGGTTTACAGGGAGCCTTTTAAAACCAAACAGCTACACACAGGAACAAATGTACTTCAATTTCCGTGGGGTTTTTTGGCACAAACCTTTCGATGTCAAAGGAACCAAGAGATGCAGATCTGTGATTCACCCTGTCACACAGCTCTGTTTGATTCCTCACTTAGCTGGGGTTGACAGCCCCTCAAGAGCCCAGTTCTCTGACACTTTCCATCATTTCTGGAATTTAACTGTGCCCAAAGCCCTCACAAATCAGCTTCCAAACAATGATTTTTTTTTTTCATTTTTTCATAGTTGTAGGGCTGCACCTTCTCTTATGTATATGAAAAATGTATCACTCTATCTGTATCTCTGCATTTCAGGCATTATTAGAACACACTAGAGCAGCAGCTGCTTTAATTGCAAAAGTTTATAGATGAAAAAACTATAAAGGAAAAGAAACTAATGTATTTTGATTTGAGGTTGTTCTGCTGTCTTGTTGTAAATGCTGCATGTATTAAGAAAAAGTTTCTTGGCATATTCTGTCCTCAAATGACAAACATTCCTGAACCTATATTAAATATAGGTGGTTCTTTGATAAGCACAGCTAACTGCTGGAAGGGAAGGCTTACATGAGCTGATGAGAGAGGGAATTGCTCCTTTGATTTAACAGATACTGATTAGCCTAAAAATATTCACCTAGGATAAAACTCAAAGTAAATGGGGGGGAAAAATGGGTAATCATGACCTTGTAATACTTCATGATGTGCATGGACTCAATAACAAGTTTGGTCATTTCTGCAAGTATACAGAAAAAATGACACTGAAGCTAATCAGTGAACAGTTATTAATTAATAATTAGGTATGTTTAGGCTGCACAATACCAAAAATGGAGATACAATCTGTTCCCAGAGGTTACTGCCAAAATACATATTTTTTATTAAGACATCATTGTGAAGGGTCTGATTTCCCTTCTGTGTTTCTGTGCTTTTCAAAGAGATATTTTCTTTAGCTTTTTTATGGTAACTGGTAACTCCCAGAACAGCTGGACACAAACACCTCAAATATGCTACTTGAAAAGGCAAAAAGTATGTTACAAGTGACAGATGCAGATGCCTGGGAGGGTAAAAGTTGTTTTACAGTCTAATAATTTAACCATACCAAAGATACATAGATAGGAGAGAAGCTTCAAAAGGAAAATTTTGGTACAATGAGGCAAAGACCCCAGGAAAACACATCTGACCCTACTTCAGTTTTGAAAAGAAGATATGCAGAACTCCAGTTGAATGGCTCTTCACTTGGATATGAGTTCATTGATTTATGCATGACAATTGCTCCTTCAAGGAAGACCTTATGTCACTGCATGAAAATTTGCTTTATATTGAGCCTTTCTTGCAGACTTCAGCTCAGAATACTCAATAGAAATGAAGAATATAGTTCAACAGCAAGAATAAAAGAATAGCTGATTTTTTATTTCTCTTATTTTGCCCAAGAAGGAGATGGCAATTTGCATCTGTGGGTTAAAAGAAAAAAAAAAGGCGGGGAGGGAAGTAAGTAGGGAAAAGGAGTTGAAGAGATTCTAGTGGGGTTCTCAGGAGCCTGACCTCACTGATGTAGGAGAATTCCCCCTCCAGTGGCAGAGGCTGCTTGCCCTGGAGGCCCGTGGTAGATGAGCAGGCTGGTGCTGCCCCTGGCATGGAGGGAGAATAAATTTCAGGGCTGGAAGGGCAAATTCACAAAATTGTTTGTAAGAAGTGCACTTGTAAATGGTTTCTTCTGCTACTAATGCCCTTTCTAGCCACAGAAAGCTGGTTTCTGGAGCTTTCATCAAATCCTGGTCACACTGATAAAACTTCTAGCAGGCTGGAAATTGTGGGAATTCAGTGGCAAAGTTCCAGTTTATATCATACTGTTACATTTTAATGTCAACTTCTTCCCTTTAAGCAAACTAACAAAGTTAGGCTCAGTTGTTATTTGCTTTTCTATAAATCACTTTGAACTCTGCTGGTGGAAAACACTGCATAAGAGCTGGGTATTATCTTTATACATGAAAGAAAAATTCTGTATTTGATACTTGGGCACAATATTTCACACAGTGGTGGTATGGGTTAACATTAACCTTAATTTATTTCTGAACCACGAGTTATTGCCCTTCCTGCATCCTCCTCTGAGATGGAGACAATGAGGCACTGAAAGATTAAAGCCAAATGAGCTTTTACTTAGTGGCAAGCCCATTTATGGTAGGAATAATAGAACATTCACTTCCTTACCAGCTATCCTTTACTTTGCATGTCTGAAAGATGGGGTTGAAATTTCAGGGTGTGGACGCAGAGTTGGAGGCAGCCCTCTGTGTAGGAGGCAGGGGCAACAGTTCAGAGAAAATGAAATGCAGAGGATGGAGAGAATGCAAAGAAATCAGGCAGTTCTTCAGTCTGAGACAGGCAGTGCACAGGAATAAAGAAAACCCATTCTGTAGCAGCAGTTGCAGAATATTACACTTGGAGAGCAGGGAAAGCCATGGAAAACACAGCTAAAACGATCTATAATGCTAAAGATCTGGATGGATTCTGGAGGGACTTGGGACACCAAGGGAAAAGAATCTGCAAAATATTGAGCTGCTTATCAGGGGGCTTAAGGAAGTTTTGCTCCATGTAAATGTTCATTTATGTAGCTGATAAGCTGCTCAGAGAAGTTTTAGAAGCTTTTGTTCTTTCTTTTCTATTTCCCTCCTGTTTTTGGTTTTTTTTAATATTCTTTTTTTCTGTGATTTTTTTTTTCTTTTAGGACAGTGGTGTTTGGATTAATGATTCCTGTGGAGCACAAAATGTTGCTCTTCATGGAAATCTGGGCTTTTCTTTTCATATACAGTGAGATCCTGTCCAAAACTGCAGAAACTGCTGCTCTTAGTGGTTTCCCAGTGTTTGTAGGAAGAATTTGGTTGATTTATGTCTCCCTTTTTTTAGTTCTGTGCTATACAATGGATATATTCCCCTTCTCTGCCTGTGAATGTGTTCACCCATTTCTCTCTGTGGACTGTAAGAGCTTCAAAGTGTTTCTTGTTTTTACATAAGGCAACACAGATGAACTTTCCTGTGATTTAATCCAATAATAAATAATTCTTCACTGGCTGCCCTTCACTGACACAATTTTCTGTGTTATCTTAACTGATTTGGAGGAACAAAGGCTTTTGCTGGTCTTAGAGAGGACATTATTATTTTTATCATTATCTTAACATCTGAGGAATAGAAGAGATAAAAAGATAAAGTTATGCAAAATAAGTGGTAAAATGCATGAAAATAATCACAACAAATTTGATTTGTTTTTCCATTACATTCTCTCTAGGTATCAACATGATATTTCTTACAGTTCCTCTTCCCACTGACTAATACAGTAGCTAATGATCTGCTGTGTCTAAACAAAGTACAAATATTTCCAAAGGTCTTAGTATTTCTTGGTAAACATTTTATGAAAAGGGATTAATCTGAGCAGAAGCATCTTCTGATACAGAATTAATTTGCTGTCTCATACTGTGATCCAAGATATCAATGAATGATACATTAATACCTCCTTTAAACACCTCCAAAAATGGGACACAGAGATTTTTTTTTCCCTATACCTCTGGAAGCATCTGCAAGCTTCTTTTTTATGAAACCATAACATGGTTTTAATGTCTGGGTGCTTTAACTCCTTGAGGAAAATGATGGAGTTGGAACAAACCATGGAGGAGAGGAGATTGTTAGGACTAAACTCTTTGCTAGTTCTCCTCTGGGACACAGGATCTGAGATTTCCAGGCTGTAGCAAGTCAAGGGAATCCATGGAAGTTTTCCTCCTGCTTTCCCTGTCACCTGAGGAGAGATGTAATTTGCTTCTCCTTTATCCCATCTGTTTGGCAAACAATCCACAACCACCTGAGGGAAGCTGTAGCCAGGTGGGGAAAACACTGATTTCCTTTGCAACAGCTCAGAATGGCTGATAATTGATCAGAGAGGCACCATTTGTCTGACTCGTAAATAAACACACAAAAAGGCTTTACACAGCCTTGACAGATCCTCAGTGGGCTCAGGGAGGCGTGCCAGGAGCCTGGAGGTGTCCGTCTGTCCATCTGTGCTTGGGAATGCAGCTCTCACCGCCCTGCCCTGGCAGAGGGGTTTGGAACAAGATTATTTTTGAGGTCCCTCCTGACCCAAGCCATTCTAGGATTCTGTGATACTGAAACACTGCTCAACTCACTACCCTCCCTAATGCAAGATTTCTGAGAGACACGAAACAGTCTCAATTTAGAAGTGTGTCCAACGAGGGGCAGTAAAGCTGGTGAAGCTGTTCTAGAGCACAAGTCCTTTGAGGAGCAGCTGAGGGCGCTGGGGATGTTTAGCCTGGAGAAAAGGAGGCTCAGGGGAGACCTTCTCCCTCTCTGCAGCTATCTGAAAGGAGGTTCTAGCCAGGTGAGGGTCAGAGTCTTTTCCCAAGTAGCAAGTGACAGGACAAGAGGAAACAGCCTTGAGCTGTACCAGGGAAGGTTTAAATTGGATATTGGGAAAAATTTCTTCACAGAAAGGGGCATCATATAGTAAAATGCAGCCAACCCCGGGTCAGGGAAAAAATTATGATATCTGGCTCTAGATCAGAAGGCTGAAAGATAGCATTATTCAAACTATACTATTGTACATTAATATACTATTTAAAGAGATACTCAACTATTCCACATCTTACTCACCTATCAACTAACTCATGACTCTCTGCTGAGAGTCCCAGCCACAGCTGGATCCCATTGGTCACTGACCCCAAACAACCTTCACCAGAATCCAACCCAGCAATCACTGCAGGTAAACAATCTCCACACCACATTCCACATGGGGAAAACAAAGGAGTAGAGATAAAGCTGGTTTTCTCTTCTTTTCTCTGTGCTTCTCCAAGAAATCCTGAGAGACAGAATTACGTCTTTCTGTCCAGAGAATGTGAATGTCACATCATCAAGCCCTGGAACAGGCTGCCCCGGGCAGTGGTGGAGGTATCATCTCTGGAGGGATTTAAAAGGATGGGATGTGTAGATGTGGCACTTGGGGAATGTTTGAGTGGTGGGCTTGGCGGTGCTGGGTTAATGGTTGCGCTTGATGATCTTAGAGGTCTTTTCCAGCTTAAATATTCTACAATTCTACCCCTGTCACTGCTGGCTCTCAGGGGGAGGAACTGCAGGACAGCCCCTCCTGCAGAAAGCCCACACTCAGAGAGCCAGGTACTGGGGTTTCAAACCTCTCATCATTTGAGACTCATTAACTGTGTGGGGGGAGTTCTGTAGCCTGTGATGGGTGACTCAGCTCTCATCTGCTCCTGGACAACTGTCCCAGCCCATCTGATTTATGAACTCATTAAACTTCAGCTGCTTACTCGTGACCAAAACCTCCACACAAATCTGGTGTTAGGTGAATTAAATGCTCTTGTGGGTGTCTGTGTGGCAGGAATATTAAAACCCCAGCATATCTCACACATTAATATACCTGGCTTGGAATCAGAATAAAAAGTTTCTGACTTTAGTGATAATAATACAGATACTTCTAAGGCAGTTTCTTTTTACAGTCCCTTGGAAATAATGGATTCTGCTTCCTTTTACATGCAGTCATAAACGGTTACAAGATGGGGACACTACTTTATGAGCCCTTTCCAAATAATTAAAAATACATATATTGAGCTGCCCAGTGCTGGAAAACATGAATCACCGTGCAGCTCATGAAAATACATCTGAAGGGCATAAAAAGTGCCACTCTTTCAATTTTTTAATTAGTTTCTTTTGTGCTTAAGTGTCTTTAACAATGAGAAGGTGGCAAGTTCTTTCCTTTTTTTCACATAGAGGCAGAATGCACCAATAGAGCCTTAATAAGGCAGAGCCCTTTCCCTAATCCAGGAGATTTTTACTCTGCCTTACAGAAGTCTCTCTAAGATATCTGCATGCTTATGTGAAACCAACTCACTTGTAAATCTCCATCATTAGAAGTGAAGTGTAAATTGGAATGGAAAAGAAAATATGAACTGATTGTTTGAGGTCCAATTTCTGATTAAAAATTGTAGGACACCTTTGTTTTCCTCATCGTGTCACAGAAGGAAAGAGAAATCACTGCAATATCTCAGTTGCAGATCCACAAATGCAGGTAAAAACATGAGAAGAATGCAGAATTAGCATCCAAGATACCAGAAACTGTACCAGATGCTGTGGTGCATCACCCTGTTTTGATATATTTGAGTACAAGTTCAGATGGATGTTATACCCATTCCTGCATTCAAGCATTTTATCGAAATAGCATTTTCAAGACAAATAAAGTGAGAAGCTGCTTCAAAGTTTAATGGATCTTTAGTTACAAATGGACTGGCTATATCTGGCCAACCAAATTATCTGGTATGCAGCTGAGAAACATTCTTTCTGAAGAAAAGCAATATAAATAGAAATATTTATTGAGTGACACTGTTCCTCTGGGATATCAGAGGACTTTGGGGCCAAGTGCATCAGTTTTGTTTGCCTTGAACTTGCAGTATTGTAGGGAATAAGAACATGTGCCAGAATACTTGGGCCAAGCTGGATCACAAGCAGTGAGGGGTGTGATGCTACAGGGCACTGAAAAACCCCTGTGTCTGCCTCTGCCTCAGCACCTGGGTTCTGGGAGCAGAGAAAGGAACTGGGGCAGTATCAGCTGTCAGAGCCTTGGGCCACTGGGATTTAGAGGTATCCTAAAGGTCAGGCACATTTTCATTTCTCTGTGTGGTTACCCCAGCTGAGATGTGGGTAAGAGAATTGTGAAGAGAATTCAGATGGTGAAGAGAATTGTCTGATTTGTGCCACTAAATCAGCTCCTCTCTAAGCTGGGCTCTGGGCTCCAGCAGAAGATGTAGCTGAGCTCAGACTTGGCATGGGCATTCCTCGCAATTCCTGAGCAGCAGATGCAGGGTGTTAATGCCTGTCCTGAGCAGCTCATTGAAAGGCCCTGGGAAATAGATCGCCGAGTAGCTGGCAGGGGAACCTGGTCAAAGAGTGGCTAAACAGGCTCCAGTTACCTCCTGCAGGGCAGCAGGACATGGCAAGGCAAAGGTGCAGCTGGGAACTTTGTTCACAGGGGGATAGCACATGTGAACATTCCTAAATCATTCTTCTTATGCTGCCCTTGAGAGGAAAAGAGCTGGAATATAGGATGCTTGACCCTCAATTTTAGTATATTTAAGTGAATTTTCTCATTTAACAATTGCTTTTGCAATTTTTCCTTTCCAACACTTGGGGAGAAGCAAGAAGTTATGCCTGTGAGAGGGGTGAAATCCAGGCTCCCTGTGTGCACAGAACCATGACAGGTCTGAGTACCCCATGCCTCAAGCTCTGATCGCTCTGTGTGGGCTCCTGTGCCTTTTTCAGAGCCCTGCACCCAGTTTGCACACTGAAATGCTGCAACCACTGGCATGGAGCCACGCAGAACAGTCACAAACCCCCCATTTATCTTAAGAGAAATCAGTTTATCTGACCTGGGAGCCCTGTGTGAGCAGCTGTGGCACTGTGCTATCTCTCACATGCCCTGCTCCTTGAACAACCACATCTTTGGGCTGTGGCTGTGTTCCTCAGCACACCACAGCCAGCATTATTCACTTGCATAATGTTAACACCAAAATTAGGTGATGCACTCATTCCATCTGTTAGTTTCTCATTAAATTCACTGATAGCTGGAAAAAGCTGCAGGAGCCAATATTTTCCTTTGAGAAGAGAGCACTGGCAGGTGGCAATTTGCTTCCAGATTGTGGGTAAAAAGCCAGAAGAGCAGTTAGCCCCAGCTCCAGCCTCAGCTGAAACATCAGCAGAGGCAAATCTGAAGAGCAACCACACAATGAGACCCTGGGAGACGGAAAATTTCATCCCAGTTGAGAGTATTAGAATGGAAATTCCACAGGGTTGGTTTTCTTTCCTAAGTGCTTGTTACAGAAATATGGCTGAGGTGGATTTCTTTAAGAAGGGAAAATATTTGCACAAAAGTATTTGGGAAAAAAAAATAAAATTGTAGGAATGTTTTCTTGAAAACTGAAAAAAAAAAATAAAGACTGAGATCCTTACTCATCCCAGGGCAAACTTCATTTAACTTGACAGAGGCAAATGGCTGAAGTGTTAAAGGTCAGGAAAATAAATTCATTGGGATATAAATTTCTTCCATTTTCTTATTTTACTCCTGATGATGGTAGTAAGAAGATCTGGGCAAGATATTGGCATTGGGGAAGATGTTCCTTATTATGCTTTTTACAGAGTGCCGCTTTTATGCAATGATGATTTTATTCCACTTTAATTTTAACTTTACTTTTAAACATTTCTGAGAGAAACTCTTTAAAATATGTCTCTGGAGGGCCTTTCTCTTGTGGCATTATTCTATTCTGGTTTTCATGGATATCAGGTTATAACCCTTCCTAATTAGGTTTTGGTAACATTTTCTTTTTTTTTTTTTTTTTCTTTTGATGAATATAAAACTTCGAAAGGTTAGACTTTTACTAAAAGCCTATTTATAGAAACAGTCCCTCTGAAGACACATACAACTTAATCACTCAGCTCATTATCTTCCTGGCTTTGTTCTCCTCCTCTTCTCCTCCTGCCCATGGTTGTCAATCCACCTGGGTACCATAAGAAAATATAAAAATTTTCTGCACACTCCAGTGCTTAAACAAATCAACTAAAAACCCTCAGAATTCAATGAACGTTTTATTGATGTTTTTTTTTTTTATTTGGTTTGTTTGGTTTTTTGGGTGTTTTTTGTTGTTGTTGTTGTGGTTTTTGTTTTTTTATTTTTTTTTTTTGGTTTTTTTTTTTTGTTTGTTTGTTTTTTTGTTTTTTTTTTTTTTTTTTTTTTGTTCTAATTCTTGAGCATTTCCTAAAGCTATGCATGGAAAATTTAGGTCTAATTTACAAGTGTCTCATCTGATGGGGATGAGTTTCAGCTAAAGATTTCAGACCAAGACTTGGGTCCAGGTTATGGATGCACTGCCTGCACCTCTCCTCAGTTTTCCCCACAGCTTTCCTCTCTTCTCAGCTCCTTCTGATAATTCTTGGACATAACAGGTTTTTTTTTTCTGTCATAGAAATTACTTTGATAAAGGTTTTTTCTTAAAACACCTTGTGACCTTAAAGTAAAAAATGGGCAAATTTAGACACACGCACCATTATTAATTTTAACCCATATAGCACTTCATTTTTTGAAGGAGTGCTGGTGTGGATGTTCATGAGGAATTTCCTGCACTGTTCTGATTACCTTCATTACCCCATTATTGTGAAACACTGTGTGAACTTTCTCATCAATTAGAGCAGTTGGGTTTTAGGGGTCTGAATGCAGCACATCTGGTGTTTGATGGAGCTCACCACTGAAAAGTTGGCCGGTTACAGACAAAACTTTGTCTCAGCCTGGCCTTGAGCTGCTGCCTGCCTCTCCAGCTTTATCTCTGTGTGGTTCAAGCAGGACTGGCTTTGTCCTCAGGCAGCCCTTGTACTCAGCCAAAACACAGAGCAAAATCCCCAGCTCCAGAGCAGCACTTTCAGAGCTGCATCAACAAGGCCAGGAAATTTAGGTTGGAATGGACATCATGGGGACATCTGCTCCAGTCCCCCCAGCCCAGGACAGAGCCAGCTTTGAAGTCAGACCCGTTTTGAAGCTCAGTCCATTTTTGTAGCTCAGCTGCTCCTCCAGCCAAGCTTCCAGCATTTCAAAGGCTGGAGGTTCCACAGGCTCTCTGGGCTTTGGTCCGTGTTAAACCACTTGCACTGGGAAGAATTTCTCCCCAGTCTCTGAGCAGTTTTCCTTGCTCTGAGAGGTGTCCATTGCCTCCAGCCATGGTACTGCCACTTCTGAGGACTGTCCTGTTCTCTGTTCCTCTACACAAATTTCCTCTAGACCATCACTGCTCCATTTCTTTCCAGGCTTTCATCTCCATCCCCACAGGCCTGGTCTCAGGCACTCCATGTTAGCTCAGCAGCTGGCAAGGATGGGCTTGCCCCTCTTTGTCAGAGCTCTTCTGTGCCTGGTTATTCACTATCAAAGAGACCATCACCATTCCCTCCCCTTCCTGGGAAATACCTACACATTTCTAATTTTGCTTCCATTAGGGGGGAGAGGAACAGCTCAGTTCCCCACTTTATATTGCAGTAGGGTCTGTATGAACATAAAATACTTTGTCCAGTGTGCTGGTGAAAGCTGGGACAAGCCTAGGACCTAATTTCTCAGTCCGTGAGGATGACTCCTCCTTCCCCATCCTACCCCTGGTGCCTAAAATCACCTGCACAGGCACAGATTAATCCAGGACTCTCCTTGTGCAGAGTTTGCACAGGCAGAACTCAGCTTCCAGAAGTAGCAGATTTTTCTTTTTTTCTAGAGCGCCTTTATTCCTCCTGGGTTAGTACAGAGACCTTATCAACAAAATATTTCTTATTAAAGTTCAGAGACACTGCACATCCTTTTTGTTGGTTGCTTTCCCTCATGTCTCCTCCTGTGTTTTAATAACCTGTGCTATTTTTATTTAGCATGAGCAAATAGTCTCAGACTAAATTAAACAAACCACTAGGACCTTAATTTGCCAAGCATTACCAAGGGTTTTTTTGTTTAATTAAAAATACTTGAAAGATTCTGACTAAAAAGGCCAGGGAATAGTAGTCAAAGGAAATGCTATCTAAAAAAAGTAATTGCTCATTTCATGTGGGCAGCTCAGGTTAAATATCTCAAAGGAACAGCCACATTTTGAAATGTTGAAATAGCTAAATTACTGTTTCTGAAAGGAAGAAGGATTTTTCTGTAATTTGATTCATTTAGATCTAAATATAGAATTCTCGTTGCTTTACCTGAGGTGCAATTACCAGACCACCTTTTTTATTTATACAGCCTGTTATCTAAGCATGCCTTAAGCCAAAGATATTTCCACTTTTTTTTTCCCCTCAGTTATGATGTTATGGTAATTAAAAATCATATGTAAGGGAGAGTCTGAACATTCTGAAGCTGTATAGACTAGCAAGTAAAATGGTTCATATCTAGACCTGTCTATCAAATATTTTCTGGGAATTTTACAAAATAAATATAAGAATATATTTAAGTGTGTTTATAATTATTTGGTGTCTGTGGGGCAGGAGTTCAGTTTTGCCCTCTGCACCTCCTCCAATCCTTTTCTGCCACAGGCCACCCTGGCAAGCCCAGGACTTCTCAGCAAACATTCCAGGATTGCTTTTCCCAGGATTAGTGGACTGGCTCGGGGACCTTTTTGCTTCTGGCCGTGCATTTTCTAACAGATTTATAATACCATATCTATTTAATGGAAAAGGATAATGATAGAGAAAGAAAACTACACAACCCCAGGTGGGTCAGGGTGAATTTGAACACTAAATTCATTATTTCAAAGGGCTTTTCCAACCTAAACAAATCTATGATTTATCAGCATGGCCTGTTAGCCTGAAATAAAGGGTAACACTCCCACTGGTGGTGATAAAAATGGGGAGGCAATTTTTACTAGACACAGAGAGCAATGATTCATTTTACCTGCTCTTTACAGATGGCAGAGAGTTTAGGTGACTAAAGGTGTATCCAGCACTGCTGCTGTGGGTTACTTGAGCTCAGCTCCACAGAGACAGAAAGATCAGCAAAAGGGCCTGCAGGGGAAGCTGAGGAGTAGGGGAAAGCAGAGGGGGGGAAAAAAAGGAAATTATGCTAAAATATAAAATACAACCAGCCCTGGGCTGATGACAGCCTGGTAGAGCAGGTCTGCACCTTGGATAGAGATCAAGATTCCTGTGGACTCTCCTTCCCCATCAGCACTTTTGAACTGCTTCCTCCTCTTCCTCCTGATTCCCCATTCTTCTTTCTGCTTCCTCCTCTTCCTCCTGATTCCCCGTTCTTCCCCTTGCTTCCTCCTGCTTCCTCCTCTTCCTCCTGCTTCCTCCTCTTCCTCCTCCTTCCTCCCTCCTCCATCTCCACTAACTCCTGGCAAGTCCCCATTATCTCCTGGCCTAGATCAGAACCAGCCTGTGACTCGGTGTGTGTTAAAAACCAGACTCTGTGATTAATGTTTCTCGATTTTTCTTGTTCCTTGTCAGTGCCTGTTGAACAATTATCCTATTAATAAATGATCAACATTTCAGTGACTAAAATAGTGTTTGAAGAAATCAGTGCAATGTTCTAATCAGAAATCCACTGCTGAAAAATGATGGCCAATATAGGACTTGAGCACTTGACTTTTTCCTCCTCCTGGCTCGCTTTAATTGGAAATTTAAGAAAATGCTTTGACCTTTAGATAGCATTGCTCAGATTATTTACAGCTCTGCTTGGAGTACCAGATTTCTTTTAATTTATAGGAGCCCAAAGCTAATATAAGATTATAGTAAATTAGGGTCTGGCCAGCCCTCTTCATCAGACTAATGGGAAACCCTTGGATGAGAAAAAGTATAAACAACTTGTGGCAACTTATAGAATGTATATAAACTAGGAAAAAACCTTAGCCCTGGTATCAGGAGGAGCCTGACTTTCATTTATTTTGGTAGGTCTTTCTTTCAATTCTTTTTTTTTTTTTTTTTTTCCTGTTGTGAAGTGAATCAGCAGGCAAACTTCTTACCTCCATGAACTATTTGTCAGGAATAGTTTTTTTTTTTTTGACATGCAGCAGCTGTTCATATCCTGGAGAGAAAAGGCCACCAGCATCTTTAAGTCCTCCTCTGACCAGCAATGCAGAGTTTGGAGCCTGTGAGTGTGACACTTGTGCCAAGAGGGACACACAGAGGGAACTGGGGACGCCTCCTGTGGTCTTGGAAAGTGTTGGGTGTGCTGACACATCACTTAAAATCAAATGGAAGGGATCCTGAGGGATCTTCAACTTACTTTTCTGTCTTCTTCCCTCTAAGCTACCTGGATATTTTTTGATTAATTTTCTCTGAGTGACTTTCAACAATACAGATCCTTCCTTCATTTATTTTTTCTGTTTTTATTTTCATCACTTGCCATCCCAGGTGATGGATTTTCCCCCTCACCTTTGGCATTCCATGGAACTGAAGGCTGGAGGAGGTCCTTGATCTCCCCTCAGATGAGCTCCTTGCACATCAGACACCCCAAATTAAAGCACCAGCACACTCTGCAGCTGTGAAACACATCTGGGCCAGGCAAGAACAAACCATCCCTGAAATCTATGCAAACCTGAGGGGAAAGATAAAATTCTTTTTGGTAGCTGGACACTGACTTTTAGAATATTCATTAAAATGTAGCCCAGCCGCTGATTTTATTTCCTTTAATGCTTTCTTAAATGCTCTTTAGAGCATTAAACCTATTCAATGCACTAAAGTGCTCTTGTAAAGGAAAAATTCCAAGCCTGTATTCCTTCAGTGCAGCAATACAGCCCCTCTCGGGGTCTGGGTGTCGAGGTGACCCCGAGAGTGTAAAAGTCCTTGTTTACCAGTCCATGCAGCCAAAGGAGGAGTCTGAATGCTCAGGGTCGGCTTCTCAAGGTTGTTTATTTTCCCTTCTCTAGAACATTCTCTCTCTGCCCTGCTGAGCTCTGTCCAGCAGCTCGGCCATGGCATTCTGTCTGCCCTCAGGGCAGTGCTCACATTTTATACCAAAAACTCTGTGTGCCATGGTTACAATAACGTGCCAAGATCTGTCATTGATGTTGGGCAGTGTGTCTGTGCCTTAAACCAACAGAAAAGTGTCACCAGCACAGCGAGACATGGAGGGCAAGGAGAAGGAGAAGAAGGTCAGGACACACCCAAATGCCTCCATCTTGTCCCCTTGAACCCCATTCTAAAAAGCCCCAAAAATCTAATTTTCCACCCTGTGTTAATTCAACTACCACACTACTCAAACCCGTGTGGCTTGTAATTCCTCATACAAAGTTGGCAGCTTTTCCCACGGGCTAAAATGGAAGCCACAGGTGTTTTTGACTTCATGCCAAGGTCTCTGAGCCCCCTGCCAGGGTCTCAAGACAGCCAGAGGGATGTCCTGCACTCCCACAAGCCCCAGATATGGTCTGTGAGCTGACAGACTGCCCAGGAGAGCAGCTCAGAACTGCTCTGCTCCCAGAGTAAGCAAGTCTGTGTAGGTGTTCTCAGGAAATATCCAGGCTGGGCAGGTTCAGGCAGCCCAGGTAAATTATTTCTGATTAATCAGTGTCCTCACTCCATTCCCCCTCACTCCCTGAACACTCCCCTTGACATTTCAGTGTTTATCAGTGGGTTTGATGGGTGCAGTCTGTATTTCTAACCTGATCTCATTAAGCAGAAGTGCTTAACATCAGCAAGAATTTACAAGATAGATAGGAAGGCAGGCAGTGGTGACAAGACTTTCTGAGCAAGTGCAATATTAAACCCAGCAAAGGTTTCACCTGGAGAAAAATGTACCACAGCTCCAAGCTAAGGCAGACTTGAGTGTCATTTCAGGTCAATATCACATTTTTTTTCAGCAGTCAGATGCAATATTTAATTTGTCTTGGGGAACTTGGGCTTGTTCTTGGTGATGATTTATTTTTTTTTAGACAATACAGCATTATTCCCATTGTAAGCATAAGGTTGATTTTTGCACACAGACAAAATACCACACACCTTGTGTACATTCAATGAGTACAAATAAATCTAATTTGAACTCTGAATTAATACTATGCCAAAGTGAAACATTTTTGTTCAAATTAATAGTCTCATATCCAAAAATGCAACTCAGAGTGTTATCAAGTGTGAGTTAGTGTCTCAACACTCAGCTGCCTATTTTATACAACATGATAAAAGTTCTTGCTGCTCTTTATCCTTGAAAACCCCAAATTTTTATGCAAAGATAAGTTTGCTTTTTTCCTGGCCTGTTCAGTAAGAGTGGGAACTAAGATCTTGTTACAGAATCTTTGATAAATAATAGGTTAAAAAAAAAAAAAAAGCACCATCTATGATACTGTCTGCAGAGGTGGCAGTTAGGAGAAAAAGCCACCAACATCAGAGTTTTTTAACTAAAAGGTGAAGAAATCCAGCTTACAAAGAAATGCAAAAACAAAAACAAAACACCCTCTGCTTTTTTATACTTAATCATTAGCATATAGCTTCTAGTATTTTTTATCTAGTGGCTGTTGCATGCTTTCAAAAATTAAGCAACTATTATAAGATATAATTTTTACAGCTGAGGCACTCATCTAAAGATGAAATAAATAAAATAAAACCCACACTCCTTTGCATGCAGAGATTTGTTCATCTGAGAATGCCCTAATAAAACCAGCTCATGTGGCTCCTTGCAGGTACCAGCAAACAAAACAATTTGCAAGGAAATTGGAATTTGACAACACTATCATGCAGAATTTTTTCCTCAGCTGATTAACATTGACTAAAACTGTTCCCTGATTTAAAGCACACTGCTCACATTATTGTCTCTTTCTGCAGTTGGCCAGGCCATTGCTCTCCCCACAATTAGATGGGGTTTTGCTTTCTCCTTTGTGCTATCACCCTACTGCAGATGCAGCCTGACCATGAACTGACCCAGGGTTTCTGCTTTATATCTTGGGAAACTAAACAAAAAGCAAAAAACAAACAAACAAAAAAAAAAACCAAAAAAAAAAACAACCAAAAAAAAAAACCAAAAAAAAAAAAAAAACCAACAAAAAAAAACCATGTCCTGGAAAGCCCTCAAGGCTGGCAGGCAAGCTGAGGCTGAAATTTGTGACTTCCCAGCAGTGGTGGTGTCCAGTGATAGACGAGGAATGCTGCCTGTCAGCTTTCCTCTGTAGCTAATTTCTGAAAAATCATCCCTGTGCTGCAAAGAGGAGGTGGTTTTTATTGCCAAATGAAAAACAAAAGCCTGTGTTGTCTGGAAAATGTGTTGGCATTCCTGCTTTGGTTCTAGTTCACCTGGGAAAAAAAAAAAAATGCCCCAATTCTGAAGGTGGGGAAAAAGCTGAGCAGGAACTGCCCTGTGTTAGTAAGGTCATCACTTTTCTTCCCTTTGTGTGCTTTACTGAAGCACTTAAAAATTAAAGTTCTTCTGGAAGCACAAAAAAGTTTCACTGACAAGTATAATAAAGCCATTTTCAGCAGACAGCTCTTCATCTGTTTCTGTTTAGAACAAGAACAGTAAAATACAATCTGACCCTTTTTTGAGCCACTTCCATACCCTTAAGATATTTATGGGTAAGTTTGGTACCAGCACTCATTTAAAAATTGAAATTAATCACAGCATTTGCAACACGCTGGAACATTTTTTGGGAAGCTAAAAGTGAGGATGAGCTTCCAAGTGTCCTTCTCTTCTGGGCAAACATCAGTGAAACATCCCAGTGCTCTGTGGGCAGCCCACTGCTGGGATAGCCCATAGCCAGGGGCAAAGAGAAGTCTTGGGATCACATCACAGAGTCATGGAAAGTCCTGGCTTAGAGGAGACCTTAAAAAGATCCTTTCATTCCACCCCCCCTGCCATGGACAGGGGTGCCACCCACCAGAGCAGGCTGCTCAGGGCTCCATCCAGCCTGGCCTGATCTCATGGAGCGTGTGGAGCTCCAAGATTTTGGGTGTCTTTCCCTTCTCCACAAAATGCAGCAGATTTTTCAACCAGAGAATCCAGTGCACAGCACTTTTTTTGCCTGCCAAGGTAGATTTCAATGTGATTGTGAAGCCTCCAGCAAAGGTAGGACAAAATGTGAGATAGTGGGAATAGGTTAGCAAAGGCCAGGAAATGGAACACCAAAAAGATTTTTTTGGCATGAGAAATAGAAGGCAAACAGAAAAGGATGCATTTTGACCTTAGGAAACTCCTGCATAAATTGTTAAAATGGAAAGTCCCTCACTGTATTGATAGCTCTCTTATTCAAAGGGATTATTTAGAATAATAATCCCTTCAGAATGGTAGAGAATTTTGGTTTCACACCCCTGTGCAGATGCTTGTCTTTTATCTGTGCTGTGCTGGGCTGAGGCCCCTCCTGGAACATCTTCCAGACCAAAGTGTGCCCTCAGCTCGTTCTTCTCATCCCTTCCCCACCTCCTCACTTCACCCCATCATTTCTGCTCCCCAGGTGTGCTACTCTTCTCCCAGCACTGCAAACAGCTGGGGGGTGACAGACACCCCTCCTTTACTCTCCATCCTCCCTGGTGGCTGCATTATCTCTGGAGAGCCTTGAATACATTCAGTATTGCCACTTCTGTGACTGATGGGCTTCTGTTACATGTGCAATCTCTGTTTTCATTACCAAACTCTGGCTTCTCACACCATCACATCTGGAGTGCTATTATGTCTTGACTGTGTGCTTTTCATGATTACACTCTTGCCTTGTGAAAAGCTCAATCACAATCTTGATTTTCTTTTTTTTTTTTTTTTTTTTTTTTTTGTCCAAACCAGCTCAAAACCTTAGCTCTTCACTGGGTTTTTGTTAGCCATGTACTCGATCTTGGGATGGTGCTCAGATAGAAACTTTGAGTTTCCTTTACACTCAGGAGCCCACATTGCTAACTAGTAGAATATAAAATACCTCGACTGAAGCCAAAGGAAGAAACCACATTGCAGACAGAGTTTTTAAAAGCTGGATTCAAAAGCACTTTTTTACAGTTAATTCAGTACTCCCTGTCCTCCCTGATTTCAGCTGCTGGAGGAAGATTGCTTCTAATTAGAAGCTGACTCCAGACCTGAACACCTGGATTTTTAACCTGTTCCCAAAGCAGGTGGTGCAGACCATGGAGTGCCAGCTTGGAACAGCCTGCACTCAGCTGAGTCCACACCACCTGTCCAGGAGGGTGATAAATCCAAACACATTCGTGTTGCAGCAAAAATCCACACTGGGGAGGGGAGATGCTGCATTTCAAGAAAACCCTGAGATCTCCGGGATTGTGGTGTATTTCTCACTGGGCTGTGAGATCCTCTTTAGATCTTGGTATCCTCATGGAGTCCTTTCCCAGCAGTCCTTTGACCCCGGGCAGAAAGACCTGAGGCAGTGAATAAAATGCACAGCAACGTCATTTTAATGAGCAGATTATTATTGGGAAATGGGATTTCAGAGGGACAGGCATTTGTTGTGAATTCAGGTCTGCTGTAGACAATGCCTTCTGCAGAGGATGAAAATGGAAATACCATTTTCAGGTTAAAATAATTCTAGTTCTAACCTTAAAGAAAGAAATTTAACAGGAAAAGAACAAACCAGACAAAAGAAACTAAAAAAACAAACAAACAACCACAAAAAAACAAACTGAAACAAAACAACAAATCAAACAAAAAAAACTCAACAAAACCCATGGCTAAAACAAAGCAAAGCAACAAGGTTTTGCTCTGATTTTTGCCATGTAAGGGTCCCCATCTTTCAGAGCAGGGCAAGGAGCAGTTGACATTTCTCATTTATGAGGCCACTGAAGGACGTGTGCCTACAGATTTTTGCATTTACCGCTGGCGGGCTCACTACAGAAATTCTCTAATGCACTTCAAGCACATAATTATTCTGGGGAGCCAGCTGAGCTGGAAATGGGAAAGGCCATGGGATGGAGAGCCTGCTGTGCTGCCATTACACGCCCAGCACAGTGGGGACTGCCCTGGGGCCAGCACAGGGAGCCTGTGGCCACATCTCCATCAGCCGCGGAGCAGCACAGCTGCTGCTCAGACAGGAAAAGGATTTCAAGGCTGCCTTGTACAGTGTCAGCTTATAAATCCTGTGTTTATTCACCCCTGCTTGTAAAGTCTGTGCTGGGAAATGAAGGAGCCCTGGCAAGGAAGGGCTGGATAGTGGGATGTGACAGTCTTAAATTAAACTATCAGTAGTTGTTTTATTCTTGGTAAACTTCCTGCTCTTCTGTGATCATTGGGAATGACTTTGGGAGATGGGTTTTTAAAACCTTTTCTCTCAGAACTTTTAATACAACAAAAATAAAAACTCACCAAACAACTGGTGAAAATATTTTTTTAAATAATTTTTTCGTTTTCCTAAACATCTCCTTGTATTACTGCTCTTGAACAGCTCCTTTTCTTTTTTTCTATGTCTTTATAAATGCATGTGTTATCTGTAGGCAAAGATCCAATGTTAAGTTATGGAAGAAACTGGATCATAAATTTCTATCACTGTAAATCCTCCCAGTCCCTCCTGGTACTCAAGGGAATCCCTTGGAGGTCAGATGAGGTTTCCCTGTCCATAATGTCCTGCCCTGACAGATTTTCTCCACCACTCAGAGCCTCTTTCACTCCCAGCTCAGCTGAGTCACTTCACACAGTCCCTGCGTGAAAATGGGCTCACAGCTGGCAAAGGGAGATGTGTGTGAGCTGGGACAGGAGCAGAAATGGGAAACTTGATATAGTAAAATGCAGTGAACCCTGGATCTAGGGAAGAAATGATGATGTCTGCCTCCAGATCAGGAGGCTGAAGGATAGCTTTTTTAAAACTATACTATAGTACATTAATATACTATTTAAAGAGATACTCAACTATTCCACATACTTACTTCTTACCTACCTAACTCGTGACTCTCTGCTGAGAGTCCCAGCCACAGCTGATCCCACTGGTCACTGACCCCAAACAACCTTCACCAGAATCCAACCCAGCAATCACTGCAGGGAAACAATCTCCACACCACATTCCACATGGGGAAAACAAAGGAGCAGAGATAAAGATTGTTTTTTTCTTCTTCACTCTGTGTTTCTCTAAGAAATCCTGAGAGACAGAATTGTGTCTCTCTGTCCAGAGAATGTGAATGTCACAGCTTGATTTATGGGAGAAGGCAAAAAAATCTTCCCTTTAAGCTTAACAAAGTTATTTTTGCACTAGGAAGCCAGCTCCTCACTCTGAGCAGGATTAAGGCAGGACAAAAGCAAGGGAGCAGCCCTGAACACCAGGGCAAAAGGACAGGTAGGAAATTCCATGCCTGAAGCTGAAGGGCTGCAAAGGTTCTGATGTTTTAATCCAGCCTGGCCAGGAGGGACCATGAGCTGTGCACAAAGGGGGAGCCTGGCTCACAGACAGATGGTGCTGGAGCCTGTTCTCCTGCAGAGGGACGTGGCAGCTCCCTCCTGACAGAACCCACACTGCTGAGGGGCACTGGCTGCAGCCTGGAGCCAGGGTTTGGAGGCTTAGCCAGGATTTTTTCATTTATGAGCCGTGGCTCCAGAGAGCTGAAGTTTAGGAGTGCTGGTGATAAACACGTTGAACCTTCCAGCTGCAGATTTTTGTTAGACAAGAGGGAAGAGAAAGGGATCAGAGGGATCATAATCCAGGGAATTCTGCAGTAAGAGGAAAGATGCTGTCATATCACATTTACTGTTATGTGCCTGCTCCTGTTAATGGGTTTTATTGCCTTTACAGATCAAAGTTACCCTGACAGGGGCTGGAGCAGACAAACCCTCAGCCAGACCTCATCTGTATGGTGCTGTTACAGCCATGCTTGTGTGGCAGAGTGGTGTCTGCACAAAGAGCCTTTTTTCAGAGAATTTTGGGAAATTCTAGTTAGCTTTCCCATGTTGCTTCAGTGAGAAAGAAAACTGAATGTATCCCGAGAAATGGAGCCGCAATACCCAGGGGGTCCCTGCAAGTTGTGTGGAAGTGTTGTGGGCTGTTCCAGAATCCTGAAAGTGAAAAATCTTGGCCAACCATATCACATTCCAATGACCCCTGCTAGGCTACAGAGAAGCCTGTCCCAGCCTGGTGGAGTCATCTGTTTTTTACTCAGATCCTCTCTACCACGTTGTACATGAGCTTAAACTCCAGGTCCTGGCAAATAAAGTGCCTTCCTTATTATCTGGATATAAACATCTGCCAGTAAACTTCAGTCTGCCTGATTCATGGGCCTCTCCTAATATTTGAGTCTTCTTTGGTGAATAAAGGCTCTTCTTCTGGAGGGAGAGAGCTCTTTTGTCAGGTTAATTAAATCCAGCAGTGCTGCCGAGGTTGCAGCTGTTAGAAATTACAAAAAGAAGCAGACTTGTGTAAGCCTAGGGATCAGTGGAGTATTTTATGGCTTATACAAAGATTTGTAAGCAAGAAAAGAAAGAAAAAATTCAAAGCAGGGGGCCAAAATGTCTAAATCAAAGAACTTTTTCTGGCTCAATCTTTCTGGCATCTTGGATGTCAACCTGATGGATGCTCCTCTCCCCAGCAAAGCTGTACTGAATATAATGGAATAACTTACACTACTGAAGAGGAAGCTGAGAAAACTTAACAGAAAACCACTTGAAAAATCAGTCTCTTTGCTGAGATGATGCTTCATATACTTAATAATGTTCATGGCAAGTAGCAAAATCCTTTGCTGTCCTGAGGCCAAAGTTGCTTTAATAAAGGAGAGAGAAGAGGCACGAGATGTTGAGCCATGTCTCTCCTGCCAGTCTATCTAATTAACATTGAATATTAACTAAAATGTTAAGTAATCACCTCCAGTAAGTGATATGGAAATGAGTATGCTTCAGCTAGAGAAAATTCATTGGCATTCTTTAATATATTCATACCAATGCTCAAGTGGCTCTATGTTTTCTAGCTTTTTTCTTTCCTCTGTTTGTGTTCATATTGACAAAACCCTATTCCTGAACACCAGGTCTGGGTTCACCATTGTAATAGCTCTAATTCTCATAAATGTCACCTTGTGGTAGCATTCAGTATTTTTTTAACAAGTTATCTTATTTTATTGAGCTTATTCCTTTGGCAAATATTAGTTATTTGGTATTTAAAAGGTCATCTTGAGCAATATTTTGAAAATCTATCTTCATTGGTTTCAACCCAAAGTCTCAGATTTCAGGTGTTCTAAATTTTGAGTTGCATCTAAATATTCCTGTCATAAATAATATTTCTATAGTTTTGTGAGGCACGGAGACCAAAATGCTTCTAAGATTTTGGGCATATGTGAAAAAAGTGTCAATATTAATAAAAGTTATTTGGATTTGTACTTAATTTTTCCTGCTCTCTGAGAAACAATTGAATTTAATTCACAAAGCTTCATTGATTGCACACTCAGAAGTAAGCTACAATGAGTTATTCTTTAGGGCTGTGGAGCTGAAGCTGGACCTCGCTCAGAACATCCAGTGCCTGTTTCTACATCTTAACTGCCAAATATCATTAAATGTTGTCACTTCAATGTTATTGGGCCATTTTGGAAGTAGTGTGATATGACTGCCTTTTAGCTTTCTTTGGAGACCGTGGGTTTATTAAGCTGAGCTGAATTCCTAATGTCCATATTCACCCCTGCTTTAATGCCCATGTCCACAGACGAGGAATTTGCAAGTCTGCTCAGTTTTGATGTGAATTGCAAATTCTCAGAAGTGCTTGGAGGAAGAAAGCTCTTCCAGAGAATATTTGTGTTATCTCTTTTCTCCAGGTGTCTGGCTTTTAATGTTTGCAGAAGAAACATGAATACCATTTTGTAGGAAAAGTCTTAATATTTATATTTGTTATCAATGGCTTTTATGTCCCCTTTTTCCTGGAGCCTTTAGGGAGGATGTTGCAAGGGGAAAGCACTGGAAATCCCACAGAATGACAAAATGATGAAAGTGAGATGAGTATGGGGTTGCCTCCATGGTTTTTATCTTGGAATTTCACAGCAAAAAGCAAAGAGGGAGGCGACTGCACTTACAACAGGGCAGAGAGAGAGATGTCAAGCATGAAAAATCCAAACTCCCTTTGAGCTGAATGCAGGAAAATAATAGAAAAGGTAAGTGAAACCTTTAAAAATCATAGGTATAGCAACATGTTCTTCAAATAGGAATGATTTAATCAAGGTCCTGTGGAAATTCCTACAAGACTCCCAGGCAGAAACTTTTCACAGCTATTTCATACAAAGTGCAGGTGTGGAGACATTTTCCTGTCCTGCCTTACCAACCCTTTTATGCCTTCAGAACCACAGGGTAATGGACTGTTAAGTCTCAGCTCCATACAGGGCAAAAAGAGATATGTAAATTCAAATAGATTGAAATTCAGATTGCTGAAAATCACTTGCATCCTTGGCCATAGCATCTACAGCCCTGTCCTGCATTTTCAGCATAAATATAGCAGTTCCAGGGCAGAAGTTAACCCAGGGTAGGTCTTTCAGAAAGGTCAGCAATAAATGCCCAGCTAATAGAACAAAAGAAGCTCTTGGCACTGCAGAGTTTCAGCAGTGCCTTTGTCCAACCCGAGCTCCTTCAGCTGTGTGTGTGTGTGTTGCCAGCAGCCTCCTGAAAAAGTTTTGAGTGACTTCAGCTTCTTCATCAAGAACTCAGTTCTGAGACCTTTTACAAGATCAGCCCTTGAAAGACCATTAAATTAACTTTCTGCAAGGATTACACGCTACAGGAAATGTTCGCTGCAATTTCTTTCTGTGGCATAAAAATTGATGAATTTTCAGAAGTCATTATCTTCATCAAACCCAACCTGTTCTCATTAGACATACTCCAAGAAGAGTTGATGTTCATTTGTTTTCTAGTGCCATCTGCTTTTACTGCTACGACAGACATTTGTGGAAAATTGAATATGGTAATTCTCTTTTTTCACCCCTTGTGTAACAAAAACTTCCTTTGAAATGCCTCTGTCTGAAAAGCAGACCAAAACAAAGGAGAAAACAAACATTCAAGGAAAGGTTATTTAGCTTTCACTGCTAGCCAGATACTCTAAGCAGTTTGAATTAGTTTTGCATTATATTTCCCAAATATCTTGTAGCAGTAAAAGTCTATGAAAAAACATCAAATTACCCATTTTATTAGAGTTTCTACTGTCAGTGTCCACTATCAAGAGATCAGGATCAAAAAGGCTTTATGAGAATGCAGTTTATGGGTGAAACTCTTCTTGACTGCTTCCATCTGAATACATATTCAACCTGTTAGAGAACATCCAGGATTTTATTGTAACCTTTCTTTTGGGTTATTAAATGGGGCATTTAAAAAAAAAAATATTTTCCTTTAGTGTAAAGGTTTCATAATGGAGTGGCACAGTGCATTCAGTGTGGCTGAACTGT